>NC_139764.1:59496880-60096880 GCF_965231275.1 Zosterops lateralis | reverse complement strand
GCTTCCCCCCTGCCCTGACTCATTACATTATCAAAACCAAAAAAAATTGCACGCACACAGCACTCTTTTCTCCAACTGTTTTACAATTCTTCATGCTTTTCTGAAAAATCACACCCTTGTGCTGAACTTCAGTAAAGTAGGAGCAAGCAATTCCACTGTGTACATATATTAAGCTCTGGACAGGCTGAACTGTTGACCTCCTTTGCTGCTAAAATATCAGTTAATCATAAAACTGAGCTGTGAGCTGTTACTCAGAAGCAGCAGCACACATAAGAGAACAACTTCTAATTTAGAGTTGAAAAAGCAGGCTAAGTGGACAATTTTAGATTATCATGTCTTTTCTATACCCTGCCCCTCTCCCCTTACCCCCTCAAGGGAAGAAAGGCAATAACAACTCAGAGGATACACTCAGAAGGACAACACACCCCAGAGCCACAGAAAACAGCCTTCAGGATTACTCCTGGTTAAAGTGTTACTCTCTGCCTTTTGTTTTGGTGTTAGAATCCTGGAGAAGTGAATAATCTGAGCAATGACCCCAGGCAAGAGGTGAAGTCAGAATGAAATAAAGCTCAGGTGCCCAAGTGAGGACCAAGGGGGAGGCAGTACCCTTCAGCATCAGCAGCTGGGAACACAATACTTTGATCATATCATCATCGATGGTGCTCAGAAAAGGAAATAGCAAAGCATACACTTGTCTCTTACAGAGGATAATGTAAGAAAATAGTATTTTGCTTCAGATGTTTCAGACTTAAGCCATTTTAAAACCCTCATTTGTTTCATATATTTGATTGCTCAGCACTATCTTTAATCACAGACTGATAAAGCAACACATCTAACAAAATCACAGCACAGGAAAGATTACCTGGGAAGTGCCGGGTAGACAAACAGGCTGTCAGAGGACTTAACTGGTGGAAGAATTATCCCTCCATTAAAGAACAATTTTGTTTAGCATTAGTGGAAACATTTAGTAAATGAGTCACCAGACACTAGTTTTGCTATGAGGAAGACAGAAAATGATCTAAATACCTAATAATAAAAGTGTACATATGACAACGAGGTACGTATGCTCATCACTCAAATCACTAAGGAGTAGACTATATCTCCAGCAAAGCAGAGGACAACTGATCAATAATATGTTATTAAGAAATAGCATGAAATTATAAATATTGAGTGAATTATGGGGAAAAAGTATTTTAAACTTCATGTGAAAACAATGATGATATTTGCTTAAGCATTAAACAAACAGCAAGCAGAATACTAGCTTATTCTCATTATTTTTTCAGCGAGTTTCCTGTTGCTGCTACTTGGAATGTAAACTTTAATCCCAACAATCTCATCAGATCCACATTCACTAATGCATGCTTTTTAATCTGCATAGAGAGCAGTCAAACTTCATGCTAAAAATTAATTTATTTCCCACCATTCCATCTGATACTGAGCAGATAATCAATTAAAACTTCTTTCGGAATTTGAAGTAATGTGTATAAAACTTATGGAAAGACAAAATTGACAAAGAGCATTGACAGAAAAGAGAGTATCTGTCTGAAAAATAAGTGAGCTTGTCAGAAATGAGAATTAGGAATAATTGAAGAAACTCCAGAAAGAAGATATTGCTGCAGACATGTCATCTAATATAGCACAGTAAATCACCTGCCAGTCACTGGTACAATACTGGCAGCAGCAGAGACTGCAGGGTGAGATATTCCATTATTACCTTTGCCTTTTCTTATAAATCTTCTCTTTAGAAGAGACTAATTTTTATGTTTATAATTTGCCTTTTACAAGCAGACTGTAAGTATATATAGCCAAGAAAATCATACTGACGAGGACTTGCAGTTATCTATCAGAAGCCTTGGGAGAACACTGCAAAAAAGGGTCTGTCTCATTTTCCAGACAGGTGAGGAGGCAGCAGGGTGTTCAATCTGCTTCTGTCCCTGACTCACCGCTGATGCTGGGCACAATATTTCAGTCTTCACAAACCCTTGCTGACATACCTTCTTCTAACTGAAACTAGCTAATAGTAACAATTATTTGCCTTCAGTTTAAAGGAATAGGAAAAATCAGTTTTATTGCAAGGTAAACAGCTTGAAATGTTATTATTCAAATAATGCTGTCACAGAAATTTCAGAATTTTCAAGGTTTTTTTTTGATCTGCTTACTTTCAGAGTGGATTAAATTGAATTGAATTTTTTCTTAAGCGAGACTAGATTTTGGGGTCTTACATGTGAGTGTTATGCAAAAAAAAATTAAAAATAAAAACACACAAACAATAACACTACTTCCCTAACAGGCTTCTAAAAATATGTTACAAATTCATTACTTCCTTTCCCACTAAAAATCTTTACTCTGTCACAACCTGGGAAAATTAAGTTACATTTTTACAAGTGCTAGGAAAACAACCTGAACATTTCAATTTGTTACTCTCAGCTCAGGTTCTTTAAAACAGAAGCAATTTTCCAGTTCCTACTTTTTCAGAAGAATGTCTAAACCAATTCTGTGCAATAAACCAATACTTTAACTTTACTTAGATCTCAAAGACTCACACCTTAACTGAAAAAGACATAGAAATCTTTCTACTTCACTGGAAAGACAGTCTAAATTATAAAAACGATCACAAACTCCAGAAGATGCTTTCAGTTTAGTCTTACCCCAGCTTCTGACATCAACTTCTATGAGCAATTCCAAAAAAGATTCTCTAATTTTCTGGAATTCATACCCACTGATCTAGTCTGCTAGAATTTCTGGCTTCTGATCCAGACCCTGACACTCTTCCTTAAGTAAACAAAATGAGTGGTCTTCCATCAGAGATCTTTCTTCAACTTGTAAAAAGACTATGTATATTTCTGATTCTCATATGCACATATATACATGACACATGGAAACCTGAGACTCCCGCTTGTCCTTCTGATTACTTTAATGCAATTTTGAATAGATAGTTATCAGCACTCTTTGCTAAATCTAATACTGAGTAACTTTAAAATGCTGTCAGGCCCTAGAAGTCCTGAGACTAGGAGAGAAAACCCCACAATTAAATTCATGCTTATTTTCCTCACAGTCTGAGATTCAAATCTATAATTTTTCTCCCCTGTAACTATGAGACGTAGCTATTATCTTTCTTCTTGTGAAAGCTGAGATTAAAATAACTTTAGTAGCTTTAGAAGGAACAACATATAATACAAGTTGACAGTGCTTAATTTTACTGGTGCTGGCCACGCAGGGGCACTAATAAACAGGAAGCAGACTGCAGGGCTCAGCAGCACATAATTTTGGTGATAGTGGTCAAAAATGGAGAAAACACTCTATTTGTATTTTCAATTGTAATCTACTGTTTAGAGAATCATAGAATATCCCGAGTTGGAAGGGACCCACAATACTCATTGAGTCCTACTCCTAGTACTGTACAGGAGAGCCCCAAGAGTCACCATGAGTGTGAGAGCATTGTCCAAACACTTCTTGAACTCTGGCATGCTTACTGCTGTGACCACTTCCCTGGGGAGCAGTCATAGTTAGAAATTTCAGTGTCTGTATTATATAGCTGGAGATTCTGTCAGGCCATGTGTAACTGCTTGGGAAAAGGCAAATTATGCAGAAGTACACTATTTTATTTTTTTTTTTTCATGATTCTATTTCTTAAACATATCCTTTTTTTTTCCCATGCAATTTGCTTTATGTACAAGTTTGCTTAAAATGAAATTGAAAATATGAAGGTGAAGAAACAAGGAGGTCAGGACTTTCCAGAAATCAAGAAGTCCCCTTCCTTACATCATGACAAGAAGCAAAATGTTTTCTTAGATTTTTGACTTCCAGCCTCCTAATCTAAGGGTTAGCAACCTAGACAATGACCAGGCAAAGAAGAGGACACAGCAAATCCTTACTGATCCAGAAACTTGGGGATCCTGTGGGTGTGAAGTTATACTTGTATCCTGATACAAGTTAATTAATTGCCAATCTATCAAATCATAAAGTAAAAGGCTTGGGTTTTTTGTCAATTTTTCCAGAGCAACACTCACCGGCACACTTGGTCCTGGTGATGAGTGGTGGTCCTGGCTGCCCCGTCCCACCTTCGCCCGGTCTGGTGAGCAGGACGCGAATCTCATATTCGGTGTCAGGGTCCAGGTGCCAGAGCTTGTAGGTCGGTGCGTTGACCGCGTGGGTCTCAGTCCAAGTCCCCGATGTCATCCGGTACTCCACTTCCTTCAGGATGATGGGGCCGTCCCCAATGATGGAGTTGGCATTCAGCTGGATGAGCAGGTACGTAGGCCCAACGCCCAGCAGCTGGGGGGGGGCTATTGGCCGAGGTGGCTCTGCAGGGGAGACAAAAAACAAGCCAGAGATAAAACAAAAGCTGGAAAACCCACTAAGAGGAGGGTTCACTACACAGGGAGTTGTCAGAGTTTGGTCAGCAAAGATTCCAAGCCTCAGAAACAAATTCAAACTGACATTAATGATGAAGCGCTGAGGAGAATTTCAGCTGATGGAAGTGAGTGGTGCACTACTGTGATCTGTTCAGTGCTGTATTTTCCTTTTGAAAATCTCAGCTAGAGACCACAAAATCCTGTATGATTTATATATTGCTGCTGCTTGGGATTTTTTTCTGAAAAAAACTATGCTCATTTATATAATTTACTATACCAATAACTTGAGATTTTCTTTTATTGACTGAAGCCACATTTGCACTTTCCTTATAGAAAGAGCTGCAAGAGATGATACACTACCCCTGCACAGAATATTCTTAAAAATGAGTATCACTGCAGTTAATCTGAAATCCACCAGATGCTGTTAGGGAAAAGGATACAGATACCTATTACAGGCATTCAGAATACTGAGAACTAAGCAAAGCTGCCAGGAGAATGACAAAATAAAGACATATGGCAACAACATATAATATTTTATTCTTTAGTAAGTTACTACTGATTTTGAAACTTGAACAATAGGATGTGTGCTGCCTTTTGTCATCCCCTCTTCTCTTCAGCTTCTGCCTCCCTACATATTTCAATGCAGCTGCAAAGTGATACAGGTAATGACAGACCAAACAGGAAGGGGTGGTCCCCCCTACCCTGAGAAACGTTAACATAGAAACATTGCCTCAGCATGATTTGTTTTAGGAAACAATCACAAGCAACAAGTATTTTTCTAATAAAATTAATTCACTGATAAACATGGAAGGTTCATTTTCATTCCAGATGGCTCATATTTCAGCTAATTTGTTTCAGTTAATTAGGCAACAATGCTAAATTCAGTGCACACAGGGGTTTCACACAGCAGTGATGCAGAGCTAACAAATCAGCAACTCTGAGCAGGTAGAGGGGCTCTCATGGCCAGTATATTAAAAATAACTTTTAACCCCAGCCCATAGGATTTCCCTTAGCAGGGGACCCTTACATTCTACACAACAGAAGTAAAGACACAGATGCATTACATGTATTCTGCCTCCCAGAGATGATCCCACCAGTGTCAATGACAGGACACATGGTGGGGAGCGGGGGGACCTCCTCTGACATCCCATCTTCCCTGCTTGTGAAGTTCAGCTAGTGACTTCCTGGTTGTATCTTCAGCAGCAAAGCTTCCCTTCTAGGTACCACAGCTTGCTCCAAACAGTATATTTACCAGCTCTATAAGCAAACAAGTTTCCCAGATTTTGGCATATATCCTGCGGACTTTTTTCTAAATTAACTGCTTCTCAAACCACTCATTTGGGAGACCAGGGAGTTTGTAGCTACACATATAGTGGCTGTAATGGGAGCTGATTTTTTTCCTCCCAAAGTGAAAAGGTGAATGCTCCAAGATGTTTCCATTTCTGCTTCAGGATATACAAAACTATAGAAAGTACCTCAATTAATTATTAATATTTTACCCCTCTTTGGCAATAGATGTGCTTATGAATAAATTTAGATCCCTACCTGCATCAAAGCTCAGAAATGCAGCTGGGCATAATGAGGGCAGTTTATTTGCTGTGGAGCTAACATATTAAATGTCAAACTAATGTATTCTAAGGTCAGTGTATATTATAGCAGAAAACATCATCACTGATGAGCATGATGCACTACCAACTGCAAGTTATAAATTTCTAAAACATATGGCTATGTTTAGAAGCATACACTTTGATTAAGAGCACGATTATCACAAATAAAACCTCACATTAATGAGACCATTGCCTATTAAGTTCTTATGTTAAGAAGTAAAGCACATTCTTATATTAGCATACGCATTTTGTTTTTAAGCTCTTGAGGCCAAGGAGACTTATTTATAAAGTCTCTCCTAGTTCCAATAAATTATGCATGAATTTTAATCAGTTAGCAAATGAACAAGTAATTGTTCTGCAGCATTATTAATATTCTTCATAATACAATATACAATCAGAACCAGAGGTGAGGTGCAACCAGAAATCCCAAAAGTACACTAAGTATCAACTGAAGCATGCAATCCCAATATACCAGGATAAACTTTTCTGATGTTACCCAATTAGCTTTCTATTAATTATTCCCATTCATTATTCTATAACCACATCTCCAATTATAATTTGAAATCACAATTTCCTTTGGTATATACAGCAACCTGAAACTTTTACAGTTTTAAAAGTGCCACTGATAGCTAAAAAGGTAGAACAAAGGCATTATTAATGTTTTGGTTGCCAGTCCCATAGAAAATATCACACATACCAACAATACTTTTCTTTCAGTGAGTTTTAAAACACAATTTACGTCCTTCAAGGAAGGACGTAAATGTTGCTGGCTTTTTTTACCCCAGCAATCTGGGTCCACCTGTAGTAAATAATCCAGTTTCAGAGTGCCCTGAGAAGACAGTCTGCCAAAAATGAAAAACCTCTTATATGAGGCATGAAAAATAAAAGGAGATGCATGAAAAAGTACCCTAAAGAAAATCACCCTCTAAGAAGTTTGATCTGGCTTATAAATAACATGAAAACTCAGCTTCAGCCAAGCCAGGTGATGGCTTAGGTGTTCAGAGCCTGGATTAGAGGAAGAATTGCAGGAGGCTGAGGCTCACCAGGTACCCACCACAGCAACTTCCCTCCTGCCTGGCCCTGTCAATGCACTCCAATGCAGGTGGCCCCTACTCAGATGCAGTTTTTGGCTTCCAGTCACCTAGACCTAAAGCCAGGTGAGGCAGTGCAGTGGTGTCTCTCCTTGGGACCTGTTCATTGCAACTCAACTGGAGAGTTGTGCCCTTTATTTCTGCCAAAAAGAATCCGCTTTCCCCAATTATTATGAGGAGATATATGGCAAAGGCACATAGCTCTCCTATTCCTAGCAATCAATTTTCCTTGAGCTCAGTTCCCTTTTTCTCAGCCATGAACTCTCTGCATAAAGCCATAAGGTTCTAAACAATAATTTATGAAAAAAAAATTTCAGCCCATAGAGGGTAGAACTCATCGGTAGAATCATAATTTTAATAGGTATTTAAGATAAACAAGTTTGATCAAAGATCCGCATGGTGAGTTTCATTTCTTTCTTTGCTAAGCACAAAATTCAAGATTCCTTATCCAATGTAACTAGTTTAATTACTGATTCATTTTCTGACTATATTTTTAGCCAGTGCATAAAGGTGTTAAATCTGACGAAATCCCTTCCACTTTTCATGACCACTAACATCTCAGAAAGACTATATTAAAAGACCACTTGTACATCTGCAAGACATTCAATAAATGAAAGTGTTTTCATGCATAACATGTTGCAATATTTGGTCAGCTCTGGTTTTGACATAAAATGCCCACAGCTAGGGTAATAAAAAATTAAGACTGACATTTCGTCAGTACTAAGTTCTCATTCTGCTGAGCTACTAGCAGTACATTATGCTCACATCAGTATGTATATGACATTGTATATTAAGTGTAGTGTGATATTTAGGCACCAATGACTAGAATAAGCATGCAGCTTCAACCTTCCCTACCAGTCTTCCTACAGTTAAGTGTTTGTGTCATATTTTTAATAGGAAACACTGTATGCAAATAATTACACATTCACAGACAGAAAAAAACAACCAGAAAAGGTCATTAGTGTTATTAGCATAGTCACTAATATACACAAAATTTCCAATATTCTCAAGTAACCTATGCATACTATACTACATTGCCCTCCAAGATTAAACACTTCCAAAGTTTAAAATAAAGGAAAGTAGTTTCATTTGTATCTACTTGCAATTATATACTGTTAATGATTAGTTCAAAGCAAAAAAAAAAAAAAAAAAAAAAAAAAAAAAAAAAAAAAAAACACCAAAAACAAAACAAAACAAACCACAAACAAACAAACAAAAAAAACCAAACAAACAAAAAACCCAGAATTCTACATATTGTTACATTTTGGAGGAAAAGCTGGTACTGGATGCCAGCTTTATGTGTTTTAAAAAGTATTGAAAACCAGAGGAAGTAGAAATATTTGCTTAAAATTTGAAGAACCTGAATGACATTTAGAAGAAAAAGTTATAGCAGTCAAGTACTAGCAGAGAAACAACATTCTTGGTCTTAAAAGCTGATTAATCCTGCAGAAAAAAAAGAATTAACAAAAATTCAAATAGTGTATATTAAGCCACAAATGAAACAATGAGACTAGTAACTGAAGAAGAGTAACAATAGGAAATTCTCCATTCTCTAAATTATAAGCTGGAGGAAAAATAGAAGATGTTTCTCATACAGCTCCAAAGAAGTATAACTGAAAGAAATTATGTAGTCATGAAGGTGGTGACAAAATGAATTATGAAGAGTTTGAAAATAATAACAAACCTGACTGGAGACTTAGAGCCCAAACACTGTTTTGTGTTTTTTATTTTTGCAAAAATCATTCTGCATCTGGCATATCTGTAATTCAACTCTCCAAAATTGTAAGGAAGTACTGCTCTAACAGGAAAAAAAAAAAAAAAAAAAAAAAAAAAGAATTTAAGACAAATAAGTTTATTTTGGACTTGGCCTGTCTGCAAGGACACCTGGCTGTCTTCTATGCTGACAGAAGCCTGACAAGACCTGCCACCCCTTAGCACCAACACAAGGTGTATTAACAAACAGGAGACTTTGCCAGCTAAGGGGAAAGCATTACAGAAAACAGTGCTTGCCTGATAAGAAATTATTCTGCTCAGTTAAAAAGCAGGTTTGTGCAGAGGACTGAGGGACGCCAAGCTGAAAGCACAGACCTGATGAACAGCAGAGGTATCATGAACCTTAAAGTCACAGAAAGCCTCTGCACTTTATTTTTAAATTTTCAACAAGATCTCAAGTTTTCTCCTTCTGTGCATGACAGACTACACTCACAGCTGAGTCTGCCACCCTATACACTCCACCTCTAGTGAGTAGTTTGGTCCTTAGTGGTTTTGCTGCATAACACATTGAAGATAAATTAAAAACCACCAAAGCCTATGCTTTGAATAGTTTGTGCAACCCATTAAGGACATTTCAGTAATGGAAGATAAGCACTCTCCTTGGCTTTTGAAAACTAGGAAATACAAAAAGACTGAAAAAGAAAAAAAAAAAGCCAAAAAAGTAAGGATGTGGCATATTTTCTTTTTCAGAATTATTAAAAACACAGTTCTAGGTCTACGTACACCAAGACCTCCTAACCACTAATCCGACTTCACTTGGGAAGTCCAATAAACGAAATTACATCAGGACAATATTAACTACCCAATTCATAGGTGCAGACACACCACAGCCTTAGGTGAGAAATGCTGCCATTAGGGACTTAGCTCGTGGGATTTTTGCCTGCATACCACATAGTGGTGCTTACTTGCTTTTCTCATCTCAGCAGCCCACCTTATTCTTGTGACAAAGGAGAAGAACAAGTGCAAGCTTATTCTCAGCCAGACACACTATACATCAGCTACATAGATTACTCCTGCCCAAAAGAAACAATGCATCTGAAAAACATCAGAATAAAGGACTACGAGCTCAACTGCTGGGCATAGCACATTGCAGAGGCTGCAGGAAAGCACACTTTCTTAAACCATCTGCAACCCTCAAAAAAACTCACCTTGGAGAAGTTTTGCAATCACCTCCACTACTGCAAGACCAAATGATACTGAGAAATTAACACAATAAAAATCCAAACAGCTGCAAATCCTTTGGAGCTCTCACAAGCTTTGGCCATTTAATTAATAACTCCCCAAGCCATCGCTTGGCTCTTCTCTTTGTTCATAAACTTGTTTACCATTTTCTTAATAAATTTTTTTTGTGGGTTTTTTTTTTTTTTTTTTCTCACAGTGGACAAAAATATCTCTGTTTGTCAACTTTAACTCATTTTAACAGGCACTTTATTTTTCTACATTGTTAACAATTGTACATTGTTAATTTTTTTTCTGATAGGAAAGTTTCTATTGTTCCCATATTTGTCTTCTACAGGTAGCTTGGAGCAAGCACTGTACTGGTGGAGAAGGCAGCAAAGACTTTTTTCATAAAAATAACTAACTTAGACATATTACACCATAGAGTTACTTCTTCATGTAGAAATCAGTAGGCTTTTACAGTGATGTGTTCCATATAAAGACCCACCTTTATTAAAAAAAATAAATTAAAAACCACACAAAACCCACAAACAAATGAAAACAAAACCCAAAAGCAAAACAAAAAAAAAAAAACCCAAAGCCAAAACCAAATCAGACTCCAACACAATCTAAAACTAATTCTGGCTTATCTCAGCTGCTGTCCTGTAACCATAAGTGATGGTGGCTGCACGAAGAAACTTCTACAGCTCATGATTTAAAATTCTGCTATAAAGATTTTTCTCAAACTCTTTTTTTTTTCTTTCCAATTCCACTTATGTTGACTTTATTTCTCTGACTTCAGAAAACCATTTCTGTGACTTTAAAATAGAATTTATCACAACGGCATAGTATTTGGCACTAGCGGCTAGTCTGGAGGTGGAGACACGATACCTACAAAATGTTACATTTTAATTAAGAGAGTTAGTTGTCTGGAACAAAAGAAGTCGTTCTAAGTAATGGCTTAGTGACCAGGTGGTATCAAGTGATTTATCCAACTCTCTTCAGAGAGTGTGCAAGACCATTTTCATTGTCTTTTATTACTTGAAATGGAAAAAGTGAAAGGATCAATTTTAAATAAACATTAAAAATAAATATAACATTGAAATTCAGGTAACTACCTAGAGAATCAGTCACTGGAGAAAAAACAGCAACAAACAGAAATGGCAAATTGAACAGTGAGCTCACAATCCTGGTTTAGGTAGGGTACTGACATATTTCAACATAATATCTCTAATTTGGGGACTGCAAACAGGAATAGTATGTCACAAGCTCACTTCAAACTACTGTTTTAGCTTTGAGCACCTAATATATAAAGTTTGTGTCGTAGATATAACAAAGTCTGCAAGCTCATGCAGCTAAAATGTATTTAATTTAGGTGACGTGGCAGTTAGTGACCACCTAAAGTGCTGAAATAGGAATTATTTCAACAGTGAAAACTGCTAACTTCTGCATAGTGATGTTATGTCCTATGCATCACCGTGGCATTTTATTCACCTTGATTTGAAACACCACCACGTTCATTTTATTATCTTCCTTTAAAATAAAGGAACAGTGTGCAGCTTTAGCATTGTCAGCAAAAACTGTAAACAAGGTTAAAAACATGCCCAGCCTACATGTAAAAGAAAAAAACAAAGTCTGTCTAAAAAATGGAATATGTCATCTCTCTACACTATTTATGATCAGGACACATGCCTATTTTTTGAATGATAGTAGGCTATGTTACTATGGGAATCAATTAGAAGATTATGACACCTTTTGTCAAAAAGATTGCATTGTATTAAAGACATTTATGCAGCACACTCCTAGAGGAAAAATGAATAAATGTTAGAAAAAGAGGTACCTGTAATGAGAAGACATTCAAATTTTAAATAAAAAAAAATTTAAAAATCAGTCAGCATAAATGAGTCAGCTGCAGAAATGTCTCCAGCAAAGAGTTGATCAAAATGACTTCATTATCCACATGTATCAGTAATGCCCTTGAGATCTCAGTGTTGAGATTACTGTTGGAAAGAAATATTTTATCTGCTTCATTGTCAGGAACCAGCAGGTTGAAAACTGAATTGAATGCCTTCTTCAAAATTGGTACCTCCCAAGAAAGAATTACTCTCAACTCTACAAGGTTTTGCAATTTGACAATACTGGAATTGCATGCACATCCACATGCTGTCAATGGTGAGAAGGAATAAAACCTGAGATTACAGAAAGAAAGCCTGAAGAAGAACAAAATATTGTTTTAGGGACTCTAAATTTTTGTTTTACATGGAAATACAATGTGTGATGGGAATATATTTATTTTCTAAGTACTTGTATTAATTTAACTTTTATTTAATTTTAAGTCTGAGCTGGTCCAGTAAAATGAGATTATGAAGATTTTTGCATTATTCTTTTATCTATTGATGCTGTAGTCATGCTCACACACTCAATTTACTGCCTAAACAACCCAAATAATAGAAAATTTCTGATGGACAAATTTACAGAGACATATTTATAATCAAACTCAAAAAGTTCAAACATCTGCAACAAAACCAGAGCATTTCAATAGAATTCAGTGAAACAAAAATAAATAAAGAAATAAATAGATAAAAATAAAAAGAGGAAAAAGAAAAAAGAAGAACTAACATAGATTTACACCTCACAAGCTCTACCTATCTATAAAACTTGAAAGCTGAAAAAGTTCACACAGACAGCACTTCTCTGTCCTGGAATTCTCCTTTATGCCTTATTTTGGAAGTCACATTATAACCTGCCAGCACTTTCACAAATTTTTATCACCAGCTCTCCTGCATGCCTTTTAAATGGCAGAGAGAAAATGTGTCATGTGCTGTTGGGATAGTAGCATCGTGAGACAGGATTTAAAATTGTATCATGCTCTATAAATGCAATGAGCTGTACACATCCTTGCACCAGAAGGGTACTGAACTCTTCAGTACCTGCAGATGGGAGGAACAGCTGGCATGGCTTTGGCTTCCCAGCATTTACAGCTGTATTTAATAGCAATTACAGAAACTTAAGCGTGTAAGAGATGAGACTGATTTTATTATAACCATTAACCCAAACTATGGGTTAAATTATTGATGCACAGAGAGAGCTGGGGGAGGGGAGGGGGAAGGGTCACACACTTATTATTAAAGCAAGACCTAATTAATGCACAGGGGGCAGAGATGAACAGAAAACCTTCCCCTTCAGACTGGCAAGGCATTCTTCAAAGTTCTTTGTCAGGTATCCCATTTCACAGATGGTAAAAGCTTTCTGTCAGCACTTGAATACTACCATCAGAGGAAAAACTGATACAAGGTAATATAAGGGTTACACCTTAAATATTATCTACAGAGATTTTGTGCGTGCTCAGCCTATGCAAATCTATGGGGAGAAATGACAGAATTCATCACCACTTTTGAGCAAACTTATTTTTAAGGTGCTGTTTTTTCACTCAAATCCCTCTCTTTCTATTCATAATCTTTTCTAAGACACATATAGATGTTCCCACCAGCAATGTCTTCACATTTCTTATTACAGCATGTCCAAATATTTCTTGCCAAAAATGCCAGAAGGCAGCCCACTGGAATGACAGAGAAGGGGACTAATTTTAGGAGGCACTGAGACACTTCCCTCAATCTATGCAATGAACCAACAGAAACCAAAATGGTTTTTACACCACAGTTTTACATCACAGATGTGAAATACACATCATCTAACACACACCTCAGAGGGCAACCCTACTCCTCCACTCTCCACCACCACTGTTGCTTGCAGTCACTCCTCTACACTACATTCACAGTAGTTTAGGTTTAAAACTGATCTTGCAGGCATGTACATGGAAGTTCCCTGCTTTCCTAGGTCTCTGCAGCAACTCCAGTGGTTTGAGACAAAAGCCGGTGTGAGCAGAGAAATAGAAGGACAAGTTCAGGCTCCTGAGAGGGAGGAAAATGGAAGGCAAGGATTGAGACTACCTTTTAAGAAGGTGCTGGCTACTATATCTGCTTTTACCATGAAAGCCAGCCTCAGAAAGGGGCAGGGGGTTAGAGGTGGCCAAAAGTAACCACCATCCTTGCCACAGCACCCGGATAGATGTTAAGGAATACCTATGAAATGAGGGTAACAAATCAGCTGCCATCCACTCCATTGCCAAATGGATTCTGAGTGTGATGAAAAGTCTGAAAGAAATTTCTAGAGAAACAAATCAGAACAGAAAACCCCACTAGTTCTGTATGCTAATAAGATCTTTATGAGATATTATGATTTTATATGAGTTGATTAAAGCTTATTATCTTTGTTTTGTTGCAAAGAAGGTACTCCCCAAGAAGAGTAAGAGCCTAAATTTTGCATTTTATTTCAACTGACACAAATATTTAATTAAAAAAAACACCTTTTTTTTGCTCTATTATTTTAACCATTCTAAGCTATCTTATAAATTTTTTGATAAGCAAACTTAAGAAGAATACACAGCTTCTTATTCTGCTACTGCATGATTTAATTCTTGAATATGATAGTAATCAACATTTACTTAAGCTGGGCTGGTACACTGAAAGTTCTGGAACCAGCCTTGTGTATTCACATAAGAAAGGCAAATAAAATCAACAACTCTACAAAAATAGTAAGAGAAGAAATTATTAGGGCAGAAATTGTACAGTACAGCTTTTCTCTCCAAATACAAGATCCACTGGTAATAATACAGTTTATAATAATATGCACCATTGCGGAAATTGCTACCTTCAAATATTGCACAAGTAATCTATGTTGTTTACTACATTTTGATGGCCTGTGCATAACAGGCATTTTGTCAAAGGCTGGGTTTTTGTTGGTTCTGCATGTTGAACCAAGCACCTAAGCATCACAAAAGGTTTGGAGACAAAAAAAAAATCAGTTATCACCGTATTACCAGTTAAACAGATAGCAGCAATACCTTAAAGGAGCCCTCACAATTTACAGAAGTGTTGGTAACAAAAGTATGCCATCATGGGGGAAAAAAACTTGTGCAATTTTACCAGCAAGCTCTGTTAGCCTGAGTACCCAAAGCTGGGAGTACTTTTTCAGAAATTTTAAATACTGTTTTTGATGAAGACAAGCAGAGTTATGATTCTTCCTGCTGAATTCTAAAGTTCTGCCTCAAACTTTTAATGTGAGACTGTTCTTTGAAGAATCAAAGAACATTTATTTGCTTTTAAATAACTGCAAGTACCAAGAAACTTCTCTCATGGGACTTGCTATCCCTCTGAGAAAAGTGAGTTTGAGACATAAAAAAACCCCATTTTTTGTCAACTCAGTCAGAGGATTGGTGAAGCTGCCCCACTGAACTCTTTTTAGGCTTCTACCTCTCAATACACATAATCTTGCCTGCTCTCAAGAAAGCCTTCACTTATTATTCCTCCTCCACCTGTAATGGGAAAGGCAAGCTGGACTTAAAGAAAATGTTCAGAATAGATGAACATAACTTTTTTCCAAGCATAAGAAGCCACAACACAACATTCTGAAATTTAAAAAAAAAAATCCCCTAAACCTTCTCCTTTTCATTCAACTTAGTGTTTTTCTTTCCAAAATTCACTAGAGTTTCACTCTAAGAAGTTCTTTGTCACTGTACTGAGAAGTCAGCAATCAGCAAGGTTTGTATCTCTGAGTTCTCCCCACTTGGCACAGCCTCTTTTCCCAACTTCTGAGGCATATTCTCAGGGTGCAAATACTTCTCCTTAGTACCCACATTCAGCCAGTGAAATTCAGGGACTAGGCAATCCTGAGCATGAAGCCAATTATGGCTTTTTCCAGTGTTCAGATAATCCCTTTCTCAGGGCCACACAAGTACAGGAAATCTATTTTATAGTTAACTTCGGTTACAGTCAAGAATATGGAGGTACCACAGACCAATCTCATGCACACATATTTTATTGCTTTCTAAGTGCAGTGACTTATAAATTGGAAACAGAATAACTCCATATACACACAAAAAATCCAAATCTTTCTCCTTTGGAAAGAAATGGGCCAGAGAGGCTGAGATTTCTTTATGGGGAGGAAGGGGTGGGTGTGTATGTGTGTAGCAAAACAATAAGATGGCAAGGTTAAGATAAAAACATTCATCCAATTTCAGAAAATAGATGCAAGAAAAAACATTTACTTTAATATTTCCAAAATGACATTTCGATTTTTCAGCCTAGTTGCATGTGAGGCACTAGATAATAAAAAGGAGCATTCAGAACGAAATTCAGGATTTTAGAGAAGACACTTAATCTCTCAGCATAAGGACATTGCACATCCATTCCTCTTGTCTGACTGGAGTCAGAATTTCTGCAGAGATTCACCATTTCCAAGGACAATACCTTACCCTAAAGGTTCAGAGATTCTCAGAGGAGTCTCTACAGCCCTCCTTTTGAGGCTGAACCATTTTCCTAAACATTCACTAAGTCATACGTCTACCTGCAAAGCCAGTAAGAAAACATGGGGTTGTAGTGATGGCTCCAATTAAAGCAGTAGCCTTGTCTGCTGTGCTACATAGCTGCAGGTATTTTTGTGAATAGTCACATCCAGCTTTTCTTGTTTTCCTTAAAATACTGCAGAATTAAGAAATCAAATGGCAAATAAAGTCGAAGCTGATAAATACAAAGGAGTGCATTGAGCCTTATGAATCTCTTATGGACTCTAAATCAGTATAATCAGACAGGAATAATATTTCTGTTGGGAATTTCAAGACCATGTCAGTTCAATTCAGACAAAAAAATAAGATATCAGTGATTATTAAGAAAGCATAATATCTTGTGTGATTGTGTAAACTTGTAATGTTCTCTCATCTAAAATAAATTATATAGATCTGGTCTTCCTATATCCTGGGAGATGAGCCAGAAGAGAAGGCCAAATAGAAGTTATTGAAGACCCAGGACAACTTCCTATATGGAAACATTTAATCGATCTGCAACGCTCAACACAAAAGAATGATGACTGAAGGAATACATGGTAGATGTTTATGAAATGACAAGTGGCATGAAACTGATTAATATGGAATGACATGCTATTTCTTGGAGTGAAAATAGACAGCAGCTTTAGAGGGAAGTACATTCTTCCGTAAATAACTTGAGCTAATTGTGGGAACTCATTGCTCCCAATTGCGCAAGTTCAGAAATTATTTCACAAATTTGTAGGTTTATCATGAATATTACACACATGATTCATTGATATAGTCTCTGGCTTGATAAATCTTAAGCTGTAGATGGCTAGATGCTCAGTGATATATGGAGTGCCTCTCTCATTCTTACATCTCTCCCCAAGCCTACTCATTAAACTAAGAAAGTTTTGGCCCAGCAGCAATGTTTTCTGAAGTCACTATCATGTTCCCCAGAAGTAAAAAAAGCCAAGAAAATGCTGCTAGCTGTCAAGCTACTCATTGAATACTGGACAATATTGGAAATAACCCATAGGCTTCAGTCCATGTAATCCATTATAGATGAGCGCCCTCTGCATAGAGCTACTAATGATCCAGCTATCTTCTTTCAGAGTGTGGATGGTGCATGGCTGTGTGGTCACATATCCTTCACATTTAATTATATTAAAGGTTTTTATTATTATTCTGATGCCTGAATGGAGAGCTCTAAGTTTTAAAACAAAAGCTACTTTGCAGAGCCAAAGCAATATAAGCTAACCAGCTGAAAACAGATTAATTTTCTGTTGATTTACATCCCTGAATGGTTAATGAAATATAGATCCAGTAAGAAACCATAATTATGTTGTACCTTCATTAAGTCATTCCACATACATCTTATGAAGTTTTTTCATATCCCAACATAACTTTAATGTGTGGGGAAAATGATCAGCAAAGGTAAACAAAGGCAGCAATTAAAACAGCTTGTTTTGAACTCACTCAATTCTTCTCATTGCAGGCCAATCCATGAGTAATACTAGGGCTTACAACTCTTAAAATACCTTAAAAGAAGATAAAACTACACTTTTCTATGCAGCCTCTCCTGCCAAAGCAAAATGTTTTGCCCTGCTATCTGCCTTCATTTCACAGGTAGTTGTAATACTTACCTGCACTTCCTTCACAGGTAAGTATTCTAACTCTAACAGTATTTATACTTTTCTTGGCCCAAATAATTTATCTTTCTTTCTCTTCAACACATTAAGTAAAAAATGGGTAACAGAAGCAGGCCAGTAACATTGCTGAAGCTCAAAGTATCCTTTGAAAGCACTAAAGAGACCAAAACATTTTCCCTTTGATATGTTGCCTAATTTTTCTCAAATTATTTAATGAAGCGCTTCTCTTCATGCCCCATTTACATCATATAATAATCAATCATTAAAAAGCCACAAAACATCTGTTATTCAATCCATGGCACTTTTCTCACCCAAGTTCATAATCTTTTGCTATTCAGTATACTATTTTTGCCTTTATATTGTCTTTTCTCTTCTATGAACACCTTACCTCTGGTTGCCTCACTCCTTTCAAATGCCCTTTCGAGAAACTTGAATTACTTCTAATATTGCAATCAGTCACTTTTTCTTCAGTGGAAGAATATTTTTAATTTAGATTCCACAAATCCTTTAACAAGAATGCATTTTTCCCCCACTTTTTTTCTTTGGCTGAAAATTTCAAATACTTTTCAGAGCAGCACAGTGATGTGCACATAGTTGTCTTTCTTACTATTCATTGAATACTACTGATAAAACAACTACACTGATATGTTTGCTTTTCCATGCTTTAGTCATTCCTATACAAATCATTATAGCTTACTTCATTAGTATATTGCTGAAAAGCCACTCCAAGTGTTATTGTATTTATGTATTTAAGTGGCCTGATTAGCATTCTGAAATTAAACCAGTTCAAGATAAATATTTTACTTATCTTTCTTTTTCTTTACCTTTCTTTTTTCTGGTTGATTTCTTCCTCTTCCATACCAAGTCCAGCTGTTTTTTTCCCATAACAACCCAAAAATGAGGTTTACTGTGGGTTTTTCTATTCAGGCCTATTACATTAAGGCCTATCATTCTGGTATCTGGTTATCTCCTCAGCTATGACAAGATAATGTGGGCTTGAGGGAACATACTTGTATCTCCTGTCAGTCCCTTTCTGTTATATCAACTCCTCTAAAGGCACGTTCATACAAGGAAGCTGCTCCCAAAGAAAACCCCCAAGACAACAGTGTTTATCTCAGGAACTATTCCACACTATAATACCCTGTGGGCACAAAGATTTTTGCAGCACAGTGTAATCCACCTGCAAAGCAGGCTGAGGATGCAGTTTAACATTATATCTAAGCCAACCCAATATGACCACATCATTGTGGGGAGTAAACTACCACCTCCTCTCTGGTTTTTCCATATTTTCCAGACCAGTGGTTCTACAACTAGCATATTAATCTCTCATAAAAAACACCCACTTCTTTCTACAGTGTCAGGGTTTTTTTTTTTAATTTGGGTCCCCAACCAGCTCACTAGAGAGAGGGCCAAGCATGCTTCTGATGTAAAAGAAGAGGAAATAGGGGAGTCGGAGAGAGAAAAGAGAGGTAGGACCATGCCTTTTGTTGCCTCTTCTGTAATATCAGATGCTGTTGCATATAAACAGATATTGTCCATGCCTACATATATCTCTTAAGGAAGGGTCCAACAAATAAATAAACAAATAAATAATTGGTGTATGCATCTGTTCATGAGGCACAGAATCAGTCAATAACAGGGCATGCAAGAAATTCCTTCACAGATTAGGAAGCTTCATAAATTATAGCAATATGGGGATGCATTTTTCAGCAATGAGGTTGAAACAAGACCAAATGGTGAATGACAGGTTTCAGCTCTTTACTCAGTGCAAGTCCCTCTGGAAAGGTTCTTCTGTAACATTATGCTATGAGTCAAAACAGGATTCTTGTAATTGAAGAATTGGTTCAATTATTCCCACTCAATCAATTAAAATTCCAGAATCATGTGAAATTTTTAATCCACCACAGGAATTCTGTGAACTCTGCTAAGCAGGTGATAACTCCCAGCAAATTTCGATAAGGAAACCTCATGTGTTAAAGCCCTGAAAGTCATCTGAGTTGGAAGTGCAGGAAGGGCAAGGACACTGAACTGATACCCACAGGAAACAGACTGTAGGTACCTGGTCCATTAATTTCTGTTAATTGCCTGAGAGCTCAACTTAGCATCATTTGCTTCCACTTGGCATCTGCTTAGTCAGTTGGCCAGAAGGCTGTCTTCTTACTCAAATATATTTCATCTTAATTATCAGAAGTCCTAATGATGCAAATGTCTTAGGGGACAGTCTCCTTAATAAGGTGACTGTTCGGCACACACGTTCCCCTGCCTGTCCCCTCCATTTTTTGCAATGTAAGTAATAGCACCTGCACACAACATTCCATTTCAGAGCAAGAACATTGTCCTTCTTTCATGACATATTTCTAAAAATTCTTTGTTCCAGCCTGGAAGCACTGACAACCACTAAATTCCTGCTTTAGGGTTTGTTTTGGTAAAAAGCAGCAAAATCTGGATAAAACAAAACATTAATTAAACCATCCTATCTGTCTGCAACTCCAAAAAGTTGCTTTGTCAGCTTCTTGAAACCATCACTTGATTTGGCTTGAATGAAAAGCCAGCCTGTGTTCTCTCTATCAGTTCTTTAATCTCTTATAATATTATTCAAAGAAGAGGCTAAAGCCATTACAGGAACAATTGAAAGTAAAAGAACGAGGATCATTTTGGTTCTAATTATGAAAATGTCACTGATAATGACAGTAATTTGGAGGGAAAAGAAGTGTCAGTAGGGCACAATTCTTTGTGTTGCATAGTCCACATACCTAGTTAGGGGTCAAGTAGGTGTTGGAGGTGTTCCCAGGAAAAATAAAACTCATTAAATATTTCTTTAGGCAGCCATGTTGAAGGAAAAATGCAAGAGGAAGGTCAAACAGAATTTTAAAATGGCATGAGGAGATAGATGAAGACAAAGAACTTAAGCAATAAAAAGTAAAAATTGAAAGGTAGAGGCAGCTTCCCACATAAAACAAAGACAAACATCAGGAAAGATGAGAAGTCTGTAAGCCTAAACTCAAAATACATCTTAAACATGTCTGCAGCCAGACAGAATACAGACACAGTCCAAATTTTTTTTCTTAAAGTGTCCAATTATATTACCTTTTGGAAAAGGAGCTATTCTTTCTAGTAAAACAGACTCTTTTATCACCTTTCAGTTACCTCATTGTCATTTTTTGGCACATTCAACATGACGGCATTTTCCCTGCTTCACTGAGAGAAGTAGCAACCAACAGGTAGGGCACAAAAGATGCAGACTAAAATCACATTGCAGAAAGTCCAGAGGTGAAAAATAGGGGGGAGGAAATTAAATAAACAGAGAAGGCATTGGCAAAAGTGAGGCTTGCAGCATGCTATACTTGTGAGAACTTGCAGATGTCTTCTCCTCTTCAGTGCACGAAGGTGGCCCAGTGCCACGCTGCATACATTAAAAGCAGGAACTGTGCCTCAGCATCACATATTAGAAAAACAAAAGAAAACAACAAACCACGCTGCAACTGTACCCTGAATGTATCTGGCTGGTAAAATGAAGCTGGGCTTCATGCACTGCCAAACAGCTGCTCCTTTCTACTGCCAATAAAAAGAAGGGGAAAATATTGCAGTGGCTGATGATGTAGCCCACAGATCACAAGCTTGATCACACTAAATGTATCTTGTTTTTTCTAGGACATGCAAGTCATCCAGTCGAAAAGAAGTGGAAAGTTGAAAAATAAATCATTAGTCAAGACATTTCCAACTGCTGTCAACACAATTCAAAGTCTGAGAAAAGTTCAAAGCAAGCATTAGACGTCATGAGACTTCAATCTCAATTTTTAAGCCAAAGAAAAGCATCTAGTTTACCCCATCTCCCTTCAAAAGTGGCAGCCTTTATATCTCCAGTTGTTAAAAAACACAACTTAGGTTACCATGAGGCTGCCAATATAAGAATAAAGCTGAGATTTTCACATAAACTCAGAACTGAAACTTTAGGTAAAAGAAGTAAAACAGAAAAAGAAGTATTTTTAGACTTAATCCTTATTGGATGGTGAAATAGATCAGGAAAATGATACAATATACTATTCTTGATTTTCTCAGGAAATGAGTAAGCCAATTTACTAAAGTAAGATAGCTTTACTAAAAACACATATGGCATTGATGCCTTGTAGTATTTTACCTAGTGTCCACAAACAGGTACAGTTCCGTATGGCTTACAGGATCTACCACAAGATAGGCACAAGGACCAAAAAGCTAATATAAATATAAAAAAATTGAATAAAAGATTCATCTAGATTCCACAAACTATAAGATGTTTTATACATTCAAGTAAAGTTCAAATTCATTTATCTTATAATCCATTTACTTATGGAAAATTCCAGACAAAAACTCTAAATTGAGTAAAGCATTTTTCCTGGCATTTATTTATTCAAATTAACCTAATTCACACAAAGTTAGGCCGATCATTGTTAATAAAACTAGAACTAATCAAAAATCATCACTGCTTTATAAGCCTTGAACTAATGCCATGCAACATATGCCTTTCAGATCATACTGGTTAGGGACTCATCCAGAGAAGTGTAATCAGGCTCATGAAAGGTGAAGAAAACATGTCCTGTAAGGATCAGTTGAGGGAGCTGGGTTTTTTTAGTCTGGAGAAGGGTCTGGGAGACCTCATTACTCTCTACAACTCCCTGAAAGGAGTTTACAGTGAGGTGGAGACTGATCTCTCCTGCTGTGCCTGCAGTTAAAGGACCAGAGGAAATGGCCTTAAGGTGACATAGGGGAGATTCATATTAGATAGCAGAAGAAAGCTTTTTCACTGTTCAGATGGTCAGACATTGGAATAGATGGCCTGGGAAGGACTTGGAGTCACCATCCCTGGAGGTATTTAAAAGGTGTCTGGATTTGGCACTGGGTGATGGTTTGGGGGGTTACAGTGGTAGTGCTGAGTTGATGGTTGGACTTGATGATCTTAAAGGTCTCTTCCAACCTTCAAAATTCTATCATCCTGTGATATTTTCTACTTACACCCTCCTTTCTTGAAGGAAAAATGCAACATCAAATTGACTGTTGAGAGGCTTTTCCCTACCATCCCTACTCTCCATTCTTGTTAGTCTGTAAGGTTTCTAATATAAATTAATTCCAAGCAATTTTTAATTCCTAAGAAGGTGTTCTCACTTTCTCTTAACACTGTTCACTGAGTTTTGTCTCTGTTTAGTCCTCAAACCCATCAATAGAAATTTTCTCTTTTGTTTAATAGAAAAGAAATCAGAGAAGTGAAAAATTGCACTTGTTGCCACGTACAGACATCAACTGGGATGGTACAAAGTGTTTGGCAGTACAGGACATGCCAAAAGGCTAAGAGGATAGACATATAATAACTACAAGAAATGTTATAGGTGAGGTCCTGGAAACAAATAAGTTTAAAAAGAAATAAAATAAAAATCACAAAAAATTTAGGGAAGAGATGAAAATTCAAATATCAGTCCTAATGCAACAGTGTCATCCTTCCTCATGAAGGAGGTAGGACACAGACTCTGCCATTAGCACTGTGAGCATACCAGGGGAACAGGGGAGAGAAACACATTCATTTTCCCTGTAACACTCCTTAAATGTTCTCCAAGACATGCCTGTAAGCAGTTCCATATCAATCTCAATGACAAGCTCTCTAGTAAACCAGCACATCCAAATTCAACGCTGCATCTCAGCAGGAAGAAATCTATCTTTCTGCATGTAGCTAAGCGTCCCTCTTTTTCAGGAGAGGCAGATATGTTTCTCACCATTTTCTATATAATTCTGCAAATATTCCAGCAGTTAACACTGCAGAAAAATCCTGCAATACAAATTATTAAACAGACAAACATTTGAAACTCTTTAGGAAAGGAAAAAACTTCTATCCAAACTACTTTGAGCAAACTTTTTGTAATCTCGTTAAAATTTTCTTCAAGTAAGTCCCCAGCCAAGATGATTAAAGGTCATTGGTACACAGCGAAGCATATTTTTATGAGATAAATTCCATTATAATTGCAACAACTTTTCCAGCGACAATTTAGACATAGAATCAAATTATCCATTTCATTTTCATTTACACCTCATGGGCTAGATCATTTATCATGTTTCATCATAATGATCAGAGGGCACATAGAAAGTGATTTCTGGAGGTAACAAATTACCTATTGTATTAGCACAGCCTACAAGATCCTGTCACCAGGTACCACACATAAATAAGAGGTAATTAAATTCACCCTGTGCAGGAGCGTTTGATATGCTACTTGCTTTCCTAGAAGCTGGAAAAAAATCTAGGTTACTAAATTCAACATTCCAAATTAGCTGCTTAAGTACAATAGTTTAGTTCTTCATAACACATCAGGAATCATTATGGCACTGGAACACCAACAGGTAGACAGCATGCAGTGGGCTCAAGATCTCGAGACGAATCTCTCATCATCAGGTATTATTGCTTCTTGCCACTGAATCATCCATCATGTCTCTGAGACAGCTTGGAATGATAGTGCCAGACCTTCACAGTACTGCTCCTTGAACTCTGTCTCATCCATCTTTTGCATCATTCCCCATTTGCAGCGAAGTATCATCTCCGTGCTGCAAAACTGAGTGTGAACCTGAAATGCCTTTAACCTGCAGTGCCACTCTAATAGTAATTGATTTCTTTTTATTGCAGGGACGGTGCTCACTGAGACTACGTACAGCTGCTGAGGCTGGGAGATGGTCGGAACAGTACAATGCAAGTACCCATGTCTTTAGCAGTATGATATGTTTTCAAGGAAATAGTTATATTTTCATTGCTAGCTATTTTATAATGCATATATATTTATCAATATATAAAATTGGTAGAGGAATATATATGCAGTTTGTTTTCCTGCAGTTCAACTACAATTTAATGGCAAGATTCACTCAAATGCGGCTGAAAATAAACACCGATGTGGCTCCATTTTGTATTTTTTGTTAAGTGATTCAGCATTAGAACACTGTTAGATTTTTAAATACATACTAAAGCACACAGGTGCACCTGCATTAAAAAAGCAACTTAAATTAACTCTACATTGATCATGGCGAGACTTCACTAGCATGATGACTTGTGTACCATAAACCACCCAAGACTAAGCGTTTTAATTCAGCTTCGTCTGAATGCTGTTATAAAAGTTTAATAAATCAAAATGATCAAAATGCCCCCAGTGGCAGGTTGGGATTCAGTTTCCAATTCAAATTCCGTTTAATATATGGCTTCTCTGACATCCTGCATTTTCTGCCATCTATGTTGAATTCCAAATGCACTCCTTTTCATCATTACCATGCATCTACCCATCGGCACCCTTTTTAACAACTCTGCACAATACAGAGATGTCAAACCTAGAGGGGTTTTCCCCTCCCCCACACTGGAAAATGATGGCAGGTAAGGGAACTCTGTCTATACTTAAGTAAATATTTTAACCTCCATGGTAATGTCAGTGGCATTTAAACTGAGAGAGACCATCCTGAGCTGCAGCTTTCAAATGAAATATTTGATTTAAATAAATGTAGAGACAGACCAGACACTGGAAGGGAAATTATCCAAGTGAAATACAGCAGTGATGTGGTGGGGTAGTCTGGAGACATCTCTAATTAAGATGAGAAAAATCACATTACTGCAAATGATCTTCATGTCACTGCACTTGGATAAAACACAGATATAAGAAACAAAGAATTCCCTTATTTCCTCCCTGAAGTGACACCTGCTGAAAGCTTTTCCCTTGCCTCTTTTTTTCCTTTGCACTGACTCCCATCAAGCCTAAAGGCCATCAAGAATCCTACTATTCAAAGTGATTACATTTTAATTTCCCAAAAGCTTTATTTGATGTTTGGATTCATTTAAGTATTTTCACAATAAGGAGGCACACAAGAAAATGGTAAAGGTATAGGAAAGAAGTTAAACAGTGAGATCTCGCTCATGCAATCACTGATGCCACATTTGTGGTATCACCAGCAACACCATTTTGAATCAGGCTGAGCGAAGCTGCATCAGATCTTGGCTTTGCTGGATTAGGCAGAGCAGGTGATACCCAGTTTATGCTGCCTGTAAGGGGGCTGCCACAGAGGCAGAAAACCCGGGAGGAATATTACCTAAAGCCAGCACTAAGCCTGACAGCACAGAGCTAACTCCTCTGCAACCATGAGCCACTTGGTGAAGATCACCCCAGGTCACCATCCATTATAGGCTCCCACTGATTTTCATTGACCCTGCAGCTGTATTTATTTTGCTGCCAAGCCATGGCAAAGTCTCCACAAGATCTGATAAGAACAAGTAGCAGTCCACTGCCTGGCAAGCAGGGAAGGGCCCTTTTCTGGAGATTTGCTTTGAAAGCACATTTCTGCCTGAACATTTATGTAACATGGTCAAAGACGGCCATGAGAAAACCAGTCAGGCCTGCTACATGTTCATTCCTGGACACAAAGCAGTGTCACACCTAATGACACACAAAATAGTGTCACACTTGCCAATTAGGAATGACAGAAGAAAATCTCTCTGTAGTTCTACATGTGATCAGATGCCTAGAAATGTAATTATACCGTCATATAAAAATGCAGCTCTCAGAAAGCAGAAATAGCCATGCAAACATCAATCCAGTTAATTGTCAGCATTCCTAGCCTTCCTCCTCCTCTTTTTTCTTTTGTTCTGATTTCCACAGAGTCTGTGCAAATAGTATTCCCGTCATGCTTCTTGCCACTGTGAAGTGAGAAGAGAGGACTTCCACAGAATTTGCTGTCCCACGTGCTCTCATGCCGGCAGGCAAGGCTTCTCATGAAGCCTTGCAGAAAACACCAGAGGAACTCATGCTGCTAGGACTTGTGAATCAAAGTGCCACAAAGCATCAACATCCATCATGCATGTCAGGGAAAAATATACATCAGGCAATGAAAACTACAAACAGAAAATGGTCCTTGCACCAAATAAGTGAATTAATCATTAATCTGTTCTGGTTCCTGTATATTTATAAGTGAGAAACTGAGGTACAACACTTATATCCAAGCTGATAGGGTATTGCTCTTTTCTTAGAAGATGTCTGAACCACAGACCTCTGGTACAGAAAAAATTTCAAGTCACCAAAGGATGCTTCTACACCTACTTTTCTCTGATACTCTGGCCCAGTCGCTGGCTATTGGGGCAGGATACAGAAGCACAGGACTTGGGTATTGGCTCTGATCCAGACCAGTCACCTTTAAGTTCAGAGAACACATAAGGAAGATGCATATCAACACTGAAATTGCTAGTTTTTGCCTAATGAGAATATTAATTTAGCCTATATGAAGTAGTATAAAATTTATGTCTTATGAAATAAAAGCTAAATGTGTGCTTTACCTCAAATGTTTCAAGTCCTCCTGAAGAACACATCAGAACTACAATAAAAGACCAGTCACATCAGAAGGATTTCAAGAGTCAGCTGGAGATGAGATGGCTCAGGGGGATACTGCTGATGTGAACAAACATCTGAAGGGAGGGTGCAAAGAGGACAGAGCCAGGCTCTTTTCAGAAGTGCCCAGTGACAGAACAGGAGGCACTGGACACAAAGTGAAATACAGGAAGGTCCCACTGAACACCAGGAAACACTTTCTCTTACTGTGAGAGTGCCTGAGAACTGCTGCAGGTTGCCCAAGGAGGCTTCAGAATATACATCCATGGAGATTTTCAGAAGCCATCTGGACATGATCGTGGGCAACTGGCCCATGGTGGTTCTGCTTGAGCCGGGGGAGTTTGGTCCAGATGACCTCCAGAGTTGCCTTTCAATCTCAGCATTCTGTGATTGCCATTTCAAATGTAAACCAGTGCAGCCAAGATTGCTCAGCACAGAAAGATAGAATGGAGCCTATGCCAAATACCTGGTATTTCTGTTACCTCGTGTGAATCAGTCTCTTTGGCTTCTTTGAAAAATCCCATAAAAACTATTTTCTCCTGCTTTTCCAGCAAAAGCAGCTTTCCTGCACTTTCTAAAGAAAATGAGAAATGCACCTATTAATTGTATAAACCAGAGGCAAATGTTGCCTGAGCAAAGGAGCTGAGCAGAGTTACTTCCACAGAAGAGTTGCCTGAACAGAAAGTTAGGCTGCTATTCTTTCTGATATGTAGATGAATAATGAAATTGAGACTCCTATCTGGTTCAACGTATTCATTAGGAGCATAAAGATTTTCTGAGGCATTTTTCTATATTATTGTTTCATTATTTTTATGTAAAGGAGGCAAGATTTCACTTCAGGGTGACAGCCCCTCTTTCCCTGCTGTAATAAACAGAGGATTGAAAAATAGGAAGGATCACATGTTAAACCTACTTAAAAGGGTAAGATCTTAATAGAAAAATTAAAACCAGAGAATATCACAAAAAGATCAGGTTAATTGGATCCTTGACTCTCTGATGAATGTTTATATCTAAATATACACCCAAAATATAACTTGTGTTTTATTAGCAAGGTTGAGAAAAATTTCACAAAATAATTTCCTTATTTTTTCAACTATTGCAAAGTAATTATGACATTGTCATCTGCTTTTCCTGCAGGGATACAGCCAAGAGAGAATTAGGCTGCAACTAATGAGGAAACTTAAGAGTATACAGTACTTTTAACCATCAGCTGAGTGTTCAAAAGAGTACCAGTATTAATATCAATACTCCAGAAATGCATCTTATGAACCAAGCACAGCAGCCACAGGGCTCTTCTGACACAAATAAAATATTTGCATACCTCTATTGAAGTTTGCTGATGATTCAAAAGGAAACTTAGCCAAGGTAGTGATGTAAAGCCCACAGATTCCAATAACTTGGGCTGCAAAATCTCTCTCTTCAATTTCCTCTTTGGTCTGAAACTCAATGAGTTCAGAAAAAGACACACCAAAGGCCCTCCTCAAAACTTTTCAAAGATAGAGTCCAAAGCCACTGTCTCTTGGAGACTGAATTTCTGAACACATTACAAAGCATCACTAATAACCTGAACTGTCTAATATTTATGATGGCAGGTAATATCCCCAGAGAGGAATTTTTTTTTTTACGAATTTCCTATTTATCAGAGAACTTAATAATGGAGGGCAGAAATATGGGGCATTTTGCAAAATTGGTATAAAAATAATTCAGTCTAATTGTAAGCAGGGAACATAAATTCAGGCTACCTGATGTATTTACTTTTTACCTGCCACCTAGTGCTCTCCTTGACATATTTTTAAGTCTATTATTATACTGAACAAATAAACCAAGTCACAAAATTGAGTACACACATCTGAAGCAAGCTCAAAGATTTCACTTTTTTTCCCAGACAGAACAAGTACCAGTGAAATTTGGAAAGTGCATTTCAGTCCACAGCTTTCTCAAATGGAAATATTTCAAAGCATTCTTGTAACAGAAAAAGAATAATGCTCCCATGAGAATTACTTGCCAGGGGCAAACTCCATCTTCACAATGTTCTAGTATCACCAGGAACCAGCCAAATTACTAGTTTTCCTATATAAGTTCCCTAAAGAGATTAAGACAAGAAAGGCAGAAAAATCACTGCCAAGCTTGCATAACAGGACGGCAAACTCAGCCCAATAAGGCAAACAAAGAAGAGGCAAACATAATCACAAATCCCACCAAAACTTGAACCTGATGACTTAGAAGAGAGACTGCTTGCAATGTCAAATCAAATACAAGAAACAATGATATCCATAAACTCATACAAACAGGTGAGATGCCTAGAAAAAGTTCATCAGAACTTAGGATTTTTGAAAGGACATTCAGAAGACAGTAAAGGAAAGCTGCCTTTTTGTGCTGTTACTAACTTGGATTTACCAGGTGCATGAAGACAATTCCATATTGAAACTATAAATCAAGGCAGAGACTTCCCCTTGCTTTGAACGCAGCACAGAAAAGATGTTTTGGCTCAATGAAAAAAATGTTAAGAAGAAAAAAAAAACATGTAGTAAAACCATAAATTGCTGTAATTTATGTAATTTATTTATAAATAAAACTTATAAACTTATCAGTAGAACCAGATGTATGACAGAACTTTCCACATTATTATTATTATTAACAAATGCTACATTTGATTCATACATGTTGACGTTTTTATCCTTTATTTTTCTACCTTATCTTTAAATCTAACAAACATTTTCTTCCAAATCCTATGTGCGAGATCCACTACATGAAATAAAATGCACCATATCTCCTGCTGATTTTGCAGCATTTAATAGCATAATATCAGGTTTTGTACAATTATTTTTCTAACAATGTGCAGCTACTTTAAAAACAAAACAAACTTGGGCAAGCATACTAACATTTTACATAAAATTCAATTCATTATTATACTATTTAAAAAAGGGGTTTGTTCCTTTTTTTGAAAATCAGAGCAACAAACTGTTATAACATGAATATATATTGAAAAGAAAGATACTTATCACCTATCTCTCCCATACTGCAGCCAAAGAAAATGGTGATTTTATTCACCATAAGGTCCCTGCATGACTGCCCAAGAGTAAGACATTCCAAATGGGAACAAACTGAATTTGGATTATTTTACAAAGTTTTGCTAACTGACCACATGAGAATGTAACATCAGCTTCATCCCCATCTCACAGGCACTTTTAACATGCCATGTCAACTAAGAAATTGTTCACAGCTGCTGTGTTGCTACCTCGTTTCTTGATGCACACAGTAACTTTTCTGGCAAATATTGACAACTTCAGAGAAACACTCCAGTACATTTTTAAGAGCACAGAACAATGAAACAGTGCAAGAACTGATTACAGGGCAAAGTTCTCTATTGACTGAAGATCAGAACATTTGATACTGTAACTTGGAAAGGCTACACAGTTGTATATATCAAATATACACATGAGCTGGGGCACAGGTGATCTCTTTGGGCACTTCATTTCTACAATTCCACACTAAACAGCAGAGACTTCGAGATACACTTGTTCTCAAAAGCAAGTAAGAAACAAGTAAAAAAGAAAGAAACCACCAGTGGCTTTTTGTTCACTCTTACCTATCACAGATACTGTTCCTCCCTCCCAGTGTCTCCCTCAAGTTCCAATGCAGGCAACCCTGAAGGCTTCAAGAAACTCCCTTCCCAGAAATTGCCAATTTACCAGGGAAAATATAAATAGACAATTAATCAGATGGACATATTCAGGAGGATAAGGCAACTAACAGTAATGACAGCACCAAACTTCCTGTAAAAGGAAGGGGAAAGGGAAAACTCCTGCTACACCCATCCCAGAATAATAGCAATGCCATAGAAACCATGTAAAAAAAAAATCAATACAGTGCAGCCACGGAGCTGGGAGCTGAAGACCAGCTCTAAACAAAGGTAAGACATTAAATCATTGACTGAACTACTTTTGGTAAAATCTCATAATTTAATTACAAATCCTATCCAAGTTCAATTTTTCTTCAAAAAACTAATCAGAGTAATTGAGTTATCCCTTTCAGGGTCTTGAAATGTATACCATCCCTCCCAGGTAACTACATTTGTAATAGAGTTTAGAACTCCACTAAAAGTAATTCTTCTGCTAAAGCTCAAAATTATATAAAGATGTTTCAACATAATGCACATGATAGAACTGGAAACTTTCATTATTCATCAAGACTAACCTATAAATTGCTCACCAGGAAAGTATCAGATGCCTCTACACCTGTATTATGGTATCACACGTCTGTACAGACATGGGATCTATCCCAAGATATATCCATATCTGACCATGAATCCAAACACCAAGGTTTTGAGTTACTGTGCAACAACTCCTGTTCCTCATCCCTTGCTCTCTAATAAACAGTGTTGGCAATAAAGTTTGGCTTCTACAAACCAAAGACCCTAACGTTACTCAGAATTATCTGGAAGCAATACTAAAGTCATGACAAAGTAAATTGTGTTTCATCATTTTTTTTTCTCCCTCCTCTGGCTGTGAGAACACACAGATCAATACTCTTCAGCATGAGAATTCTGCAGCGAAATTTTCATTTGTTACAAACAGCAACAAAAGGGCCCCAAGCATGCCCTGTCACTCCCAGTTTAGAAGGAAATGCACTAATAAACTCTTCCCCCCGGGTCATCTTTGACAATGGGCAATACTATGCCAGCTCTTATTAAAGGCAATTCATATCAGTGGCCCAAAAATTTCCTTTAAAATTATCATCTTTTGTATCCATGTAGCAGGATGTCAGCTTTAAAGTGCCACTGAGATATAGGACCTGTCATTATGGTTAATTTTCAGTACAGTTTTAACACCAGGGTAGCTGATCCCTAAGGGTATGGGTATGCTTTTTTGGCTAACAAGATTTATTTAGCAGTTATCCAGACAAACAAGAAAATATATTACTATATATTGCTTTTCAAATACAACAGCAAGCAATAAATCCAACTATAAAACATATATCTTTGTTCTCTACCATGATGTCAAATAGAAGAAAATGGTTTTAGAAGGTTTATCTGTTAAGGCATTTTTTAATATTTTTTTATTTATATATGCATGCATGTGTGTGCATATGTATATTTAAAAAAAAAAGAAAAAAGAAAAAAGTTAAAATTCTTGGATTTCCAGTAAAAAGCACACAAAAAGTAAATCCTTTAACCTTAAAATAAAAAAATAAAAAAAAACCCTCCTATATGCTGCTCCATATATATAGCTAAATATCAAATTTATGTTTTGAGCCATAAATATGGCGTTATTTATGAAATTACCTAAATTTTTCAGCAGGACAATATGATGCATTTTAAAAGACGGTACTATGAAATTTTATGTTCTTATTGGGTTTTTTGTTTTGCAGTTTGGGGGTTTTTTGAGACAAATAGTATTCTTAACACCATTTTATTGCAGTTTTACACTAGAAAAAAAAAATAGAAAGCTTTATTTATTGGACAAATACATTGATTTGCCCTGCCTTTCTAATAACAAAATCTGGTTTTGTGCTTCAACAGGACTTATTTCAATTTATTAGTATGAAGACTATCTTGCAATTTTCTAGACAAAAGGTACATCTAACAGAATAAAAAGAAGCTCTTAACATGTGTCTAAATCTTTGTATAGTCAGCAAGGCCCGTTTTTATTGATGTTTTATAGCAGCCATAAAACCTGGTTGACCTCAATCAACTGGTCTCCCAGGGAAAATACCTCTGCCAGCAAATACCAGATAAAAAATAGGTCAGGGCATTTCTTACACTGCTTTTATTTCTACAAGTTGAGGACAAAGTTGCTTGCCCTGCTCCCATTCCAGATGCAGTGTCTGACCACAAGATGTCAAAGTGAGCAAACAGCCCATTGCTTCACCAAAGAACCAAGCAAGAGCCTGTTGTGTGTCAGATCCCTGCACCTTCCTGGCCAAAGCAGCCCCACAAACAGACTTTGTACACCACTGCTTTTTCCCACTCAAAAAGCTGTAAGTCTCATCACAACTAAGAATGAAAGAAGCAGTTTTGGAGGTAACTTAATTAGGTAAGAAGTGGTTCAATAGCTTATTCCAGGCAGTAGAGCACACAATTTTCCAAGTAAAAACTGACTTATGTTCAACCACATCCTTTGTCAGTCAAGATTACATATTTCCAGAGCATAAAATGCAAAAAACAAAAAAAAAATCACCAACTTGATCACACCACAAACAAGCTACAGCTGCACACCAGAAAGCTTTTGACATAATTTCAATCAAAGAAGTATTTTAAGTGGGAAAAGCAAGTGGTTTTTTCTTTCCTTTTACTTCTGTGTTGGAAATCATCACAGAACATCTCCACAATGCTCCCAGTCCTTGGATAGGTGAAAAGTTTACAACTCTTTTTATCTATCCATCACCCAGGTAACAGAACAATGTATTATTTGCTCTACTACCAGTGTGCTCAAGGCAACAGATTTTAAAAGGGAACAGTAACTGTGTATAGGTGCAATCTGATTTGCACCTTAAGTTCAACAAATAGCATTCCCATAAAAGCACACAGGCACATTCCACACACTGTGGGATCAGGGTTTTACACAGGTGCATTCCATGGAAAGCAACTGTAAGGAGCTTTGCAAGCCAGTCTTTCATCTCATGACAGCTTCACAGGGCTATCTTTCTATGATCATTTCAGATCAAGGCATATGTAGGCTAAATAAAAAGTGTAAGCAGGAAGCACTGGCATTAAAAGCATTTAAATGGATAAAATTAAAATAAATAAAACTTTACCTCGAACAATAAGTTGAGCAAAGTTTGAGACTCCAGAACCTCTCTCTGACTGAGTTACACAGCGGTATAAATCCTGGTCGGTTTTTGTCACCTCTTGCAACTTAAAGGTAGCTGCAAATCTTCTGTGATTGATATTTTTAGTCTGAGCAACTGGAATATCTTCCCCATTTCTTCTCTGAAAATAAGAGTAACCAAAGCAGAGTTAACTCAAAATATATAAAAGACATTTATCATTATCATCATAAAAAGAAGACACAAAAAACAAAACCTCAACCCAAATGCATTCAGACCGTGCTACCATGCATTTCCATGGTAGAAGAGCTCAGCACTGAGGTTCCATCAAGAAATAAGCAGTACTCAATAGCATTTCAAAATCAAGTTTGGCAGTGAAAAGTACCATCAGGATTTTGCACTGGCACAAAACATGACCATGACATACTCAACTTCAACTGCCTTATAGGTGGAATCATCCTAGGACAGCCCAGCAGCAGCAGCTGTACTCCTACGAAAATTCATTCAACTTTAGCAGATTTACAACACATACACTGCGTGTATTGTAACATATATTTAAATAAACCTGGCATTGAGGGATATCAAAGGTCTGCAAGAGCTCTTTTTCACCAACCAACCAATGTTTCCTTTTTAATGCTATCTTTTATCTGTATAAGTTCAATACCTTCTAAAATTTTAGCTTTGTTATACTAAGCATCACCTATCCATCTAAAGCTAGCTGAAATAAAAAGTGGAGGGCAGGAAGGCACTAAAAGAGGAATAACACAGACCTCATTTAAAGGAAGGAGCTAAGAGAGTTCTTTAAAAAAAAGCATAGCTACCACAAATCACTGAAAAATTTAATCTGTCTGGAGCTGCAGGGACAGGTGACAGGTCAGTAAGACAGAAACAGTTTGAGCTCTTGTGGGATCCTTTTTCCTTATTACCATTCACATTAGATGTTCAACTTTGATTTCAGGTGAAAAACAGACTCTCCACCAAAAGTCGGCATTAAAAAAAACCGGAGAAACATGCACAAAGAGAGCAAACAATGTCACTGCTCTCTCCTACGGATCAACTTCATCTTATTTCCTGACCAGGATACAGTTTCTGAGCATTGCTCAGTCACAAAGACGGCAGAATTTGCTTGTAACCACATTCTGCTCAACACACAGCAAAGCATGACCTCTGTGGATGGTTTTTAGCTCTAATCAACCCCTGGAATGAGAAACTTCATTGAGGTTTTAAACTCCAAGCTTTCTAACACCAAAAGCACTACTGCTGAGCCACAGAATTTAATAACCTGAAAGCCTGTGGCAAAACACAAAGGGCAGAAAAAGGAGATGATTTAATGTTGCATGTGTATATCAGCCAGCCTCCTGTCACAGGCAGGAGCACTTCATAACACTCAGACCCTTCATTTTACATCTACCTTTTGTCGTCCTAGCATGGGTTAGTTGCTTTAAACAGTTCTGTGGTAGATTAACCAGGGGTCCATCATCACTTCACACTCACAGAAACAGGCATTCATTTTAACTATTAATATGTTTAAACAGATTAATTCTATTTATACTAAGTAGGCAGGTTTCAGTCACCCATATTGCAGTACAAAGACCATGCCATCACCTTTAACAACTGCAGGTTTATTCTGTGATTTTCTCACTGTAGGAAGACACCATGCAGCTTCCCTCACCCAGCCACTCTCTCTGCCATTTCCTCAGGTGTGAGTTCTGTCTGCAGAGCTGTGCCAGAAAGAGCCACAAGATACCAAGAGCAAAAATTGATTTTCAGAACAAACTGGCACACAAGACCCTTCCAAGAGGTACTCTTATTGTTCCTCCCTAAAACCGCCATCATCTCATTACAACCACAAGCCTGGTTAGCACAGGGCTGCTCTGTGAGAGCATGTTCCCAGGGCAAAATAAATGGATGTTGAGCTCTAGGACACCTGGACCAACTGTGGTACAGTCACGTCACCCTGTGACAGACACAGGCTCCATCCTCAGCTCTGTGGGTATCTGATTTAGAAAAATTAAGGAAGTTTTCTGAGGCCTGCAAATACTCTTATACATGAAAGGCCTTGCTGAACTTCAGGAATCAATGAAATTATTAAATTCCAATATCAAGCAAATGAGGGATGATGGTAAAGACTTTATTTCGGTGGTGCTTAAACAAAAGTGAAGTTATTTTGTGGGAGGTTCACCTTCCCCTCCAGCTAGTTGGCTTCTTTTGATAGAAAATACTAAATTTGAAAGCAGGATTTTCAAGCCTTGCAGTCCCCACTCCCCTCCTCTCTTCACCCTTGCCCCCACTCCCCAGTATCAACCAAAGGTTTGGACTGTCAGAAATGATAACTTAATATAAACCTTGGATCTAGTGCCTTGAAGTAACCAAAATAAACAAACCTCACAGTACTTTCTTCCTCTCAGGCTTGTGTCATAGCCACCCAGTAGTCAAACTCCCCCACTAAACACAAACTTGCCATATGATTGTCAAAAAAAACCCCAAGCAATCAATAATAAACCAAAGGTGAATCTTTAAACCTAATATGATAGTAGACTTGACAAATAAACCATGCAATGCAGGCATTCTTGTTCTGCTATAAAGGGAAAATACATATTAGGGAGTTTCCTAAAATGAAGGACTCCATTTCTATAAGTCCAGTGCTTTAAACTGGAATGCCAAACACTTAGTCTGCAGCAGAGAAGCACATCCAAGCTGCACTATATAAAATAATTTACACTCTGAAGATCAGAACTTGCTTACTTAAGCTCATCTGTATGCTTCAAGTGGAGAAACAAAGTGAATTTGGCTCCTACTTAAAATGAAATACTAATGTACCTTCAGAGAAATTAATTAAAATAAAATTTGACAAGCTTTACAGTTCTAGAACAACACCTCAGATTTTCTTTTATATTTATATCAGTGATTTCCTACCATATTATCTTACAAGGCTTGGAGGCAGTTGCTCTAATTTCTTTGTATTAGAATTTGTTTCTTGGGAATCCAGCTGCACAACTACATTTTCAAAGTCTTTCTTCATGTAGAGATTATCCATTAGAATATTTCTCCATCATTAAAATGATGAAAAGTTCAAACAGAAGAGAGTTCTCATCTAAAAAATGAATGTTAACAAAAAACCCTGCATTCCTTTCAGCGCATATCCCTTACACTGGTAACCCATTAGCCAGTCAGAGTTCAGATGCACTGTCACGATCTCTTAATTAAATTCTTCTTTTTAATGTCAAAGCATTACTAGTGATTTTAAAGGAGAGGAAAGAAAGGCAGCAGTGCTCTCTGCTTATTAAGGGTTCCTGGTACATACTGTTTCAATTTATGTCCTGCTCACACTGAACAGAGCTTGAAAATGCTGCTCAATTAAGTTTTAAAAATTCAATTTAAAATTAATGTGGAGTTATACTAATGGGTAATGGCTGTACCCTGTGTGATCCTTGGTTCCTCCAGTCTCTCGCTGTCTGATTTGATAACCCTGAATTGTTCATTTAAGAGAGGTCACCACTAGGAAGTTCTCCTCTTTTGTGAAAATAACTCTGGGCTTCATAAAGAACTACTATCTATAAACACTTGATTAAAAGAAATATTAGCCTGTGAAAAAAAACCTCCTTAATTCTGGCATTTCAGGCATTTAAAATTACAATGTTAAATAAATCACTCTGGCTTCAAGGTTATTTTTAATTTGATAGGAACATGATTTTATTAAACTTTTTTTCAGGCAATGAAATTAGATCATCTATATTTAAAATAAAGTCAACAGCAAAGCCTATGCAGCTTAAAAACAATCTTAGATAAATTAACAATTAGTCTTAAACATCTCTCTTTTGCCTCATGAAAGAAACCAAGCATTTAATAAATATGAAATGCAATTTTAATGGAGCTTTAAGAACCTGAGTAGAACCAAAAGAATCTAAACTCCAACATCTCATTTAATTAGTAGAATTTTAGTGCCTATCTTACACAAATATAAAATTTATCAGTCTTTCTCCCTCAGTTTTTCAGATTGAAAAGTGGTGAGTTTTGCTCTTTTTTTGTTTAAATAGCAATGAGACACCTATCTGCAGCAACGTTCCCTCTAAATTTTCCGAAACCCTTTTTTTTTTTCACAACAGTGATTTTTATAAGCCTGGACAGTTCAACCTTACACATCCCCATCCTTTTCTTACTGTAAACACCTTAAAATAAGTCTGCTGTACTGCTAATAATTACAGTCAACTCTGGTTGCCTTCTCAGGCTCCCGGCTGGATGCCAGGATGCCTCCAGAGATCAGAAGATGTCAACACTTGGCTGCAGTGACACCAGCGTGACTCTGGCAGCAGTGCCCCATCAGCTGCCCTGCACTCGCTCCCTTCTCACCTTCCCTCCTGCACTCATGCAAAAAAAAGCCAACCTGGAATATGGAAGACCTTCCTGAAAACACACTCCCTCTCCATATATTATCATCACGAAACAGATTAGCTTGTGATCAAACTCACTGCACGGCCACCGGGAGCAGAGGAGAGGGCAGGTTATCTGTGGTAAGCAGGGCAAAAGTCCACAGCTTGTCTGAGCAACCCAGTCCCCACAGCTGCAATCAGAACTTCACCAGCAGCACAAGGGCTGGAAAGATGCTCCCAGTAGCCCAGGGCATTAAACCTCTACTGCCTTGAGGAAAGGGGAATTTGTAAACAATATGTTCCAAAACATTCCTGGGATTACTCATTCTGTAAAGAGAGAAATGTCTCTTTTTGATGGGGGGAAAAAAAAGAAAGATTGTTGACTGTGGATAGTTTGAATGCCATCAATAAAGCACAACCTCTGCCAGATCATGTTTTTAAAAACTAAAAACAAACAAACAAACAAAAAAAAAAAACCAACAAAAACAAAACAAAACAAAAAAAACCACACCAACTTAAAATTTGTTTAAATTTTACTTTATATGCACCTGTCTGTCCCTTTTCCACAGACATACACTGTCATATTCTTTTACAGCATTTAAGACATAATTTCCAAATGAAGAAAAAACTAAAACAATTCTATTATTATTATTATTATTATTATTATTATTATTATTATTATATTTTCTTCTTTTACACAAATGCCTCAATAAATTCTTGGCATTTTGAAGTTTCTAAACCTACTAGGAACATAATAAAGCATGACATATATTTATTGTGGGAAGTTATAAATAAAGTTTAAACCTTTTTCTGGGACAAAAAATTTAATTACTGAACAAAGTGAGATTATTTCTCCAATTTTATTTATAAGTACAAAATTTAGACTAAGAAATCTTTTTTTTTTTTCAAGCAGATCAGGAATTAGAAATATAGCTTAAATAAAATGCCTAAATAGTCATATCTTAGAATAAAAGAAGGTGAACTAGCTATTTCTTTTGATTGATTATTAAGGGGAAGCACTAAGTATTTTTTAAAGTAGAAATTTAGTAGGACTTGCTGTAACTTTCTGTCTTCTACATGCATAGCAAGCCAGAATAAGATTCCACTTTAAGATTTTACATTCCAATGAATTGTACATTCATTTATTAGAAAAAAAGCCACACAGCTTTTCCCATGCAAACATACACTGAAGATCATGAACAAATGTGACAAGCCAAGCTTTATCCTGCACGCTGCACTGCAGTACAGAAAAATCCACGATTACTTCAAATCTTGATATGATGCACTGCTGTTTCTCAAGCTTGTCCCCTTTGAAGTAGCCCAAATTTCTATCACGCTGCACTGACCCTCCTACTGAAGAAATCTCTGATGAAATAATCTAATTGAGAGCCATCTGGCCCTTTAGAGGTGGTACTTCTAATTTATTTTATTATAATAAAACCCACCAGAGGCAAACTAGAAAAATTCATATTACCATGTCTCTGGCCATGCCACCATACAAATGAAAGCAACTCACTTTCTCTGAGCATTTTTAAGCCTCTTAGTTTGAGCCTAATGGAACACATGTTGAACATGGAAAAAAGTATGTTTTTTAGAAAAACAAAGGAACTTTTCAGAAATCTTTAGTTCTTGAATGCAGAGTCCTTGATTTAAAAAAAAAAAAAAAAATAAACAAACAAAAAAAAAACCAACCACGCAAAATTCACAAAAGTATGTATGCCAGAGACAGTGATTTAAGGTCTGTATCATCTTGAGCAGTGCACACTGAACTGCAGTATTTATTCCTGCAGCACAAAATAAGAAAAATCTTCTCAATTAGAAGACAAAGAAGGAAAAAAGTCGCACAAAAACTCACCACTGAGGGCAAACACACCACAACACAGCTCCTCAAAAAGTTCTGAGCAGACAATTTTATCCTTTCCTAAAAGTATCCAATCTTACCAGCTGCTCTTATTCTTCTGTAATTCATTAAGTCCTGCAGCTATTAGTGGAAACTAGGACCTGGGGTATTAGGCTTCCTACCACACATCACACCACTGAGGAGAAGAAAACCTGAATGCAGACAATAACAGACAAGAGCCACAGGACAGAATGGCCAAGGAATTTATAACCATATCTTTTTGTAAACATCACCTTTATTTTAAGTGTCTCATTTACATGGGTGCTTCAGACACTGGCTGACTGAGGAGTGACTACCAGGACTATACAGAAGGACCAGACTTCCACTGCAGCTGTTCTACCTGTAAAGTACAAAATGGCAAAGGGGAAGGAGCCACCACTGAGGCCACAATCAGCACCACAGTCCCCTGCACCAGAGGCTCCAGCCACCACAGAACCACAGAGAAGTCCTTACAGGGACAGCAACTCCAAAGGCTGCTGTGTAAACTAAATGACTGGTAGCTATGCAGACCAGAGGACTTAGCTAACTGGGGCAGAATTAAATTAAGACCAGGAGGATTACGGTATTTCATGTTGTTGAAACCTAGGATGACCGGGCATCCAGGGGAAACTGCCATATTTATCCATGAGGCTGATAAATCGAGGCAGGAGAGAGGGAGAATGGTTCATTCAGGGTTAAATGACATAGATAGCATCAAAGGTGAATGGAGGGGAGAAAAAACAGAAGAATGAAAAACCTTTGTGAAACAAGCAAGTTACAAATACTGTAATTTTCATGGGTTGAATATTCTTTATAGCCATGTCTGAGTCAGGAGCATGTGATACAGAATAAACTACAAGTCAAGTAATTTACAAGGAGCCAAATAGATGACTTCAAGGCAGCTTTTCATACAATTTTGAGAAAAAGGTTTGGAAAACCACATTGTCTATCACGGACCATAAATATGATGAGGTGAAAGTGAAGGTAGAATAGACAAGTCATTGCAAAAGAGTCCTCTGTGCCTCCCTATACTGTGTCTTCCTTTCAAAACCACCTTTTCTGTAAGTAAAAGCAAGTAATATGAACCAAATGAGGAAAGGGAAGTTTCTGTGCAAGCCTCTATGCAAGCCTCTGTGCAAGCCTCAAGCACAACAAAAAGAAAAGAACTTATATCTTGCTTAGCCACTATCAGTAATCAAGATAAACATATGATGATATAGACTCAAGCAGGATTTTACTGGCTGAGGAAAGAAAGTTTGGCACAAACAGCCAAGTTTGCTGTGCAAATTAGTACTTGCTTTAGGCAGATGATGATGATAATCCAAAAAAGTCTTCTGCCCCCCCAGAGGCTCTCCCACTGCCATACAGGGAGAAGAGTGAAACCAGAGCCATAGGCCTTCTCTTTTCCCACAGCCTCCAAACAACATCATAGCTCCCACTCCTCCTTAGGGCAAGCAGCCCTGACTGACTTATTTCAGTTCAAAACCAAAAAGCATCAAACTTGACAGTTGACCGAAACCAAAAAGGGGATCAAAACTCTCCATCACTATTCCACGGCTGAAATCCTGCGGATGCTAGCAAGGCATCTTCTCTGAACTCTCTCGAGGCAGCACTGAATAAAAAAGCGAAATAACAAAGCTTTTCTAACATTCAGAGTATACTCAGCTCTCCTTAACACTCAGGGATCATAAAATTTGTGCAAACCAACAAAAAACATTCTTCCAGTGTAATGAACACAGTGAATAGGCAGGTGCACTGTAACAGCAAATGTTTTATTATCAAACTAAAGAAAGAGTTATCTTAATCAGTTAATTAACTCTACCAAAACGCAATGGTATCTCAGAAGGCAAAGTTACGTTAGAAAACTCATAAAAAGCAACATACAAACAATGTAAAACAAAAGTTAAATTGGACGGGACTCTAGTATTAGAAATGCATTTTTTCTGAGACCAAAAGCAAGCCTCCAGCATTCCCTGTTAGGTTAGCTGAATGGTTTACCCCAAAGGCCCACAGCCCACACTCCAACCTTCCTGCTGAATACTAATCCATGTCTTCACCTGGGAACAGCAGGAGGAAAGGACTTCTGTTGCATAACTCCTCTCCTTTGGGAGGAAATAGCCCTTCCAGAAAGCAAAACAAAATAGTCAATGTTTTGTCCCTCAACCTTTTGCCAGAGGCATGAATTCTTATATAGCTTTTCTAATCTAAATTCCTGGAATACTGTGCTGGTCGTGCACAATGCATCATCACAGGATACCATCTGCATGTGCCCAGTCCAAAGATTTGTTAAAGAGCGCATATATGCACTACCTAGCAAGAAAATTGAATGCTAAATATCACATCCCATTCTGTGGCAATCAGCACCAAAACCCAAGATGCTGGTGAACAGGGCATTGAGGATTATGGCAGTTTCCTCTACAAAGGGAGCAGGATGCAGCCAGTTGTTTGAGCCCGAACAGACGCTCGCTCATCCTCCTGTAACAGTTGGTACCGCTGGGAGGTCAGCCCGACTCCATTGTTTTTACAGCAATTTGCATTTTATTTTCCATAATGCTGTTTAATTTCACTTTTTCAATTATTACTCTCAGGCAATTGCTTTAATTATCTGTTATTCCATGAGGAAAGACACTCTCCTCTGGCAGAGAGAAGGGCTGCATCAGACCATATTAACGCTGACGAGCCTCTCCACGGGCGAGCGCAGGGCTGCGGTGCCAGCCTTGGCAGCCCAAGAGGAGGGCGGTTAGCCAGCACCCACAGCTATTGCTGACAGATTGGCCCGCTCGCCACCGCTCAGATGGCAAATCTGCCCAAGATTACAAGGCACATATTAAACCTTTAAACGTGCGCAGCCGGCGCCCCTTTGAATTTCAGATTCGCCGAGGCAAACGGTATCACCGCAGACCGTGGCAAAACACATCTGACTGCAAAGCCAGAACAAGCCGCTTTCCCTAATCCAATGCTATGTTAATGCAAAGCTCAGCAATGATGGATGGACTCATTAGTGCTGCAGTTATCGCCATCTGAACCAGGTGCCAAGACATATGGTTTAACAGATGTTCTAGCAAAAAGCTCTACACGCTGCACTGTACGAGTGTCCAGCTAAACCGGACATCGATAAGACATTGAAAATCGTATTGGGCTTCTGGGAGACACAATTGCTCCCAGCTCAGGAAGCTGTTAAACACAGCCTGATTATGCAAAAAACCCTATTGCTCTGATATCCCAATTAGATTGGCAAAACAAATGCTGGACAATACATACGTTGCTTTCTGGTGTCTTGGCGTACCCAAATGTTATTTAATCTACCCAGTCAATTCTATCCCTCTACTATCTTAGCAAAGAAACAAATATTTCTTCAAACAGAAATCGTCAAATGAAATAAGCAAACAGAGCCCCCATCCCACTCTTGCATTTTCATGTTTGGAATGCCCTGTGTGCATTATTCTTTCAAAAATTTAGTACATAACATATCCATTCTGAGCATAGGCTTATCATGCAGAGGCGACTTGTTTGCAAGCTTTTTTACTGACACAACTCCAGTGGAATGCATGATATTTCACAGGGAAATAAATAGAATAAAACAGGGGTCCTTCTTACACTAATTTAGTAAATCAATCTGCACAAAGCAGCAAGATGCATCAAATGTTAATAAAAGAAAATTTCCATATACTTTAATCATCTTTTCAAAGAAAGAAAACTCATAGGCTTTAGAAAGAAAGAAAATCAGCAGTAAGTGGGCAAAACCCAATTAATTAGTATATCTATACACATCATATTAATTTATTTAAGACTGCACACACACTTATGTTCATCTCCTACAGGAAGGCATTTTTCAGCAAGAAATTCTGCTAATTCCTAAACCTTACAAATCAAAGCATACCAAAGCATAAAAAAGTGGAAAACCTAGGTTATCACCTTGGGTTTAGGGACTCCTGTCACACAACCCAACTGCTTCAGTGAGGGCAGAAAGACCAAACTACAGCTGATGGCATGTGACACACTACAGTGGAAACTTTAAGAGAAGTTGGAAAATACTGAGAAAAAAGCCCCTCAGCACTACATTCTGAAGGGAATGACAGGTAAAAAGATACTAACCGTGAAGGACTGAATGTATTTCAGAAACAACATCAATGTTGTTTAACATTTAAACAAAAACTAAGGACTTTGAAAGCCTTTCAGAATTTGCTAATAATTGCAGGTCATAAAGAGAATCCTTCAGCTTGTAACAGTAAAAGATTTGATAGCAGATCAGGCTGAAAAGGTGCAGAACAAAAGAATCTGAGCTGAATTTCTGCCTTGCTCCCACACCTACTATTCACACTGTCACAAAAGTGTGTTTCAGATCATCTTGTTCAACCAGTTAAATCACTTTATCTGTGCAAATATTTGTTCTGTATTAATGCAGCCTCAACTTTTGAAAACTTCTGTTATCTTTACTGCTGATCTTTCAATGACAGAGTTTTACTGTCCTAAACATTGGTCCACTGAGGCTGTAAACAACAGAGGTGACAGGAAAGGGATATTAAAGGGGATGAGAGACCAGATACAATCCAAAAACGAACAAGAGCAGAATCTGCAGCCTAGAAAGTCAAGAGAAGTTCAATTCAGTGTTAATCCTTATTTGTGTGAAATGTTTACAGACATACATTTATGGAAAATGGTGTTGATGAAAATACCGTCATTGCAGTAGTAAACATGCAGGAAACAGTGTATTGAAATGCTGTGCCTATTTTTGTCCATTTTTATTTTTAGGCACATAAAGCTATGTGTACTTAATTATATATACACTGGGAAAAACTTAAGCATGGAAATGTAATTGCAGATAGAACATCTAGTATATCAGGGCCCAAAAACGAAAACAAAAATGAAGATTACATAGGTCTACAAGGAAACACACTACCACAATCCCCACTTTTATATCATGTGGCTACAGTCTTTCCCTCTTCCCTGCTTCTAATGAAACATCCCAATCTTCTTCCACCTGCTGGCATTATTCATATGGGTAATTTAGACATGAATCAAGCTGTGGAAAAAACACACCCAATACAACCCAAAAAATAAATGGCAAAGCAAAAAAATTAAAATAAAACAAAACTACAAAAACAGAAACCACCCCCCCAAAAAAAAAAAAAAAAAAACAAAAAAAAAAAACCACAAAACAATACAAAACAACAACAACAACAACAATTGAAACAGCCCTCCCCAACTCCCCTCCCGCCAACAACAAAAATCCAATTGGCATCAAAATCTTTTTCAGTCAGATCACTTTCCTGAACTGACTCACTGGAGAGCTGCAAAAGCTCCAAATCAGTGCAGAGGGGGATCAAGAGGGTGAAGCTCAGACAGTAGCAGCTGAGACTGAGCTCGGCTGAAGCAGCCATGGGACTGCAGGACTTTGAACACAGAGCAGGGTGGATGCTATTTTTTTTCACATGCTGCTGACTGTACTTCAATTCTTCTCAAAACAGAGGACTGCAAAGAGCCAGAGAACACTGGTAGATTCTTCAACAAAATCTCTGCCTGCACATATTTACTACTTCAATGCAAGTGAAAGCAAATGAAATCTTAGATCTCCTGATGCAAAAAAGCCTGATGTACCAGACTGCTCCCTGAACTTTTCCTTATCAAAGAAGGTTTTTTTAATGGCAAATTCTTAGCTGTTTTTTTCTTTTTTTTTTTTTCCTCCTCAAGGAAATAGTTTTTCTCTTTCAATAAGGACATAACCAAAAGCTATTTTCTCTAAAACTATGTGCTTGGCAACTGTCTTCTTCCCCACCATCGTCCACTTATTTTTCATTTTTGCACTTTGTCTTTTTTTTTATAATGGCCTCTCTTGTTATGAGAAAAATACATTCCTGGAATGTTTCAGCTCAAGGCTCTCAAAAACAATTACTTAGGCATTTGATTTGATCTGCCAGCTCTTCCTTTCAGACTATTCGGGCTTTATGAATCCTGAGTTTGGTCAAAGGTTAAAGCAAACCTTTTCCAAGTTTCACTCCAGTGTTTCATGAGGCCTGTACATATCCATGCCAGTTTTTAAGGATAAGGAGTAAATTCACTATTAGCTATGCACAACAACAGTAGCTTTGAGTGCAGTCTAAGGAAAATTATCCATATAGGGAAGGTTGCTGATTCACACTTATATTGGGCAAGTAGGATTGTGAGGTGGAATGAGGAGTGAAAAAAAAGTCACCCTTAAATTGGTGAAAACTCAGTACTGTTTATAGGAGAACAAGAAAGAGAACAGAAGCATCAAGGCATCTTTGAGAGTATCAGGGCACTTCACATGCCCAGGCAAGCAGAGTTATAACCTCCAAAATACTTCATCTATCACACTTTGAGAAATTATCACATCTGTGTTCCACATACACAGACACAAAAAAATAAACTATCCATGAAGCATATGGAGGGACAAAACATATGTTTTCTGAGTTGATCTGTCTGCTAGCTGGGCTTCTCCAGGGAGTGAAAGTTAGAAAGGATAATCTGTCAGAGTTATCTGACTCCAAGGAGTGAGTGATAGGGAAGATTTCCAGCTGGCTGTCTCTACTGGGTCTTTCTGACCCACAATCAACTGAAAGTGGTGCTTCACAGGTTTGCTGGAATGCTCCTCGTGCTATTGTCTTGCCTTGGATATAGCAAAACGCAGGCCAGTTTCATTTTTTGTGCTGTGTGTGCTCTATTTGGCAAGCCTCTGAAATCAAGCTGCTTTTTCTGAATGAATGCATTACATGTTTACTCAATTTAAACAAATTACTACTCAAAGACATGAAGTACAAATCATTCCTACTGCTGTGATACCTTTTCACTAAATGCAATGCAGTTACTGCTTGTGTTCCTTTTTAATGTTGCAGCATATTTGCCCAATAATACATTTTGCATATGAGATTTTTTCATCATATTTTTAAAAAATCTTTTTAAAATTTCAAGCTTATCACACATGTAACAGTTGGCCAAGGTTCATCAACTCCACTATTAAAACAGAAATTAGACTAAAATAACTGATTATAGTTCACTTCAAAATACACTTGACCAAAAATATGTATTTTAAAGTTCTGACTATAGATAATTTAAAAGCACGTTTCCTGAAAATTTCATAGGTTTTAATTTTGAAAATAAACAGAAATACACATTATAACAAAATATAGTTTTAGAGGACATATTTAGAAACCATTATAAAGGTATGTTGCTGCTTAAGGTTTACATACAAGCAAAAGAATGCACGTAAGTTGTACATCTACCACTAAAGTGATTTTTTTTAATCCTTTTAAGTGGAAAAATTCAATATTTTCAAGAACAACTGGAAACTTTGCCATCATTCTACTCAACCAGTGGTCTTAAATGTAAGTACCCCATCACCATAATACAGAGGAGGCTGGGTATTTTGGAGGGATGGTGGTGTTCATTTCTTTTTTTTCTTCTTTCATAATAAAAGAAGGGTTATATTCTGGTAATAGTCACCTCTTAAATTCTGACATACATAGTATTCACAATTATACACAGGTAAAAGTTAAAGTTCCTCCTATTATGGAGACAGGCAAAAAGCATGGGTAGCAGTCCTTTTAGGCTGTTCCAATTAATATGCTACTGAGTAAAACTGATACACACACAGAAGTACAGCCACGTCCCTCCAGCCACCTGCTTGGACAGGCAATTTACGTGATTATAAAATAGTCAAAATTCATGACAGCTGTGTTACATCTGTGTATTACTAGATCCCAAATGCCAATTATCTGCATTTAATAATAATAAATTTTGATACAAAATAACAGATTTACAATGAGAGAAGGCACATAATGCCTTTAAGGGGCAATCTTATCCCAGCACCAACATCAGTTCTTATTTTTAATCCAATCTTTACAACATTGCAAAACTGATTACAAGTTTCTCCATTGAACAGACATAAAATTTCATTTAAACTACATATTTTACATGCAGAAGAATAAAAGGCTTTGAATTTTAAACATTTCATCTCCAAGAAAGCAGCTTGTCCTCTAGCCAAATAAATGTGCATGAGTTAGCCTTACCTGGAGCCATAACTTGTTATTCACTGCATCTCTCCCTGTAGCAATGCACTGAAATGTAGCATTCTGCCCTGCATTGACTTCTACATCCCCCAGCCTCAAAAAATGTGGAGATTTATCTGTAGAGGAAGAAAACAAAAATAACAAATAAAAGTCATTACAAAAAAATAAAGGTGCCAGAAACATTATTATCTCCCTTAATTAACCTCCATGTTTTAACAATCTTTAGCTAAAAAAGAAACTGAAGAGAGAAAATTATTTGTCTCATCTGTATTCAAGGAGTGCTTTCAGTCCTTTCCTTTCTCCCCTGGTGATTCTACTAACTTTATGTTATACATGTGTTATAATAAAGCCTTTTTAAAAAAGAAGCCAAAAGAAGTAGATCAGATGCCAAAATGTCAGCAGCACTTGACAAGAATTATCCCAAAGAATTTTGACTGTATGAAATCCATCACACTGAGAAAAACCCAATTAGCAGCATACTGCTCAAGCAAATAGATACTGTTCATGTTATTTGCAACGCAATTCAGAGCTCTTATTTTGGAAAATGAAATAATTTGTGGCATTGAATATAGCATTTCAGGAGCTGACAAATCTATTCCCCACAATGAGACAGGCCATAGGAAATCTCAGCGGCACAACCATCTGAAGGATTAACTGGACCTACAAAAACCAACAGAAACATTTCAGGAATGGGCACATTACACAGCTCACACACCCTTTACTCAAGAATGACTAAAGCAAACAGTAGCTGAACTGTTCTTTCTTTGTGCTTACCAAAAAAACATGACGCACAGGAAAAAACATTAAATTGGAACAAACAGGGTTTAAACATCAGTAACAAAAAGAGCTTGTCTGAATACTGTAACATACTGATAATGTGCTTGGATGACTGTACCCAAGTGCCTTTTGTTTTGGCACTTCAAAACAAAATAAAAAGAAGAGGAAGAAAATAAATATGAAAGCCAGATATTGAATCCAAGCAGAGCTTTGCTGAGTACAGATATCAGATAGCTGGGCTGGCTGAAATATTAAAAAAGTAACTCACTCAAATACCCTGTAAGCTTGCTAGCTCCAGAGAGCTATGGTTTAAAAAAGGTTTGAGGTAGAAGAAAACAAGATGTGAGGTTGCCATTGGAACTTTATTATTGGCATAATTTTTGAAAACTTGGAGCAGGATATTGTTATGTCATTTCAGAGAGCAATTAAATTATCAGCCATGTGGTATATTAGAATGAAATCATATTTTAGAGAGGACATATCAAGGGGAAGATGAGGAGAGTTAAACAGAAACAAATTGCCAAAAAATTTTGATAACAAGTGTCAGAAATGCACAGTAACAATCTCTTCCTCACAACCTTCTATTAGTAGAAAATTTTCATTGTTACAACTTGTGTATGCACGTGTGTAATTATTCCCCAGCATTAGCAGGGAAAGGCAAACACAAATGCCTGAAGTCCGTCCACAAAAAAAAAAAAAATAAACAAAATGCAATCCCTCAGTAGTTCAATAGCCAGAAGCCCTCTTTACTTTTTCTTTTTGTTTAATCTATTTTGTCTGTTTAGAAAAAAAAAAAAAAAAAAAAAGAGGGAAAAAAGAAAAGGGGTATGAAATATGATAAACCTCCTACAAGCATCTGCCAATTCAGTTTTCTTTAATCAGTGGGCATACACATTAACATTAAAATCCATTTTGATTATGCACACCAACTGCATATGACTAAAAAGACATTGAAGAATGCCTATTTTGTTTTATCCCTGTATAATTTACTTCTGGCAGAAAAAGATTTCATCCAGGTAAATCACTATTGCAATCACATTTCTTCCTGGAAGCTGCAACAAAAATACTATTGAAAGAACAAAGAATATCAGTGATCAAGTGATGAAAACTGAGCAGTCCACAGCAATATCAAATATGTCCTGAAAAGACAGAGAAAAATGCAGCTCTTAATCATTACTTACCACAAGGGTAACTCAGGACCTGGATGTCATCAATGGCAATGTAGCCATTTCTTCCATCTGAGACTTCAGCTTCAAATATTACCTGTCAAAATGAAAGAAAAAATGTTTACAACACTCATTTCTACAGAATTCCCCCGATGGCAAGCGTGTAGATATAAGACACATTGCCTTTTTCATTTAGTTGAAGTTCCTACAAGATTTGACAACTGAATGGAATATTTATTACTCAGTGTGGTGCAGTTCCATACCATTCATATACGAGACTTGCTTTGGATTTTCTGCTCATAGCACACCAGAAAATCATGTTTAACTGTATACTGCTTTATCTCAGTTAAATGTGCAAACATGATTCAATTCTGAAAAAATGCCATTACTTTCAGACAGGTTAGGCATCACAGCACACAAGTGATCAACCAATTTTAACAAAATTTGTATTCTTCCTGGGAGTCACAATATAGTCTCCTATAACCTTCTGCAGCAGAGTTGCACAGGAAAACACAGAATTAGTGCGGCACTCCCCAGTGGCAACAAAAAGAACAGCTATAGTATGAGATTTATGCAGTAGTCATTCACTTCATTCTTCATTCTTTCAAGGCAATGAGGAAATTCCTATGCATGACAGAAAAGAAGAGACCGTGTCTTGTCCCACCCCAAATGGGCAGTAAACAGCAAAGGATTGCTTGGTGGTGGTTCAGAGAGTTCCTGAAATTGTGCTTTGACTGCAAAAAGAGGATGCCTGTGGGGAATGTACATTTTGATAGCACTGGACTACAACCCTTCAGTTTCTCCAGACATTCTTGCTATGTCTGCACTTCTAGCCAATTTCTAGTTTTTTTCCTTCTAATTTTATTTGCACCCAAATGGAATTCAGTTACAAAAACCACTTCATTTTCTACCTCTTCCATCTGTCTTGGTCAACAACAGCATGGTGGAAGTTAATTTAGTGTCTATGAGTCCTGCTTTCACAGTGTGCCTTGTCCATTGACATGTCTGACCAGAGCACTGTTTGACAATCTCTACCCACTCGTCAGGCATTTTCAGAGAGCGGGCACTTGTTCCCAGTAACGAACATCAATATAAATATCTTTAATTAATAATTTGGAATATGATATTTTTTATTTAAATAGTTGCATGGTATGAGAGACAACTCAGTAAGAAATAAACATTGCATTTAAAGTATATCTGACAGACTGGTTTCTTTACAACACAATACACTTCTATAACATACATAAACTCTGACGGTACATTGTTTCTCAAAGTCTAGTTAAGCAATTTGAAGTCTAGTTAAGCAATTTGAGCACCAATGCTAAGAACTGAACTAAACTGAACTGAACTGCATCTTGCTCCAACTGGGTTGTTATGAATTCCCTCGGAAGTAACTTAGATCCAATTCTCAGGAAAGCTCTGCCTATACAAGTGTATCCTTCTCCTGTGTGTTGATACCTTCTTACACTGGGAGTCAGAGGAAATAAAGCTTTCTTGGGAAACTGCTGGGAATTGATTTACTTCAGCTTTTTTTCCCTCTGCCAGATTAATTCTAGTAATCTTCACGCAGCAGGAGTAGGAAGTTATCAGAAAAGGAGAAATCCACAGAAAATGGAAAGATAAAGACATGGAGATCCACGAGAAAAGAAAAATAACAACAACAACAAAACAGAAAGCATGGAGAAACATGGAAAGGCAAGAAGTCTATGAAAAATTATAAGGGATAAGATTTACAAGGTAAGCAAAAAAAAAAAAAAAAAAAAAAAACCAAACAAACAAAAAACCAGAGATTAAAATGACAGATATTACAGACCTGAGATTTCATATATATAATATCATTTTTATATTCATAATTGGTACAAATGCAACTATGAAATATTCATAACTATAGATAAAATATAGCAAAAAATGCAGTTCAGTTAAAAAATTATCAGGCTTTAATTTGATAACATCTGTTCACATTTAAAATGGGAAATGGAAAAAGGGAATTGCATACATAGGTGAAAACAACTGTTCAAAATGCTGACAAGTCAGACAAGAACCTGAGGTAGTTCTTTTCCCCAAATAGACAAACTGCTTGAGAAAAAACAGACTGTTCAGCCATTGTTTTCACCAGAGGAGGCTTATCCTAATAAGAGACAAGTCTTTGGGAGTGAATCCTGCCCTTCATCTGCACTGCTGTTCAGTTTACAGTTCTAGAAAGAACGGCTTCAACACTTTTGTTTTAGCTGAAAAATGATTCAGACTATCACTCTAGCCAGAAAACATTAGTTGTCTGTGCAATCATAAATGTCCTTCCACTTATTACAATTTAATTGCATGCCCATACAATTCACTTCAGAGAGATGCTCACTTTCTTTAATGGAGGGGAGAGAGAAACTGTTTCCAGGGGATGAATTGGGCTGGCACAGAGCGGGGTTGTGGAGACAGCTATCCTGTCTCATTTGTACCAGAACAGACACAATGAATCAGAATGGGAAGTGCTGAATATTTCAGCTAATTCAAATGCTACTCAAGGGAATCAGACTTCATCCTGGAATTTTCTACATAGTTCCAAGATGATACACAAATAGTCGTTTACTTTTCCAAACAGAACTGCACATCCTTGTGTATGAAGTACCTACATTCAAATAAGAATGAATCTCCAATGCTACAGGAATTCTCAACTGGATGCACTCCTACGTATTAAGCCATTCCTAATGTATTTCTTATCCAGATACAGGGCCATTTTCTCCCTAAAACCATGCAAGCTTTCAGTGAACACAGTGTCATTTGGAAAAATCCATGTGTTTACTATTGACAGCATTAAGAGATGCTTCCATTTGTATGGTTTATACCAGACTTCCTTTAATGACCCAAATCAGTGACAAATTGATCCCAGTCAGCCTTTTATATTATTCACAACTTTGTAAACCTCTAGTATATATCCTAAGTGTAAATGTAAAAGTAATTTTGTCTCAAATTTGAAGAGTCCCAGATTGTTCAGCCAATCTCATATAAAAGCCATTCCCTTTTCTTTGATTATGCTCATCCTTCTCTCTAAAGCTCTCTCTAACAGCACTATATTCTTTGAAGATAATGAGAGCAGAGCTGGCACACAGTAATCAAAATATGGGTGACTCATAATTTATTCAACAGCTTAATACTATTACCTAATTTATACTGAACTTTTAAAACCATTCTTAACATTTCATTTGCTTTTTTTGACCATCACGGGGCTCTATGCTGATGTTTTTATGAACCCCACAATTTTGCTGCAGAATGGCAACATCAAGCTTCAACTGAATCCATCATTCTGTGTGTGAAATTTAGATTTTATGGAGTGTGCATTTTTTTATATCTCACTATCAACACTAAAACATGCCTGTCATTTTATTTCTCAGTCACTCACAGTTGGTGAGTCCTTCTACAGGACCTCATATTTACATACTATCCTTGCAATTCCAATGTAGCTTTTACCTACAAACTTCTGTGTTTGCACTGGTTTTTGGCACCCGCTCTGGTCCCATATGAACACGATGAAACAATTCTGTATCTAAGGAAGTATCTCATAGAATTGCAGCTTAGCTTCACTATAATTTGTGCAGAGGGACATCTGGAAATTTAACTATATTCTGTCAATCACATCATTCTTACCTATATACTTGTCAACCTGTAAAACTAGGTGTATGATGAGAAGAACAAAATAAAAATTTAAAAAAATGTTTAAAAAAGAAGCTGTTTTGGTTTAGGCACCAGAAAATAATGCATACTTTTTCAAATCCCAGCCCTAAAATCCAGAAGATGACAATCACTATTTATTTAATATTATTCCAGAAATAAACATTTTGACCAATCTAAATACTCAACAGTGTTGGAATGACATGGAAAAAGTAGCAATTATTACAGTAGAAACTCCTACAGGCGTTTAGTTATTGAAGTTTAATGCTTAAGAAAAACCTTAACCTCCACATTGCTTCACAGCCCTAACAAGGCATCCTGTCACCATCATGAATGCTAAGCCTGCACTAGCAGGAATATAAGAAATGTGCTTCTTAAGGACTGGTTTCACTGAATTTTTAACTCTTGTCAGGATCCAAAAGTTTAGGTATTATCATGATTAGCTCATTTGACACACTGATCAAAATAAGAACTCCCAAAGCATACCTAGTCAATTAAATAAAAAAAATGTAGCCAGGAAAGAGCGAAAACAACTCTGTAGCTCAAAGCTTACCCTTAGGAATACAATTCTTCCTAGGTTTTGTAAAAGCTGTCTGCTTGTAAGCAATGCACCAACACCAAGAATGGTGTTTTCAGCACAATTAGGAGACTTGTCCTTTCTCCACTTGCCTACTTCTGGCCAGCCATGGTAGTGAAGGAGGCACAATCTCCCAGTTTTGACAGCAGTCCTGCCACATCATCATATATAGAAAGCAATGCCTCATAGTTAGATAAAAGTGAGTATTAAAGGTTTAGTTTCAACAGAAATGTAGTGTTTTGTTGACAATTTTTTCCTGCTAGGTTCTAATACATATAATTAGAGAGAGGTGAAGAAGAACTGGAAATATTAAAAAGTTTCTAAAAGGAAAAACTTAGATACTGTAATTTCCATAAAGCATTCAATCTATAACATATTTTTGTTCAGGCATACTAGGGCTTCTACTAGCTGAGTTATCTGAAATCAAACTTGTACATGAATGAATTCCAGTGCTTGGTGGAAAGGTGTAGTAGAGAGCTGTGTGCAGACAGAAGTTACCACATCTGTGCTAAGCCACAGTAAAACCACAGTATGACACAAAAAAAATAAAAAATAAAAAAACCAACCAAACAAACAAAAAAACCCACACTGAAAAACAAACTAAAAAACAAACAAACAAACAAACCCTACAAAAACAAAAGCAAAAAAACCCAACCAAACTTCAAATCAAAAGAAGCAGTGAAGTTGTATCAACTAACTTCACCAGATGTGTTCTACTAACCTCACCAGAGATAAAATTTCAGTCTTTCACAAGAATATAAAAAGAAAAATTCAAAGTTTTTTTCTCCTTCACACACACCTATTTCATTCACTAATTTTCAGTTTTGTACCAGCACAGTACAGTATTCCAGATATACTCAAACCTGGTACTTGCAGTAGAATTGATAAAGGTCAAACAGCACATAGAAATAGGTTTGTTTTGCAATAAAACAATTCTCTGCAGATAAAATGCCATGCAGAGCAAGACCAGTATATATCAAACAGTAACAAATTCTATTCACTGACAAATTTCTAGCCCTATTCAATGCTTTCACAGTGTTAAAGGCATTTTAAAACACTGAATCAAAGGTTTTAATTACCAAGAAACTAAAAATTAGTATAATCATGAAAACAGTGTTATGTTACAAAAGAAATACTTAATGGCAGCTAGCTGAAAGGGGACAGCTAAAGAAATTTTATCTAACATATAAAATTTTTGTTGACATAATAAAAAGCATTTCCCTTGTGAAAGTTACAGACACTTTTGCTGAACTAATTTAGAAATCATGAAAACATAATTAATTCCACTTGAATGCTCAAGTAATGTTGTGAGGCAGCCTTTGCAGCTGACACGACCCAAGAGAACTTCAGCGCAGCAAATCAAACACTTGGGTGACAACTTTGGAATCTCAAGTCTGCCAGGCCAGTTAACAACCTATTACTCCTTTTTCTCCTCAATAAAACACCTTCTGACACTGCCAACCAAAGAAGTTAAGGCTATCTTCTCACTGATATCCAGCTGGATCTCAGATCCTTTGACCATCTCAGAGTCACCTACAAGGAACCCTGACATTCACAACCCCTCTAATCCCTAAAGTTACATTTAAGTTTCACTTGACATATGGAAATCTTTACTCCAAATTCATCTCAGTTTGTACTCTCTGGTGAAGAATGACACATGAAAAACATGCCTTCAAAGGGTTCAAAAGGGTGATCTTTTAGACAATTTATTAGTGGTAAGTTACCTACCTACCGACCTATTCAATCCCTGAGGAAAAAAAAAACCAAACAAAAAACAAAGCCACATCACAAGTATAAAATCATGTCTTTATATGAAAGCAGGAACTATAGGTTAGGTCTTGTTGAGCTAAACAATTCAAACATGATGAGAGTTAATAACAATATTTTACCTCTGCAAACAAGATACATCTTCCAGCAAAACAGATAATTAATATGAAGCATAATAAGCCTTTGAAAGGACCTGTATGACAATTGCCTGATGGCAAGAAAAGCTAGAAATTAGACTCAGTGACCCAGGAAACCACTGTGTTAGTAACAAACACCATAAAGAAAAAAAAGTCAAATCTCTGCACTTCTCTTTGCTTACTTCCTTCAAGTTGCTTATGCCAAATGTTTCTAGGCTCCTGCATAGAAAATGTCAAGACGAAGCACCACACACAGATGAGTTACAGCCACTCTGGCTTTGGAGCAGTAGTAGTTTATCATGGGGAAATACTTACAGTTTTGTAAAATCCCACTCACTCTTGACTGACTGAAGAACTCGAAGAAAAAACATCCTTTACATAGGCCATAAACACCAGATCATCAAGAACCCAAAATATTTGTTTAACGGTGAAAGCCCTCAAATGATTAAGATTTTAATATAACAGTAACACCATATACAAAGGCATACTCTTAACCATGGGCAACAAAACATTGACAGCACTGTAAATCATGACATTTAAAGGCTAAAATTGGGAAAATAGCAGTAAGAGACAAGTTAAGCATCCATATTATTTTCTTTGCTTATTTTTGCGATGGACTAAACCTTAAGGAAACTCTTTCTAGTAGCACAGAAGCAGTCCTTTGGAACATGGTTAGCTACCTGAAAATGCGGCAATACAAGCCTGGCATAATGCCACTTTTCCAAACCTCGAGCAGAGGTCAGTTCTTTTCTGACTTTCAATGACCTTTGGGAATTCCCTATCATGTGGAAATTTTTGAGCAGGGGCTCATAACCCACAGAGGTGCCTTTCAACATTGACAATTCTGATTTTCTGAGACTGTTGTCCCACAAAATAGTTTTATTTCACTTATATTAAACAGAAGGGCTTAAGTTCACTTTTGACTGTCTTCCAGACTCATACTATGGGTTGGATTAAATATAAATAAATACATATCCTTTTCTCTTTAGAAAGAGTTAATTTAAAATTTTCATGGATGCATTTTACAACTTTTATTATTTACTAGATGTATTCTGCCAGAAGGCTGGCTACCAACTAGTACCTGCCTGTTTTATGATGATTCCTGCCTATGAATCATTTGTGGGATGATGGAAGAACTATTGGTATAAGTCACCTGGAAAGGTTTTCTATCCCTTCCACTAATAACCTAGTAAAAATATTATATTGTTCATCAACAAAGTTTTGAGCTGTAAAAGGATCTTCAGCCATGAAAAATGTTATCCATAGCCACAGAGAAGCAGTGACACATTCAAGGGACAATGTACTTCCAACAGCCTTGCCTTGCCCCCTGCACTTGTAGGGTGAGCTCACAGATACTTCACTGCCAAATATAACCCTTTTATAACCCAAAGCCCAAAATCTACTGTGTTAATTCCCGTATTTCCATGTGAGAATCCAATCCTAAATGGTCATGCTGCCCTGGACTATGGATCTGACTCACAGTAGCTCCTAAATTATCCTGTATAATTTTTCATACTTTCTTCTTTCTTTTTTTGCATCTTGAAGCTTTTCTCTGTTTTGGTTTAATAGACCAGAAGTTTAAAAGGGCAGTCATTACAGTCGTTTTAGTGATGACAGTTTATCAGCAGTAACTATAGACCCAGCAAATCCATATATTTATCAAGGATAATCATAAGGCCCTAATTTACAGGTAAAACAATTGCATGGAAAAGGCTACGCAAGCAAGTTCTCCAGAAGCACATTACAGCAAAGAAATCAAGTATAAAATGGCTTTTGTCACAGTGAAGCAATGGAATGCAAGCTAAACTTAGTTAACCATTAATTTATTTCTCCACAGTAGCTTTGAACAAATCAGTTTGACAGGCTGCACCTTTACTTTTGTGTAAGCAGCAGAATTTCCACATAGGGTTAGGATAGAAGAACAACTCCAAGCCACACCTAGTAACTGATTCAACTCCTTTATTTTTTATTCCTACTACAACTGAAAGAAATTGATTCCTCGTGGTTGGTAAAGTGACAGCAAAGCCTACCAAATTCATATTTGTGAATGAAAAAGCAGAAAAACCAGGTGGCTCTTGGGAGCCTGACACACTGAAAATATCCTGAAGAAGAAAAAGCTTAAAGTTTTGCTTCTGTCTTCATAAATTGATATAAGCAAAATAAATAAATAAATAAATAAATAAACTACATCTCCATAGATACACAATGGCATCTACAGCTTTTCACTCTAAAATCTAATCTTGTAAAGTAAAAAAAAAAAAAAAAAAAAAGGTAAACACAAAACCGAAACCACCCCCAAAACCCCAAACAAACAAAAAGGACTAACTGAATCTTTCAAAGTACATTAACTGACATTCTTGTAAGTGTCATGTCTATGGTGTACACTCGGGAGCAGGTTTTGGTGATTTTGCCTTCACTTAGACTACCTAGAGAGTTACAAAGAGAAAGACCTTGAAAAGGTCTCTAAATGCACTAGATACACCAGGCCTCCAGATATGAAGATGCAATTTCAGCAAGTCTTTCTGAAAACTACCTTCCTACTTCTGAAAACATTAGACCAGGAGCATTAAACCATTTAAACTGTCACTACCACTTGGTTATACATAATAGCACATGCCTTGCTTAATGAAATTGGACAAGTCAGATTAATTCCCTATTTTCCTACTGAAAGCAGAGACTTGCATTTGAGATCGTGATGGTGAAATATTTATTTTTCAGGATACTTCTACATCAGAAACAGGTAGTAAAGAAGATGAAGCAGGAAAAGTAATAGCTATGGAGCCTGTCTGTGATATTAAGTAGATAAACATCGGTCGGGCACAATAACAGATCTAGATTTCCCCACCACTGGCAATGACCAATATGTTAAATGAACTCAGAAGAGATTCTCAACATATATTTTTCTGGGATATTTTTAGAGCTTTCAGGCATTATATCATCAAGAGTAAAAGAATTAAATACAGAATCTTTGCAATTTCTTCCATTTATTTGGAGTAGAAAGCCAAAGGTATTCAACTTATTTTCTTCTTTTCCATGGAGAAATATGAAAGGAGCTCAACAAATGAAACTGCATCACAGCAGAGGAGACAAGTTACTGTCAAGTCAAGTCAGGCACATCACACAAAGATAAAAATTAACCAGACAGAGACTTAGGGGCAAAGAACTTCCTCTGCCCCCCTTAAAACCCTTAACTTCAATATATCCACTAAAGTCTTATTAGCTGTTTTCCTTTCCACCTTCCCTCTATTATTAATCTGCAGTTATCTGATACTTCAACTAGCCTTTGAACAAATAAGCTAAACTGAAAAGTCAAACAAAGGAATGATGAATCCTAACTTCAAGAGAAAAGGGTCTCTCTGTTCTCAAAACAGATCCATTTTCATTTTTCAAGTCCTGAAGATTAATACTGAGCAGACCTTTTTTGTTGGTGTACCACGTAAGCTATTTCAGTAATTTTGCCTACCAAAATGAGTAATGTTTCTGGTCTCTAGTATTGCATATGAATGTATCATTTTTTCTCCACAGAAAAAGGAAGGCAGAAATACATCCCAAATGAATATTGTCTTCTGAAAGAGAGAAATAACCTAGAATCATTCATAATCACATTCTTTGAACTTTTTCAGGATAATTCACCAACTTTTCTTTTTTTAAACAGTTCAGAAAAATAGCTGTGAAACACCAAGCAATTACTATTCTTGAAACAGCTTAGGTTTTATAATGAGCAGAGCAAAATTACTGTATCTTCTTTTAATTTGAAACACATATTTTTAACATGGCTATAAAATAATTTTCTAACAGATAGATTATTAAATGGCAGAAAAAGTTTGCATAGAGGAGTACTAACCTTTCACCTCATAAAATTACAATTTTTATCTACACTGAGCAGGTAAGAGAGAAAGACAACCTTACCAGTACCCTTCAGATAGGTTAAGATGAACTTCAACCCCAAGACAAAGAGATTATAGAATCTCTGCTCTCAAAGTTCATTGTTCATTATTGTAAGCCATTGTAAATTATTAAAGATTGTGCCACTGGCTATTAAGTGAAAATCAAAAACTTATATTTATTTATAAACTGCCCTTTTTTCCAGTGAGGGGGAGGGGACACTATCCCACCAGTAGATCCAGTTGATATCTGTATCACAGCACTCTGCATTATGTTCATCACAGTGCTTTTCACTTACATGACATTTTATACAAGATGACAAAGGCAATTCTTAAGTGGGAGTAAATTAGGGTTTGCGACTGGAATGATGGTTTCTCTCCTCACCAGATTCAGGCTTCTGTAGTCACAGGCGATTATCATCATGTTCAATTCACAAAGGTTTGCAAAACACCACAGGCCACAAGAAATTTCCAACATTAAAACACAGCTTTAACAACCACAGACAAATACCAGGCAAAAGCCAAGAGTACATTGCTCCACCACAATAAATACTGAGAAGGCAGTGCCAGTATCTGTCACAAGTTCTCTATTGTTTCCTACTGGAAAATCCATGCAGATTTAAATTACCAAAGTTCATCATAGAATATACATTTACTTCATTGCTCACATTTTAAATACATGTGCAATAATATTTATTTTCACAATTCTAAAGATGAGCTACAAAAATTATCCCAAATCCATCTCTGTGTTAAAAACTACAGGCCTTGATCTGTTTACATTACTTATTCTGGATATCAATTCTCAAAAATCTTTTAAATAAAACCACAGGCCTAAATATAGCACAAGGTTCAACTATATATATATACACACACATATATATATATAACATCTGGTTATATATACATAACTTCCAAATGAGATACTAGAGACACTAGAGGAGAACATGTTATCAACTTATAGCATATAAAAATATTTTTGCAATTAGTAATTGATATAGAGATTAATGTGCTTACATGTACCAATATATACTTTGAATTTGGACAAAGCATTGATTACACACAGTGAACTGAGCATTGTGTCTCAGCAAATATTAACTATGTTTATCCAAAAACTGCTGTCAGACTCATTATGCTATTTTTAGTTAGCAATATTTTCAGATATTCTTATAAATCCTACTAGAGTTACCAGATTCATCTCTGCTTTCCCTTGCTTAAAACATACCCAGCTCTTTTCCATGTAACTTTTAGGCTCTACTTCCCACACCTCCTGGTAGCTTTGAATTAACGACACTGATTGCAATGTGTAATACCTGTACCTGAAATACAACACTGAGTAAGCTCTTGTCTTAACTCTGTAAAAGAAACACTCCTTAACTCAATGGTAACTTGTTCAACACTTGTACCAAAACAAACATGGAGATCCTAAAACAACTTTCAATGTTTTTGTTCAATGTCAGACTTTCCAACACCCTTCTTTAGGAAACAAAAATAATTTCAGGGAGAAATTAACATGTAATATTCTCCTTTTGCCAACTTCATTTTTCCTCATTTTTCTTTTCCTCAACACAACGTTCCCTTCTATCAAGTATTTCTTGACAGCTTTGTGTGTTCCAGAGTCTCTCCTCAGCTGCCATCTTGTGTATCTTGTTCCCCTCTCTCCTTCCCAGAATACAGTCAATTTGCACATGTGAAAACAAGGCTTCCTGCAACTACAGCTCCATCTTCCTTAATTCTCTGTCTCTCTTTTCAATGTTGGCATCTCCAAAAGAATGACTTCACTTCTCCATTTCCTTGGTTCATCTTTCAAAGCAGAAGTACCATCACCAAGATGCATCCCTCAATAAAGCTAAGATTCATTTCCATCCTGATCTGACAAGCTGTCTTAGTGTCCTCTCTTCAAAAATTGGGTGCACTTAGCTTCTCAGCACAATTTTCTTTTAGGTCTTCTATTTAGATGTCACCTGAGGTTTCTCTTCTTCCTGTAAGCACTGGGACTTCACAGGAGCTTTACACTAAGCCTGAGTCTCATTCTCTGCTTCCTCATTGCTGACATCTTCGAACACTAAAATAGTTATAAACAAAATTTATTTCTATTATTTTGAAATACAAAGCTAAAATGATGGGGAAACTTCTGGTGAAGTAAGCAAAATTTTCCATCTAAGACAGCTGATTGAAAGGCCAGTGCAGAAATTAAATAAAATGAAACTATGAGTCTGGAAACACAAGCATCAAGGCATCAGAAGGCAACAAAGATACCAAACTAATATTCAGTTGGCACAAATTCCAAACTCCAGCCGATTACTTTGTCACATCTGATGTGATGGGCAAGTCTGGTGGTGCCCACTGTTGTCATGAAAATGGGCATCACCAAATAGGGAGGAAAAACCACACGCATAATGTCCCTAGATCACACTACAGATAGTCTCTAGATTTTACCTCACTTCCAAAACATCTAGTAATACAAGAGACAGTGCCTAAAGAATTTTGGAAAGAAAATAGTCCTAGATTTCATGAGTTATTTCTATTGCTCACATTCTTCAGGTTTTCTTCCAATAACCTGTCTCTAATCAGTTTGGATATTGGAGTGCAGTACTTTCTTTTGCTGCTGCTTCTCTAACACTTTCTCAGCTGATAGTACTTTTCTAAGTTATTCTGCCTGTTTGCATTTCATCCACAGATACAAATTGTGCTCACATGTACACACTTCACACTGTATGTAAGAAAGGCAAATTCTACTCTTGCTTGATATGAACAGACCATATGTCTGTGAAGGCAAAACTTAACATGACAGAGAAATATGTAAAAACAATTTGATAAACAGGATTTCACTTTGCTTCCAAGTACCTCAGCCATGCATTTCAGACCCTCTCTTTCTTGCATTTTCAAGCCAGACATGCCAACCATGTCAGCCAAACCTCAGCCTGAGGTTTCAAAGATTTCCACTTACATCACCCAGCTCTTTGGATTCCAGAATTCCAAACAGATCTAATCTCCCCACAGTGCTCATAAAGTACCAACAATTACATTCTCTCAGCAGAGTGTGTCAGCCCTGTTCAGGCAATCCCTGTCCTGTCACTAACCAGAGCTTGAGATGTACCAATTGCAGAAAGTTGATAAAGTCTCCATCATTGGAAACTAGATACCAGAACCTACACATTCATGTAAAAAACATGCTGTCTCTATACCGCACTTTCTCCTCAGCTATCCTGGCCTGAAATGACAACCATTAAATTTTGTATTTAACTGCTCAGTCAGATAAGTTATACTTTGGCTAAAGATGCATAAATAATACAAAGGATGTATAAATAATACAAAGAGTAACTAAATACTTCTAAAATATTAAATTAGAAGTACTTGTGAGATTTAAGAAAATTAGTATGATTAGATTTTGTCTCATGGTGGTGTAATGCCCCAGAGAGATTCAGTTAATCATGTGTCTCCTAAAGGAGCAAGACTATTACTTCTGAAAAGCAAGTTGAAACTGCAAACCTGAACGGTAGCTTTAACTCAATGCCCATGTTTACTTTAGACCTCAACTCATGACATTTGAGCACAGAAGCTCTACCCAGATTTAATTATTTTAAAACAAACACCACACAAAACCTATCCTTTTTAATTTAATTCATAACATTTGCAAAAATCACTTTTGTACACCTTGCTTAGAGAACCATAAATATGATTCAGTAACTTTTATGGCCAGCTCCTTTATAGGCAGTAAAGAGAAAATGTTTCACTAACTAACACGCCAAAATACTACAAAATATTCAAAGATCACCTTTAATTTACCAGCATTTGCTGATAGCTACAATGACTGATATTCCAGTGGATGGCTTCCCCTCTGTAACAGGAATGGGAAATAAACAATGTACCTTGGCAAAGCAGACTTCCATTTCGATCAAGGTAAACAGTGATAGGACAGGGCTATTCAAAGCATTTCTATTCGCCTCCCTTACAGTGATTACTGTTTAATAATGGCAGATACGACAAATTGAGTAATAGTCATTTTGTCCTTTGGCATATCTGGCTATCCTTGGCTTAAGCTTAGTCAATCCTGTGCACAAAACCAAAGTCAAACATCACGGTCCTGACAAAAGTAAGTGATGAATAAGGACAATACAAACTAAAGAAAAAAACCTCTGTGATCCATCTCTGTGCTGTAAACAGGTCTCTGGATGTGAAAAAATTCAAGGTATTTGTAGAACAATAAATTCAGTGGATGTCAGAATATCTAGGGAACTCAGGACTATTCATCTTGTGCCTGAGAGATATGGAGAACAATCCCTTACTAACAGTCATGCTTTCTTTTCCTCCTTCCTCTTCATCTTATGTTATTTCATGGTAAGGTATTGAATGCCTCAAATCTTACATCCAGGATGGACTTCTGAGGACAAAATGCTTTCATTGTGAGCTATGGAATTTATTATGGACATGTCAGGGTTATTATCACACACCTGCATGGGCACATAGGGTATTTTCCCCCTTACTGTCTTAATTACAGCTCTCTCTAGCAACATAAAAGATTTCAAGACATTGTAAGGGAGCCTCATAAAAACTTCTGTTTGCTGTAGAAATTTCATCCAGACACTATATAAAGGTCCAGAGTAGAAAAGTAAGTATACTATTACCATAACAATTAACTTTGAGTATAAGGAAACATGAACAGATGGTGTATAATATTCAAGCTGATTTATTTATAGTTTAGACATTTAGACTTGTCTGATTTCAACCTAGAAAAAACTTTATATCCTGTATCCAAAGTAAACTTCTGATGAGTACCAGAAGACTGAGACACACAATTATTAACAAAAAATGTCACTAAGTTTCAGGGCTTTAAAGCACAATTCTACGAAGTGCAAAATCTAGACATTCAGCAGCATCTCTCATTATGCCTCAAATACTCTCCTGCTACTATTATAAGTTAAACAAATACAGAAATAGATAAGTTGGACATATGTTAAAAGGATATTTTATATAATTTTGAAAGCAATTACCAAACATATCCCTACCACAAACTTGCAATAGTAGAATAGTCCTTAACTGAAATGGAAATACATACAACATACCAAAAGAACTACTTTTTATTATCAAACATTTTAATTTCCAAGGGGGAAAATCCAGAAGTACCATTAAAGGGAATGCTTTTTGACACAGACACAGGGTGATTATTTCCAGAGTTATCTTCAGCAGACCCTTGTGTCCATGTGTGATTAAGTCACTACAGCACCTCATACTTTTATCAGCTTTCAGAGCTCTAACATAAACCCTTACATTAACTACCACACAAAACCCAGCTCATTCATTCTAAAAATGCTCTTTGAGGCACTTCCTCCATGCTCTTATACATCCATACATCAAAAACTGCAAATATTTACTATGTAGTGTCAGGTGTTCAATTTTTATTTTGTTTCAAATTCTTCTTCTACCCAGTGAACGGTGGAGGAACTAATCAAAGGATAAGACAGGAAAAAAAAAATCAGGGTTTGAGTTTGGTTTTATGTTTTTCCATTTTTCCAGAAATGTTTTTATTAAAATGATTTTTTAAAAAAAGGAGATTAAATAAAAAATTGCACTACAACAAGAGTTCCTAAGATTGATGCAATGTGAAATTAAGCTCACAACAGTTAGCTGAAATTAAGTTTTTTAGTGCATGTACCCTGAGGAAAGTGAAAATAAGGAATGGAATATTATACCTATAAAAATGTTCATGTCCCCCCTTAAAAAAACTAGCCAATGAGGACTGTATTCCAATATTTACATGTAAGACAGTTACTTAGATGTCAGACAAGAGTAGCTAGACAAGCTACTTCGTACACAAACTTTTCTAGGTAAACGTTGGGAAAGACACCAATTTTAATAGCCCAGTTTATAAAAAGGGTTACCTTGACAGGCTGATACAAATAATTTTATACCTAAACTGAACTACATTAAAGTAATGACTAAAATTTCTTCTAAAATTTAAATAAAATCTAACACACTTAAAAATGAACTTTTTTTTTTAACTGAATTCACACTATCCTTAATTGGTTGTCTCTTTTGACTTAGCTGCCTTTTTGATCATTAAGACTAACGTAGAAAAAAAAAAACCAACCCAAACCAATCCAAACCTCCCCACCTAGGCCATTAATGAATAGATTTGACAATAAAATGATGTCAAGTCAAAATGTTTTTCACGGACAAACCTAGATCAGTAGCCAAATCAGTTGTAGAAAGTCACTTAATGATAAAGACATTGCATAAAAAAAGAAAAGTGACCCCTGTATTCAAGATGATGATGTCTTCATTGATGAGTTTGCTCAGTTCATCAAGTCAGAGTATATATAAAGAGAGATGATTTTTTTCCCCCCAAGAAAATATTATTTCCTAAACCATAATTTCTTTTATTTTCCCCTCCAATCTCCCTGACCATTTTCTCTTTCACTGTTTCTAGCCCTTTTTGCAAAGGATAAAGTATCTTTTGCTATCCAAGGACAGCAATTTGACTCCTTTCATTTAAAGTGCTCTGCTTCATTCATGCAAAGCCATGAGGCTTCTATTTAAGGGAATTATTATATTTTTCAAACAGATACCTGAAAGCTTCTAACATATACAATATCTTCATTTATAAGGTAGCACAGTAAAAATAAAGCTAGAAGTTGAAAGTGTCCCATAGCTGGCAGCATAAGTCTGGAACAAAAATTTAAATTACTTAAAGAAAAAATAAATTAATAGAATCATGGAATCATTTAGGATTGAAAAGACCTTGAGATCATCAACCAATCATTCTTTACTCACATGCTTATCTGAAAAATACCTCTTAATGCCCTCTTAATTCACTCATGCAGGAGCCTGTTTATAAAAGTTAAGCATCTTAGCTAGAAAAAAAAAGCCTGAAATCTTGCTCCTTAACTACTATACACTATTTCCTCCCTGAGAGGTGGGAAAGTCTTTTAACTCATTTTGAGGTTGTCCCTGTTAGAGAAGCATATGCTTACTTTGATCTAACCAGAAAGACCAATTTACCTGAAAGTCACTTTTCAAAAACACATGTGGCTAAATACTCCACTGAAACAAAAACTCTTCAGTGTTTACTAGGGCAAAATTGACCAATTCAATAACTGACTTCAGCAAATCCAGCAATTACATACTTCTCTAAGAACAAAGTGCTAAATTAACTTCTTAAAGACAAAATAAAATATATAAGGAACAAAAAGCTGTGTTCATACAGTATTTCTGAACAGCAGGCAAGCATTTCTTGGCCATTTCCCTGTGCTGTTAATAGAAGCCTCTTGCTAAGCATAAAAAGCTTGTTCAACTACAGCAAAGTCTCAAAGGATTTGAAACTGTGTTTTCCCCTTCTCTTACACTGCCTACTGTGCAGTGACACGACATGTGCATGACATAAATATGGTCACGTTCTCCCCTTCTTCCTTATCCAGCAGCTCCATTTACAGTCAAACCTCTAGGATCCTTTGTTGTTGTCTGGGATAAATTTCCAACCATCACTGGTTTGTTTTCTAGCCCTGCCTTCTGGAAAAACACAGTTTTGTACATATAGGGCTTTTCTATCTGTTCTGATTTTGCGTCTGTTTTTCATACTTATATACAACAAATGTGACAATGCTTCTTAACAAGGTCTGAAATCTGACAGCCTCAGCAGGACAGGAAGCAGTTTGCCAGGCTAAGGTTTGAAAGTTCAGCCTCATACACTGCTGCTGATAGATGGGGCAGGACTTGCTCAAGGAGCAGGTCTTCTGCTTTGCCCATAGACATAGAGAACCTACATGATAGGAAACATGAATCTTATTATATTCATGGACCATGAAACCTTACTGAAAGTACATAATTATTCCTGGAAACAAAGGGTATTTTTATCATAAATGAATTCAAAATGCTTGTATCTAAGGGAGCAATTATTTTACCTGGTAACATTTAACTGTAAGTGATCTACTTTTTACAGTGCTATAAATATACATATTAATGACTACATTATTGGTTAAGTGATTGAAGTCTGTTCAGGTTTTGGTTTTGGTCTAGCTGTTTAAAGAGCGGTTTATAATAAGTCTGGAGTACCACCTACCTAGAATTATTTCTTCTTACCTAAGATGGTTCAATGTATATATTTCAGCACGTACTGAAAACAAATAAACAAGTGATTATTTTACTGGCATATCAGACTGCTCACATTTCTGAAATGCTTCTTTTGACTCACTGTCATTTACATTACATATTTTCCCTTTGTAAATAAGGTGCTTGCTGCTATAAAAATGTGCTTGCTATGAATCAATAAAACATAAATCTATTTTATACAAATCAAAGAGCTATCATATGTCAATGACTGCAAAGAGCACTGTCTAGCAGTTATGTTTTCAGCCCACCCATGAAGATCACACATAGCTTATATTCTGCAACCTCCTGTGGTGATCAATTTGAACGTATTTGTTGCAAACTTCTGCTTTTTAGGAGTCAGCAAGTGCTTTGCAACTCTTTTTCAAATTTTTCATTCCATACATAGAGAGGGGTTTTGCCTTCATTATTTTCCTCCTGCCTGACTATATTTCAATCCATCATGCCAGTGAGGAACTCATTCATTTGATTTTTCCTTGAAAGCTTCAAGTCTTTCCTCTGTAACTAGGAGTAGCTGTTTTTGCCCAGGTGTCAAGAGTTGGCTCTTGATTTCACAGGACAAGTTATGCTTGTGAAATATGTACCATAGAGTCAGGATGGCGTGCCAAGTGCAGACGGGGAAATTTTTAAAGCTAAATATACAAATATTGGCAGGAATGTTAACACCAGTGTTTAAATACTCATTTTCTCCCTACATCCAGACTTGTAACTATTGCCTCTTATCCTCTTGCTGTGCATCCCCCAGAAGAATTCAGTTCTGTCTTCTCTTGAACAACTTCTAGACAGTAGATTCAAGGTCAACACTAGGAACATAGATATATTTGGATTGCAGCTTGCTTTTCCACATTCTTTTGAAAAATAGGTTTTATATGCTTATTCACATATAATAATACACATATAATGCATGAATGCCAATCAGACATAGCAGAGGAAAGCATCAGAATGCGATTCTACCCACACTAAAAAAGGAAACCTGTTATCCAGAGGTTTCTGATGATTATGAGATCTCAAGCTCTATAAATTCTTTAATAACATGTGCCACTTTAAGCAGCAGTTCAGTGATTTCCGTCTCCTAGCTAATGAGATGTATGTTTCCTTAGACAGAAAATGCTGTCAACAAGAGGACAGTGAGAAATACGATGGTAACTATATATTTTTTTCCTTCTTGGAAGTGATTACTTACAGAACACTAAATAATAAGAACTTCCATTTTATTGTTTGCTTTTCAGGATGAAAGATGATTAAAATGAAAGACCAAAAACTACAGCCTTCAATAAGACATCTTTAATGTACTAAAGAAAAACCATCACGGGTGACACTTAGCAACATGGACAGCATTTTATATCTGAAGAATTCTTTAGAATAGAACTTATTCTGAAGTATATAGAAGTTGTATAGCCTGAGAGTAGACAACTTTGCCTTTCTTCTAAATGACTCAAAGCCAAAAAAGTACACTAAACTATTGTAACTTGTACCATTTTACTACCTATGGCATTGGTCTCTCTGGCCTCTGTAATAATATCAGAAGTTTATACAAGATATTGTATTATGTTCTCTCTGAAGCAGAAGCTCCAAAATTACTGTACTTTTTACTTGAACCAAAATACAATTTTTTGCTGTCAAAATGTGAGTTCCAAAATTAAGTATAACTCTAAAATTGCTCTTCACACTTTGACCAACTTTATAAATTTTCATAAACATAAGAATCAATTGTTGATTTAATGTTATCGAATATAAAACAGACAGAAAAATCTCAAATCAAATTGTTTTACATTGTATAATACCAAACCAAAAAATACTTACAGGAGTATTTCCCTGATGTACCATAAATGACAAGAAAATACCCTTTTCTCCACTTGGTGTGAAATACATGTAATGAAAACACAATCACCATATTTCCTGCTCTTTAGGGTTCTTTTCCTATCCTGAAAGTTTAGGGAGTTGTTCTTCGTTTTTAAACTGCACTTTCTTTTATTTAACTACCGTTTACCTGGTTCTCTGGCAGGCACCATTTCAGAACAGTCAAAAACTGATGCTATAAGAACTCAAATCCCAAAATTCTTTCAGCTTTATTCTTTCTGTATTAATTATCTCTTTGAAATTCTTAATGTTTTATTTTTCTTCATGATTGCCTTTTTGAGAAATGATATTCCACAATCTATCCAACAACTCTTTTCTCCTGTCAAGTTTCTTTGTCATCATCCATGATCATCATGAGATACTAATTCATAGTTGGAATTTCTCCTCAAACATATAATTTATTCTGTAATATTTTTATTATTAACTTTATTTGGCTCAGTCTTGTGAGTATCTCTTTTGCATCCTTTCATAGCAATTTTAGCTTTGACAGTCAAAAATAATTATGAATTATTTGGAAAAATTATTTCTTACTTAACCATCAATTTTTTTAATTCATTTGTGAGGATGCTGAAGTGCATAGCTTCCAGAAGATTTCCTATTGAAATCCCAGTATTGGCTTTTCCCTCATCTGCCTGATCTATGGTCACAAATTTTACTCCTACCCATAATTTCTTTTTTTAAAGGCAAATGAACTGCAACTTGTCTTTTTATATATATTTTTCACAAGAAAATTTAAGCCTTAACAAAGAACCTTTAGTCAAAACTTTTCTTACTGAATCGCAAAAAATATCAACTGAGTCATCCTTTTGCTTGTTGTCATATAATTCTTTCCCATGAACTCAGAGGTCTAAGAGGAACAATTTATCCTCATAAAGGGGATTGAAGACCTCTTATACTCCATTTCTATACACTTACTTATGTCTTAGCTATCTGTGCTGGTTTTAGAAAGGATGAAGTTAATTTTCTTCATATAGAGCTGCATTTTGGATTTGACCAACAGAGTGCTGAAAACACAGGAATGTTTTAGCTGTTGCTGAGCTTGCACAGCATCAAGGCTTTCTTGGTTCCACGCTGCCCCACCAGCAAAAGGCTGCAGGTGGGCAGCAGGACTGGAGGGGCCACGAGCAGGACCATTGTACCCCAACTGGCCAGAGAGGTACCCCATGTAATATTGCACTATGCTCTGCAATAAAAGCTGGAGGAAATAAGGAGGAAGGAAATGAATGGGGGGGGGGGGGGGGGGGGGTGAGATGGGGGCAGGGGGAAGTGGTTTTATTTTTATTTCAGTCATTAACACTTTAAGCCTGGTGTGTTACTGTTTTATATTCTCACTCCCTTTTTTATGACTGTCATTAGGGCATGACTTCCACTGTTTAAAAGACCTCCTCCTTGTAATGGTCATCTTTGCTCTGGTCTTAAACCACAACAGCTTTTGGGCTCAGTGGTGTTGGGATCATCTTGGCCCTTTTACACTTATCCTTCCAGACCCCTCTTACACAGGAGGGTAGGAGCATGTTAGCAGAAATTGCTTTAACCATTTAACTGTTCGTTCCTTTTGGTGTACTTTTTTGTTTTGCCCTAGAAAAATCTCACTCTTGTGAGACTGCTCCTATGGTATCAGGATCACTCCTATGAAACAGCTATCAAGACAACAAAAAAACAAAATTAATAATAATTTGATGTTCTTTCTAGACAGACATTTCCCTTTAGGTAGGTTTCCTAACTAGTTACACCAAGAAATAACCATTCATGGAAGTGAAACCTTGCTCTCCACATTGCACCTGAACATTTACCCCACCAAACCTGTATTACTGGTTTAGTATATCCCATTAACAGTAACCATCCCAGTCAGGTTTGGAGAACAGTTCTAGGATAACAGTTGTAACAGTTATAGCATAGCTATTCACAGTATTCCACTTTTTCACAGGGTTTCACCAAAAAAATCACGTTTTTTGTGTTTTTATGGGCCTGACTCAATTTTGAAAAGGCTCCTTAAATGAGTTATTTGCTTAGGAGCAAGAGATTCTTGCAATACCTCCATAATGACAGAGAGAATATTAGAGTATTTCTTAAAGAATTTAATTTTTTTTTCCTTCTGCATATCTTACCCTTTATTAAAGGAAATAAACAGTAGTAATGAACCTACATATTCAGCAGAATAGAGGATTCCAAGCTTATCAGAAGACTCGGGGAAAAAACCCACACTCATATAAAGTCACACTAACGTTTTTAAAAATATCCAATTAAGTGTACTTTGCTTTCATTTTAACAATTAAAAAAAAATCCCCAATTAAGGATAGTTTATCTTCATTTTAACAAACCCATTAGCAACAAAAAATTGTAATACTTGGTTGCTATGACAAAAATTATTATAATTATTATGATTGGAAGCAAAATAAAAACTGCTGTGCACAGGAGAAGGTATCACAACAGACCACAATGAGAAAAGGTCATTAGATACTGTAGCTAATAATAATTAGCTGCTCTGAAAGGTCCCAAGAGAAGCTGCCTTTCAGTTTTTGTATTCTCTAACATTCCTTGAATCACCAGTGAAGCTTAAGCTGAAGTATGGACTTGACATCTCATCTACCAGAAGCCAGACAAAACAGATGTCTAGTGCAAAACTCTGGTTTTCAATCCATCCAGTATCCTTCAAAGGATGGGAATGTAATTTCCCCATATTTAACAAATTGCTTAAGCAGTGGGAGTTGTCTCTCTTTAAAATCTAATATGAAAAACATGTTTTAAGCTGTCTTTTGAAAACAGAAGCAGCTGTTAATTATAGCTTATTCCATATCAGCTTTCCCATCTTACTACATTGTAAGTGCTACTTCCAAATGTTTTTAAGGGTTTTCAAGTTCTTAAATATAATTTTACATACATAATTTTTTAATAACCATCTTTAGATAGTGTAGGTTACTATTAGAGTAGTTACTAGAAGATAATGATAATTTGAGTATCAAAGTGGAATGTGAAGACTATGCTTAGAAACCTACAAAATTATTTTTTCAAACCAATAAATACAATTTGGTATAATTTTGACCCAGCAGATTCAAATAAATGCTTTTTTTAAATAACTAAACTGCTTTAAAAGGCTCAGTTCAACTGAGAGTGAAATTTTAAAAGTCATTACTCTGAGTTAGTGACTGACACTGAATCATGAATGAGATCTCTGTTACACAGCATGTGTAACAAGTGACTTTTTTCAAAGGTAATACAGAATGCTCAGTTTTTAATACATAAATCCATAAAACTTTCTTTTCATTTCACAGACTCAAGAAAAGATCCCTGCTTGTTCAAAAAACAAGGATAAAGAAACTACTAAAATCAAGATGGTACTCACAGGGTTACTTTCAGATCCCCAACAAATGTTGGTATTGCAGCAATTTGTAATTTTCAGCTTTGGATCATGTTAAGAAACACTAGGGATTCACAGATGTGTAAACATAGGTGTTTTAAATGAGTTAATAAACTATAAACATGAAAATCTCATGGATGAAAAAACAGATTATTTTTCTGAAATTTGGATAGTTTTGGCAACATTTTAACAAGGGGCTGACACTTTCCTATTACAAGGCTGGTTTCTTTATTAATCTCATTGCTCCTGTCTGCCTAGTGCTACCTTTTAACAGCATCCAAGCTCATCCTTCCACAAGGCAAAGAAACTCTGCTGACTTTTACTGCATAGTTAGGTTTTTCTGCCAGGCTCAGTGGTTAAACCAGTGGGTTGGTCCAAAAAGTCCCCAAGCATGCAGAGTGGGAGCAATGGCCCTGCATAGCCACAAACAGGAAGAAAACAATTAAGTTCAATAAAGTGGAATTTTAACAGCTTTTCTGGGCAATAACAAACTCAAATCACAGATGAAGCAACCTCATACTGTCCCATGAGCAGGTATTGCTTCCCCTGCTAAACCCTGGGAAGCTGTGTGGGGCCAAGCAGACACTGGCTGACCCACACCAGGAATGGGGGAGAGGGAAATATGTTCCTAATCTCATGTGAAAATGCAGCCAGATTTAACAGCCTCATTTTACAATCATGCCCCAAGGATGCTCCTATGCCTTCAGTAAGTACAGCTACCATTTCCAACTGCAGTTCCTCAATTTTTTAAGTGTCAGTCTTCTGAGAGTTTTAATCTGTTTGTATTCCTTGTTTTTAAAACATTCCCCCCCCCCCCACCCCCGTTTCCTGCTCTTGAGATTGGGAAATTGGGTGAATGAAGTCTTCCAATGGAAAAAATCGTCAATTCTCTGAAGGTGCTGTAATTCAGGCAACAAACTGAGCAAAGAAATCACTGAGTGTTTCCTACCATTTTTTTCCAGTATCATATCATAAACCCACTATTAAAAGTTATAAAAGTTATCATGGGGAGACAATAACAAGGTAGAGTAGAATAACTCTAAGTTAAAACACTTCAGAGAAAATAAACAAATCCCCCAGTGCAGTAGAAAAACAAAAACGACATGGAAGACACAGGGTTCTCAAACTTCACTTCTGAGAGTTAACCCAGGCATCTTGATTAACTGCAGTTTAAACTAACTTAATGAGATGGCAATAAACATCAGAATGATTTGTCCTTTCAATTTCCTGTCATCATCAGTCCCTTCCAAATGTTTCTTATTAAAAAACAACAACTTCCACTTCCAAATGACCAGTGGCCTTAGATGTACTTCAACAAAAACCCAAAAATATTTCCCTAGTTATTTTCTAGGATAGATATGAAGACATGACAAGGGAAAAAAAAAAAAAAAAAAAAAAAAAAAAAAAAAAAAAAAAAAAGGCAAGCAAGCATCCAAAATTGTAGAGGATTTTATTTAACTGCCGCAAGGAAAAGAAAAAAGTGACCCTTTGATCAGTGTGACTAAGGAGAAGTTGTACTGCTCAATTCACTTCAATACACTCCTCAATACACATCAAGGAAGAAAGGTTTTCGCTTCAAACAAAAAATAATTAGGGGTTCAAGATTCTGTAAGTCCCTGAAAATCATTTTAAAAATGAGTGTTCTGAACAGTTAGTATTTTAAGATTTTATAACATCAGCAGAACTCAGTATTTCTCTATTCAAATGGACAAAAAAACCCCACTTCAAATACTGACTGACATTCTGTCTTGCAAATATCTATGTTCTGCTCTAAAAAGATGACAAGGAGTTGCTCTGTTTTTCTCAGAATGGTTATTTAACATTTTCCAACTCTGCAAAGGCATGAGAACATTAAAACTCTGCTGTTGGAAGCAGAGTGTTTGAAAGTTCATTGGCAGAGTAGTTACATCCACTTTTCAAGAACACGTGATAATTCTCTCCCTGGTTTCCCCAAATAGAGGAGGGGGAAGAACACAGAAAGAAGGAGCAGCGCATACAATATGCTTTTACTTCCATCTGCCATCTGTTAACAGCTTCAGCTACTTGGATAAATATGTATTTGTACTCATCAGGAAAGATTACAGTCTTGTCTGCACGCAGTTACTCAGTACAGCTGTTCATGAACAAGTCCAAGGTGAGGGCATTCTGGCAGAACCAGTAGCTAAGAATGAGCAGAAATACAATATTTTGGAACAAGAATGGCTAAATAAAGAACTATTCAATAACGGGTGCTTATGAGTAACTAATACAAAGCAATCCCCATAATTCATCACAATAGGATCTACTTACTTGTACACCATTATCTACAGAATGCACAATCTGCCAGCATGGCTTTGTCCTTCAGAAATCAGAGAGAGAAGAAGAAATTTCATGTCGAGCAAGTGTAGTTACATGGACAGATGCAGAAACTTTTTACTGCTATGTTTCATATTAATTTAGGAAGTTGAATTAAACCACACATCTATCAAAAGGTTCTTTTATCTTGAGAAATTTAATTGCTTTTCCACTGCAGTTCAGTTGCCTCTTTGGCACACAAACTGTAAAACCTTTGCAGCTTTGATGAGTTCAGCTTAGCAACACTGTCATCTCAGATCCTTCCCACCTTGGCCTCTTGAGTAAGTGAAAATAACCTGAACTAAGATGACATGATAGTAACGACACATGGGAAGTAATCATCTCTTATTTCTGATGGAAGTGATTTAAAGACAAAAGAGAGCAATTGCAGCCTTGTGAGAATTTTTTAGTTTTCACCTGAAATTGCCTGCTTTTAGTTTTCCCCTGAAATAGAACTGTTCTGTAAGAACAACAAAATCTACGACACAGGGTAAGGCAGACTTGTCACAAGCAGAAGCAAGTCAATTATGGGCCTGACTCCCAAAGTCAGCACCTTCTGAAAGCAGCCCAGAAATGTCTTACCTAAACCAGGAGGCTGTTTTCAACATGTGCATGTTCAAAAGCCACATGGGAATATGAGGCTACAGGTTGGTTTACAGCACATACCTGCTAAGCGTGAATAAAATTTCTCTCAAATGTTCATAACTGGGGAAATTACTACTAGTAGTAAAATAATACAAACATTGAACTTCTTTTTTAGTCCTTGTATTAGAAATAACCACTGAAGACACCAAAAAAAGTTAAGCGTCAGCACCCCTAACTGACATTAGATACAGCAGTATTGGCTTTGTTCCCCAGCTCCAGACCCATACAGAAGCTGAAAATACAAAATATAGTCATCATATTATTAACAAGTAGGATATCTCATTATTTCTCAATGCTTACTGTATGAAATGCATGCTCAGCTAACCTTGTGTCCATCACAAAACTTCCTCATGCAAACTGCCTTTGTAAAATAAATAATCACTTTATTCTCCAGCTGCACATTGCTCTCACTTGCATCCCTATTTGTGTCCTTGAAAGGACTTGAAAGATGGGCCCAGAGTGGACTGTGTCTGTATCTCCACTGTGATGCCAGGCAAACTGGACCTGATGACTATGTTACAAACTTGAATGGGTGAAGCTGAAGCCATTTACTACAGCGGACCTTCCCTGGGGATTTCTTGTAGTTCCACTGCACAGCGTTAGTTGTCTGTCAGCAATCACACTGTACTGCATTCTGGCTGTGTTCTAATGCTCATTTGGGCTCCTCTACACCTAAGTTGTCCACTTTGATTTCACTGGGAATGAACCAGTAGGCCATTTTTTAACACACCCCATGCAAGTCATCTCTAACTATAGTACATTGCTCAGTTAACAGACCTTAACCTCTTTTCTGTATAACACTGACAATCTACAGCTGCCACAGTGACTCACAGATACTAAATATGTGTTACCAAAAACACCAAACAGGCTGATTTCAGAGATGGATGCATGTCTGCAAGACATGACAAAGATTAGTGGTGCACAAAATATCTGTATCAGCTATCAAGGACCAGTTCTTAAAAACTGTTTACGTTCCACTTCAGGAAATGCATGTCCTGAAATGCGGTCACTAATCAGAAGAGACAGAGCAATTCATGTTCAAATGGAGCTGTTACTTGTTTTCAGGACCAGTGTTTCCCTTGGCCTGCACCATGCCTTAGCATGTCGGCTCAATATCAGTCATCCTTAGAAAAGGCAGCTTACAGCCAGCACAATACCAACAACTCATTTACAGGAAAGGAAACAACCATAAAGGAGCAAATTATGCCTTTGAGAAAAATAGCAAAGATTAATTTATAAAATTAAAGTACTGAATGCTGTAATATGGGTGATGAATTTGCAAATTAGGTAGAAGGTGATGACTGAAGACAAGGTAGAAAAAAGCTGCCAGAAGTTTGACTCTTAGGTAATTTGATGCTTTATGCTGCTTATATGACACTACCAACAAACTCGGTGGAAATGAAGGGATAACACAGCAATAGACAATCAGCGGATGGAGCATAGGGGAGTATTTTTCATTTTAATTGGCTTGGGAAAGAAAACCTGAAGTAGAAACTAAAACACCATATTTAAAGTTGCCTTTAATTACTGCTATCTGCCATGGCAATAAGAGCAAGTAAAGAGGAAACACTGTTCCCACCTTTACGTGGGAACTTGCCTCCAATGGCAGCCACCTGATAAATCTTCTTAATACTAAGAAAATCAAAGCTTAGGTACATTAGCTACCAAAAGAAGCAACAATAAGTAAAAAATATATTAAATCCCACTAATAACCACACCTGGATTTACCAGTAAAACCCACAGATCCAAGTTTTATTTTAACAAGGGTGTGTGAAAATTCTTCCTGGAGAATTTCAGACGACTATCAATCTCTTCCTGAATAAAATTATTTAACAGTAGCATCTAGAATAAAGACTTATTTAGCACTCTTTTATATATTGTGTAAAAAAAAAAAAAAAAGAAAACAAACCTCCAGAAAATATTCTTTCCTGAATATTAACATATTTCTGCAGGTAATCTTTATCAGTTTTGCAACCAAACTTTATTCCTATTCTTTACATAGCCAATTTAACTTTGTAACTGTATTAGAGCAGAAATACAGCAACTTCTATAGCTCTAAATGTTGAAGTTTAATTATATATTAAATATCATCACTGTAGAACTAGAGGAGGACATACCTGTAAAAACTTCAACATTAAATAAAATGGGTGTAAATTACTTATCAACTCAAATTCACAATATTTACCTGGAACTGAAGAATTTAGAAAAGCAATTAAGATCTGCTATAAGGCTCCTTTGTACACCATGAGAAATTACTACATTTAAAATTACAGTAATTGAACTGATAAAAGTGAAGCAGTCAAAGGAAATCCCATTTTAGCGTAAACACAAACTGTGTCATTTTCTTTACTAAACTAATCTGTTTTGAAACTGTATGAACCATACCCATGGAAAATCAGATGTCCAGTTATGTGATTGACAAATTTTCCTGAATCATTTTTCAAATGTTCAGATTTAGCTTCATTTAGCACTTTCAGAGAAGTGTTAGGAGGAAAAAAGCAATTTCAGCTTGGAGCTTCTGCACAAATGACTTCCATCGGCGGTTGCACACCTCTTCTGTGTGGTCTTTTGAGGCATCAAGTATCCAGCCCTATTCTCACCCTGGAATTAATTGACTTCACCAAACAGTACTGCAATTACTATAGTTCACAGTTGATATGCTTTGAAATTGATCTGGTTTACATTTTTACAAAAACTGCACTTTATTGTTTTTCTTCCAATTTCAAAAGAAATTAATTACTTTGGATGTTATATTGGTTTGCAAATAAACACATTAAACCTGTTGATTACACTTAAGGAAGCAGAATCTAGTCTCATCTTGACATGTATTTTCTGAAAGCAAATATTTAATCATTAATATTTTTTTGTCAAAAAAATGTCATTCACTTTCTGCTGCCATTGGTTCTGGATCTCCAGGGGCCACTTAACTGGCCATTAAATGATGCCTCCAGAAAGACCTTTTGCCTTGTACTGATGTCTCAGTTCTAGGAAGTTGCAGCTCAGGTAACAACTTTCCATTGTCCTCCCCACCTTTACCCTCTGGTGCTGACTGTTCCAGCAGTTTCGGCTCTGGATTTGGAGCCTTCCCTGCAATTTACTCCTTCATGATCAGCTGCATATTTCTGGGAGAAAAAAACCACACAACCTTACAGGTATTTTGCATTTTCCATGGGTTCAGAGACTTCCTTTCCCAAACATGAAGGCTACAAACCTGCCTAAAGTAAAGCAAGCTTTTGTCCCAGACAGCCCTGAGAAAACAATCTCCTTGATCTTAAATGGAGATACAGCCTTTTGTTTCCCAAAAATCAATAAGGACTCGTTTGCTGAAGTTAGAAGTCCCAGGTAATTATGACACAGCGCAGGTTAAGCAAATAAGTTTCAGCATCAAAAGCAGCACTGTGCTGACCCATAGGCTAAAAAGTGTAGGAGCCTCCTGATCCTCAAACCACTCCCTTGCACCCCCTCCAGCTCTGGCTATGCAATCCTGCCCACTACACCCAGCAGGGAAGCTTCACACTCTTCAGCAGACTTAGGCTACTCACCAGCCCAGAATGCAAAGACTTGTTTTTTGCTGTGTGGTGTAGTTAGGTTTTGCTTTGCTGAGCTTGTAATTTTTTAGTATGTAATTTATTTAATTTTTTTACCGATACAGAACAAACCTGCTCGGAAAGGAAGTTAAACTGCATCAAGAAGGCTGCATTTGCAAAATAACACAATTAATTACTTTTTTCATGTGCTATACTTTGGTTCCATCATGGCCCAAATTAAAGTAGTTTTCCCTCAAACCTGTCAGAAAAGATTGTTGAAAAAGTACAAGAATTTGGAACACATTAGTTACCAAGGTGCTTTCTGCAGAGTTTGGGTTGAAGGTCTCTCAAAGCAGGGAAACTGATCTTGAATCTCGGCCATACACAGGACTTGCAGAACCGGTTTTAACTTTACAGTAGACTTGCTGGACTATTATGGATTTTAAAATGGAGAAACTAGTTTTCACAATTTAATTAAGAATCTAACTAAGATGGAGAAGATAATTACTTTTGTTATGACTTTACTTTTGAGCAAAATTATAACGCTCTACATTAAAAATATCTGTAAAAGAAACTTAAGTTTATTTTCTCTGCTACTGATCCTGTCACTTCTTTTTCAGAATAAGACATAACACTTGCTCAAAATAAATCTCTCTCTAACTTCAGAAGTGAAGGCACCTGTATTTCAGCAGACTTTGCCATTGCAGATCTGATCACAGCCAACAAGGTTCTGAAGCAGCCACACATTTCAGTACTGTCTTACCACACACAGTACCCTTGACAAGGGGGGGAGGAAAGAAAAAAAAAAAAAAAAAGGAGGGGAAGCAAGAAAGAAAAAGGGAGTAGGAGAGAAGCGAATTCGAGAAAAATTAAAGGTTTACTCTTACAATTTTGGAAGAGATAAAAAAGGGGGTAGGGGAGGAAAACCTTTTTAATTTGGGGTGTAGTTCTTTATTGAAATGTGCTGAACCTAACCAATGGTTCTGTAAAGCTACAGCCAAAGAAAGCTTGTGTCTGATTTAACTGTTTTGTTGTGACAAAATACCCACTTAACACATTTTTCTGTTGCAACGTGCTATGCCACATTTATCTAACATATGTAAACAAATAATACATTAAAATGCATGCCATGTTCCATTTCAGCAGGATTTCTGAAACAAGACAAACAAAACTGAAGCTACTTGCATAGCATTTTGAAAAATATTGGTTATGCTACACATTATACTTTGGACAAATAGTAGTAAACCAACACCCAGAAGTGTAATTCAAATTGAATTCAATGCTACCAAGATAAGTACATCTGATGTTCCAGCTCTTTTTGGAAAACCAGACAGCTGCTACTTATTTCCATTTCATTGTACAAATATATGCTGTTAAGACCTCATAATTAAGTGGAGGGATGAAGATAATGCTTTACTTTAAGACTTATTTTTTATCCTTGTAAAAACAAAAGTAAAAAACCTAGGCACATGCAAACACATGTTTGCTCATAAACACACAAATCCCATCACATATAATTTCATAGCACGTATCACGTATAATTTCTAGTTAAAAGAGAAATGTGCCAAATTTCGGCTTTGTTCTAATTTCTCTGTTAAGTCACACAGTGAATAACTTGATCTTCTGGCTATGACAGAAAACATTTTTTAGCAACCTGGAAACGCATTGCAAGCTGCTTGATATTTTAACCTGTATCAAAAAAGCATAACCACATTTTGAAAACTTAACACAGCTTTCAGTACTTTACAAACAGTTTAATAATCCAGTTCATATAGGAAATAAATTTGGATCAATATGAAGAGCTCATCTCTCTCCCACGAAAAAAAAACCATATTGTAACTCTGCATTTAAGTTTTACATTAAAAAACATTAGAAATATAATAACAAGAACTTGTTACTTGACTAACCATTATGGAAAAAGGGAAGGGTTTGGTTAAGAATGGGGGTTTTTTGTGGTGGCATTATTATTCACCATTAATAATTATTGTTTTATTTATTTATTGTTTAAAAAAATGGGCAAGTTTGTGTTTGTGTGTTCTTTACAAGTACAAGCATAGCATCAAGGGCAGCACATATTCACCCTCTCAAAGGAGAAGGCCAAACAGCATCCTGAAAGCAATTTCACAGAAGGGTAGGACCTGGGGCAGTGCAGAGGAAAGATCAGCACCAACTTCCTCTACATCTCTTCCAAGGACAGAAACTGGGAAAGCTGAAAAATAGACAGTGGTGGGGAAGGACCAGCAGTTACAGCCCTCTTGCCTGCAGCTGTGGGTGTAGCAGGATTGGGAAGCAGAGACCAGAATTAGAGAAATACCAAAGTTCAATTCATCAAAGTTAAACATGGCAATTCAGGTGTATCCATGGCTGATTTTCTTTTAACCACTTATCCTGTGAAGAAGAGAACCAGTTGCCAGTGCAGACACACAAAAAAATGCTTCGATTGAATACAAAAAGTAACATAAAAAAGAGGTGGGGGGCAGACGGTTTTAACTGTTTCTTAATTCATTTACTGGAGGTTTGAAAGTTTGCAGTAATCCCTTAAGCAGAGCGGAAAAGGGTGAGAAACAGGAGATCAATTCACATGAGAGAGTGTGGACCTGAGCATGTGCATCTTCAAATTCTGACAAACAAAAAGGAAAAAATCAGAATAAACAAAGGCTATCTTTCTCCATTCCTGTCTAGAAGTCCACAAAGATAGAAGACTTCAGTTTTTGAACTGTTTGTGCATTGGGTTTGCTCCTTTGTTTCCTGGGAGCTTTTTTCATTTTCAGATGAAATCTACCTGTAAAGTGAACCAGTAAAATGCAATACCTGAAACTAATCTGGTCCAATCAAATTAAATAATGATCAAACCTACCAAAGCTACATGACATGAGCATAATGCACACCCAAAGGCAGCCACATACATTAGATAATAAGTGTTTTACTGGTGAAGTTTGACAGCTGGAAGATGCAGTATCATCACTCATTCCATTCTCCTTGTTTTCCATGGCTTGCATGGCACACTGGAAATTCCCTAAGCAAGCAGATCCTTTAGGTGTCTGCTGTTGAATCTGGTGCAACTGCTGTTTCTTCTTCCATCCACAAAAATCAGTGGCAGGATTATACCCCCAGAAACCCGTATCTCCACTGAGTTACAAAATTCTCTTGTTCTGTCTGGTGCCTTAAGGCTACCACCACTTGAGTGCTATCACAAATTGCCTAATATTTGATTTCTCTTGTAGTAACTCAACAGTGCACTAGGAAGATTGGAATTACAGGGATTGTGTTATTTAACTTTTTTAAAAGGCTTATCATAGTCATTCACATTGAACAAATATGCTTTCCTTGCTTGTAAGTAATTTGATTCCATAAATAACAGCAAAATGCTACTACTACTTCCAGGTGAGAGTTATTTTCTTCCAACAGACACCACCTACCGAATAATGCACAACCTGTGAGATACATTCATTGCCTCAAGAACAGAGCAAAATTGACAATTATGGCAAAAAAGTAACCCAAGCCAAAAAGCTGACTCTAGACTAAAAATGTACATTATGAAATTTCTAAAAGTAAGTCACACACAAGCACCAAACAGGGGCACACAACCACCTGCAGTAAATATGATGTTAACACATCATACTGCAGGTCAGTAAAGTGACACTGCAACAAGCCCATTAGCTCTTCTCTGCATTAGCAGGGGTGCCCACACAATCTGTACCTTCCATGAGCATGGAAAACATGTCTTTGCTCTGCCTTGCAGCTGTCCAGCACAGACAGCACTGTTGGGCTTCCATTTGCTGTTGTTGCTTGTCTGTGACACAAGGAGAGATGCAGTAATCCTGGCACATGCATCAACAAAATCATAAAGGTTTCCAGCTAAAGGACCCACTCCAGCAAATCAATAGTACATGAAAAAGTCTCATGGATGATATACAAAAGGCTCCAGAAGACACTGAGGCCACCAAAAACTAAAACAAATAAACCAAAAAACACAAGGGAAAAAATCATCTTAGGTTGCACTTTTAGGTAGCCAAGGCACTTTGCTGAAGGAATCCACTCCAAAAAGTTTTATACCGATTCTTTAGATCTTCTGGGAGTTGCACATAAAGACATTTAAAGAAAATAGTGAAGGACCTCCATAACTAACTAGAAAGAAAGGGGAAAAACCCTCTAAGAGGAAAATAACATGTTGGTAAGGACACCAATGCAATCATTTCTGGCTTGGAGGCCAGAGGACTATCTGCCTGACTGTGCCATTGCTCTATCTCCCACAGGGCAATTGCCTGTTTGCAAACTTCCCATCACTATCTTAAGGCCAGAAAATTGTTCTCCTTCAGATGGTGTTTCAGAACTTCCACAACAGGAGTATAATTTACTTCATTCCTGGTAAGAGGGGCAAGGAGGGTGAGGGTGACCTTAAAACGCTTTGTAATATCTTTTGGACAAAGCAGAAAATTCAATACCAGTTTGTTTATTTGTTTAAATATACAGACCTTGTGCATTCGATCAGAATGTGATTCTAGTGCAAATAAATTGATACACTTCCCCCATCTTTGAATTTTGATTATTTTGTCCTTCAGAGCAACTATCTTAGTTGTTTTTCCAATGTCACCTCAAACAAAGTCTAAACTTCAGAAAAGAAGCACATGCAGGGCAGAGGGAATTATAAAGATATCAGGTACTTATTTCTCTCTGAGGAGGTCATACCACCAGTCAACATGGGATTCCTATTACATACTAGTCTGGATGAAGAATACCTTTTGACTTTATTCCAAGCCTCAGGCTTGTTCATCATTTAGCATTAGAAAAAAAGAAAATATTTTATATAAAACCATCAAAACAACCAAGTATGGTATGCACATACTCAAAAAATTCTTCTTGAGCATTTCATCTTGCCCTAAATAACAAAAGTCAGAAAAGGACAAAAGAAAGTTAAGTAGCTGCATAATTCTCAGTATTATTTTTTTTTTTTTAACTATACTGATTTTGGCTGGGGTAGAGCTCATTTTTTTCATAGTAGCTGGCATGTGGCTGTGTTTTGGATTTGTGCTGGAAACAGTATTGATAACACAGAGATGTTTTAGTTGCTGCTGAGCAGTGCTTGCACAGAGCCCCAGTCTTTTCTGTTTCTGCTACCACCCCTCCAGTAAGTAGACTGGGGGTGCACAGGTTGGGAGAGGGTACAGCCAGAACATCTGACTCCCCACATACACAAGTGACCAAAGGCACACCCCACACCATATGCCATCACACTCAGCATGTAAAGATGGGAGAAGAAGGAAAAAGATGGGACATTTATACCATTTATGCCATTTGTCTTCCCAAGTCCTGTTACATGTGATAGAGCCCTGCTTTCCTGGAGATGGCTGAACACCTGCCTGTCCATGGGAAATGGTGAATTAACTCCTTGTTTTGCTTTATTTGCACTCACAGCTTTTGCTTTACCTATTAATCTGTTTTTAGCTCAAAGTACAAGTTTTCTTGGCTTTGCCTTTCCAATTCTCTTCCCCATCCCAACAGCGAGGTAGAAAGAAGAGAGGAAGGAACTGTGTGGGTCTTCATTGCCAGCTGGGGTTAAACCACAACACCAAAGAGGCACTGGTGGTGGTCAGGGAAAATACAGACTACTGGCAGCATAAAATGCTTCACAGCAAAAATTACCGAAAAATATATCTTAGTGTTGAATTGATGAGTTCTGACTTTTAAACTGAAAATCCTGACTCTTCAAGGCCCATGAATTTGGAGACTGATTGGTTTCCAGTTTTGAAGTACAGAGATTTTAGTGAACTTTCTGATAAAGATTCAATACTGCACCATTGTACCTTTTTCTTTTATTCTCTTTCACTTAGGGGTAGTCCAAAAACCCCTAGCAGAGCACAATTCATTACTCAATCTTTTGAGAACTCATGAACATAATGAAATGAAAGTATTATCAATTTCTGCTTTCTTTTAACCATCTATTTCAAGCATATATCACTGATTTCTGCCATAATCCTCTTTCATTCATTTCACTTTTCATGTGAATAAAAGAGCCAAGTGGAAGAGTATATCATTGCCAGCTCCTTGATAGTGTGATATTCACAATTTTTCCTAGAAAAGCATAGGATCTTGCAGAAGCTGATAAAAATATGACAAAATCTGAGCCTCTTATGTAACAAGTAATTATGCATTTCGACTACAGACTAAAATCCTAAAAAAGAATAATCTCGACAAAAGTAACCATATCCAGAACTTCTTATTTACACATCATGATTTAAGTCAATCTTATATTTCTGAAAAAAAAAAAGAATCAGGCGCTCCGAGATGGCTGATTAGCAATACTGTGTTTTCCACTTCACTGCCTGACAGTGCTTGCAGTATGACAGGGAGGAGAATGCTACAGGCTTTTCATAATCTTGGTAATCAAGGTTAATACAAAATTTGCATACCACCTTGCAGATGCAAGGAATGTTTCCTGGAAGAGCACTGAGGTTAAAGTCACATATATCTCCCCAGAAATTAAACACCAGCTAAAAATATTACATATTTATCTCAAAGTTCTCATGAGTTTACAGCCAGTAGTGTTCCACTTAAAGATTTTTAGGTAATTATTAAGGTAATTCATAAAACAGATTCATATGTCATACTAACCTCAAAATCTTTCCCTGCCTTGGAAAACACCAAGCATCTACTAAATTTTCATCACTTCACCCTGAAGATAATTAGTTTGCAGGGAACAGTGAAAAAAGGTCAAGGTCTTCATCAGCCTCATTGGCACTACATTATTTGATGGAAAAAGAGAATGGAAGAATCTTGTATGTAAAGCTATGTAATTCCTTACAATACTTCAGAACTTCTAGTATATTCTACTCTCCTTTAAGTTCAGATTATACATATAGCATAGAAACTCAGAGCACAGCAGAACAAAAGGAAGCTACTCACAAATTGTAATATAACAAAGAAACGCAGTGGAAAAGACAATATTGAAAATTTTAAACAAAGGAAAGGGGAAGAAGTAAAGTGTTGACATTTCTATTTCAGAATGCAGATTATTTAGAGTCAAAATTCTGTGAATTCAGTTTTCCTCTAGGACTAAGAATGAGCAACAGAAGCAATTGCTCAGGTTCTACAGTTCATGTAAAAACCAAGGCATCCAAAGCCATTTCTTCTACACCCCTGCCAGAATGGAGTTCCAGATGTTTTGCGGAATCAGAGCCATCTCTGCTTGCAATGGTGAAGTACTCCTTGGATCACTGATTTAGACATGGCTGACACATTTTAGCTGATTAACAATAATTTATGCTATTTTTAATTGTAAAAATTCTTTGACACTCATCTGTCAGCTTGGCCTTTTTTTAATGTAGGAGACCCCAGAATAAATTAGGTCTCATCAAAGTAGGCTAATTAAAGTCAAATCCATCACGCTAGAAAAGCTATTATATACATCTCCTTAAGGCAATTTTAAAGTTCTTAAATAAAAAAAAAAAAAAAAAAAAGTAATAATAATAATAATAAAAACCCCAACAAACAAACAAACAAAATTTAAAAAGAGAAAAAAAAAGTAGCGGAGAGGAGGAGACAACACAATAGGTGGGGGAGAGGCCAACAGCATATATCACCATTATTTACCTGCTTTCCCAGCACCATCACTCCCTTATCCCTCAGGAAGTTCCTGTGCTTATAAATGAGCTAACTCTGGATAGAAAGAAAGCACATTGTGGCTGGCCTGCAGAACATCCCCTACTGAAACAATGCCACAGACCTGAACCAGAAGTCAAAGCCTGCTCATCATCTCTAAGAAAAAAAATGCAGTTTCTGAGAGGTTTCCAATACTTGTGTTGTTACTGAAAACCCAGAAGCTGCTGGCACTTCAGCTGTGACAAGGCTTGTTGGGGCAGCGCTCACCTTCACTCCCTGCACTGTGATTTCCCAGTTTGAATGCTAGAACAAGTCAGTATTTGTACAAGTCCTTTGGTAGCTGTGGGTGCTGAACTAAATTATTAAAATGGTTCTGGTAATCACTCTACTGGAAATTACACGGGTTTTTGTCCTCACCAAATCAATAAATATCTTGGAATAAATGAGACAGAAATGTGACAGATATGCTTGCACGCATACATGTTTATCCTAGCAGTTTAAAAAGCTGGTGTTTTGTTTGTACTAGCAAAGCTTGGAAAAGCAATAAGAAAGTTCATTATTTAAAAAGTCTTTCTCTAACTAACTCTTCAATTAACTATATAAAGAAGTCTTGTGACTAAGTGCTGCTTAGCAAGTAAATAGTTAGGAGAACACTTAGGGGTTTAGAAAGTGTTTCTGATGAGACAGCAACATCATTCCTCTTTGGAGATATTTTCAAACATTAGAGATAGTGGTAAGTAGTAAGGCTGTTAAAAGTGCTTTCATCTGGTGAAACCTATGAAGGAAAGAAGGAAGACAAAGGAAACAAATATATAAGCCATTTCACTGTGCAGTAATGAAACAAAATAATTTATTGACAGTCACTTTAAATTCTTAAAAGCCACAAAGCATTCTCAATGGAGTTATTCCTCAAAAAGAGTGCTGAAGAATGATGCACCTACACAACAAACATTCCAGTGACTTATACTAGCTGCAAACACAAGCTGTTCCAAGTTTAGGAAAAGAAAAAAAGCTCTCAGTTTATTAACTATTACCTCAGATTTCTTTAATTATACAGCCACCCATCTTTTACTAACACATTTTAGGAACCAATTTTTTTATATCTCTGTTAGAATGAAGTACCAACCACCCCTCCAAAATTCATACTTCTGAGAATCCTTAGAAACTTGAAGAATTTAAAAGGCTAATTTCAAGTTTCAATTTTAAAAGGACTAAAATATTATGCTACCCCAAGTGAGATCAAAAGGAAATGGTAAAGGGAAAAGAGCCAAGAGAAATGGGTGTAGGGATGGCAGTGGCAGACAAAGTCAGCTCTTATTTCTACAACCAGACAAAAACTTACACAAAATATGACCAAACTGGTTTAAATAACCATAGAATAAAAGAATAAATTCCATTTAAGAATCCAGAAAAAAAGTTAAGCACACATACACTTGGGGAGTGGAGAGGGCTGGGCACCCACAACAGCTGTTTCTGTCATGCACATTTATGGATCTAAAGCCTGCAGTGTGACCAACATCCATTCACTTTTTTCAGTCTGATTTACCCACCAGACCAAAAAGGCTCCTAATTCTTGAACTGGAAGAGGATTCCCCTTCACATTAGTGAGGGTTTTGCAGAAGTCTATCATATCCCTCTAAATTGGGTCTTTTCTCAGGCCAGATAACTTAGCCCACTTCAGCACTGCCTCTCACACAGTTACAGACCGCTCTCCCCTGCCCCTGAACTCCTTCTCATGCTGAGATTTCCATCAGATAATTTTCACTGTCTTGCAACTGAACATCCAAGACTTATACAGAGTTGTAACATTAACTGGTTGGCTGCTTATCAGTGTTCCTCAAATTTTTCAGATAAAGCACTTTCCACATTACATTCTTACCTAACTAGTCAAAAAATGTGCACTAGCTCCAAGTTCTATTTATAAAGTGTGTCTTTGGAATTATTATCACTAATTTTCTGTATTCCAAAATATTTTCAATAAAGGCCTATGAAAATATCAGTCCTTTGGAATGTTGTTGGTTTTTTTATATGTATTTTTGTACTTTCTTGATGTTTCAGGGGTAAAGTCCATATATAAGAAAAGCACATTGGGCTTATAAATAGGAAGTTGGAGTTTGGGAAGCTGGGTGTCTTCTAAAGTTAGCCTGGAACTCAGTTCTACACAGTTCACACAGGTACTTTCCATTTCACTTGTGGTTTTCCTTCCTTAGCTATATCAAATGATTAAATCACATCTAACCCCCCATCTTCCCAAATTTTTCTGCACGCAGCTTGTTTAGGGTGCCACATGTCTACAAGTTCAGAATAGTGATCTGATATCCAAAAAGGCAACAAATTCTCATATTTCACATGAAATCTGTTTCCTACCTTATGTGGCATATGGCCCAACAGTACACACCATTACTCAATCTTCAGTCTACCATGCTCCTGCTATACTTCTATTACAGTTTCAAGACCTTTCAAGATCATAAAGGAAAGTAATTTTCCAAGATCTTTGAGCAATTTAAACTCTTGCAAATCGTAAAAATCATCAATATTATAATAAAGAACAAACTAATTATCTGAATCAGGATTCACAATTCTGCAAGAAAATTATTTGGCTTTCCAGAGTTTCCCTGCAGTATTTCTGAACTCAAAAAAGACCTTCTGCTCAGTGCAGTTCAGTATTTTTACTTTGGTAGCTATACTTTCAGGAGCAATATCACTGCTATGAAGCCAGTGTCCCAGCCAGCAGGTTTGCTAAACTACAGAGCACCCCTACTGTATAGTGAATTTTTAAAGAACCATAAACAAACCAAGTAATTAGTGTTTTATAAGTTTGAAATCTACAGTTCCAAGTCAAGAGTTTATTTACCAGTTTATGATATAAACATCAGATACCTAATATAAAATCAAAACTGAAAAGCCCATGGTTCACATTAAAAGTGGACCTCATATGTGACCAAGCACAGATGTGATCCTGTGGAAGCAAAACAAATCTGCTGAGGGTGAGGAGGAGACCATACCAAAAATAGCAAACTTTCTGAGAGACAGTGTTAAAAAAAATAAATCAAAGAAATCACAAACAAACAAAATCAAACTAAAAAGGGATGACATAGGTAGCAAGGGGGAGTGGAAAAATGACTGTGACAGAAGCAGAAAGGAAGAGACAGCCCTCAGCAGTCAGATAACCCCTACTGTGCAAAGCAGGACAGAATTTGGGGAAATGAACAGAAGCATTAGACAAAACAATTCATTCAGACAGTAATAAATGTCTCAACTAAAATAAATTATTTACAGTAATAACTAACAAAGAAAACAATGACATGAAACTCCTAGCCAGTTACAAAGTTTAAACAACAAAAAAAAATCCCAAATTATTTTTCGTTTGCTACTTTGAAGCAAACTTGAGGCAGGTCAAAGGTGGCATATTTCCAACAGAGTGATAAAAAAAATATAATTCCAGAACTAACAACTACCAAAATCAAATCAACCTTGATCCTAAGGGATTGTCTAATCAAACTCTTTTCTTTGAGAGTTCATCTGCATGTTAAACAAGCAGAATGGTGGTTGCAGATGTCTTGCTAGCAGGAGACAGATTGCATCATTACAGGACTTCTGAAACTCCCTAAGAGCAAAATATGACAACTGAAGAATTACGGGCCTCAAGCTTGGAGAAATCCCCAGGAACCGTCCTAACATGTAATTTACATCAGAATTCCTTGTCATATATACTGTGGACACTAGAAGCTTAAATCATTTAAACAAAACAAAACACCAAAACAAACAAATTTTTTTTAAAAAAATAAAACAACCCCAAAAAACACACACACACTAAAAAAAAATAAAATAAAATAAAATAAAATAAAATAAAATAAAATAATCCCAAACCCACCTATCAGGAATACAGAGAGGCACCACTTAGCTTCTTAAGCTCAATGTTTTTGAGCCATATATATGCTCAAGGCTGGAAGTGTATTCTAGGAAAGTATGACCATGAGTTTGTACTGTTCCTGAACTCTTCTACAAGCTCCCAGTGCTATCTGCCTGCAGAGACACGGTACAAAACTAGATAAAAACTTTTATCTAGTAAAGCTATCATAATAAACTGTAATAATAAACTGTAGTATGTTTTGTCAGAAAAAAAATATATAAATAATTGCCCGGCAGAATACCGTTAAAGACAGTCAAGGAAATGGATTATTTGAATAATGTATTCCTGTGAGTAAAAGGAAGTGTTAAATCCATCAAAAAATGCATAAACTGAATAATCTAGAGTGACATGCAAAAACACAGTGCTAGTTTTGAACAGGAAGCAGTAATGTTTCAACAGAGCACAGCAGAGTACAGACATGCTGTTTAGAAGCTAATTATCCAAGGTGCAACACTGTTATTACAACTTACTTGGCCATGCTGCTAACCTCCAAGTCCCCACATGAGACTTCCTTAGAGTGCAACCTGTACTATTCAGCCCCTAATAATCTCTACTCTCCTCCCTCACTTAAAAGTGAAGGAAATGGCAGTGAAGTTGACCTGATTGTAACAAAGTACACGCAAACAATTGTGCTCAGCAGTGATGTTTAACAGTGACCTCGCTTGTACCGGCAGGGATCTGATTCCCAGGTTAGTAAAGAACCATTTCCATCTGGTTATAGAAATGAGCGCTTATTTTCCTTAGTGCTAGCTTAACTCATTGACCAACAGGTAGATAAAAGTGCCAAAATTATAGGCTACAACTGTACAGCATGGAACTCATATGAGGAAAAATGAAAACAATATTTCCATTCCAAAGCATAACTCAACTAAAAACTAAGGGAAAAAACCCAACCTGAAAAAGCCCCAAATAAACAAAAATCTACCAAGAGCAATGTTGAACCAGAAGCTTGAGAGCTGAAAGAACCAAAATCACAAAAATTCCAACCCTTTTTGTGCAAGCAAGCAGTTATACATAGATAGCATGCAGATTTCCCCCCTGTTCATAAAAGCAATTATGCAAGTTGGCCACAAATCACAGCAGGTTGTATTAGCAGCCCTCCACTTCTACTCCAGGCTTATGTTTAATTTAAACATAAACTGGGTTACACATGATTTCAATATTCTGTTGGATGACCAAGCAAGGGAAAGAATGAATTTAAGCGGAGTCTGTGGAGAGATAATGTGAAGGTTATAACGTAAGTGAAAAATGGCCACGTTGCTAAGATAAGGCTCCAACCACCAATCTCATTGTCAAGCCTGGCCATCTGTCAGCAGAAACCTGATTTACTGCATATAATTCTGCTATACTTGATCACTACTGTTCTGTTATAAAAGGCTCTGGAGGTTTATTTAAGGACACCAAATGGTACTTTCTAGCAACATAAAAAGGGTTAATAAAACACCTCCTCAAAAGCAAAGCTTTTTGAAACCAGGCTTCAGAACTTTAAATCAAATTTTACGCCATTTCAATGCCACTGGTAGATGAAATTTCCTTATAAATAAAAACATTAAAACCATGGAAACGAACCCCCCAAAAAACCCATAAGATGATAGTAAATGACGTAATTTTCACTGCATATGTAAGGCTGCTTGCACTGAAGCTTGTTTATGGATGTAATTTTGATGGTGTGGAATTGCAACAAACTTTAGATAAAGGTACTTTTAAGATACATCCCTACAATACCACTATTCAACATAATCATTAATTAAGTAGCCACTTTCCTTCATTTAATAACTACTCTGGATATCCAAACTGTTTGCAAGAGCACTAATGACAAATATATAGATAAAAGCCTGTAAGCACATCAACACCTCATGGTGTAACAATTCAGGTGAGCACATGTAATCCAACTCTTCCCACTGCTACACACCAGAACAAAAATGCCCATGTATGAGATTCATCCTTCACACCAAATACCCACTGAGTAAAACACCTGCAGGTACTTTCTCAGGTTGGTCAAACAAATCAAATAACAGCATCTAGTAATAACAAAACAATTTTCCCTTCCAAACAACAGGCCAACACTGCAGGTGGTTTTGCCCCATAGCAAGCAAACAGGAAAAAAAGCACAGCCTGAACAGCTGCTCATTAGGTGAGCACCATTCTGCCTGCACAGCAAATGAAGCAAATGTCATGTGGAAAAAAACGCAGTTTACGGTCATGTAATTAGACACAGTAACACAGGCATACACAAAAGAGGAGGGAAGACAAGTACAAATTACAGTTGCAGAGGCAATTTATTTCTGGGAGTTTAAATTTTTTGATGTTCCTGGACTCTAACCTTACTATTTTTTTAACAAGCCTTTTTTCCAGCTAATTTTTTTTCCTATTATACAATAACAGATAACTTTGGACAATCACCTACTATAAAAAAAAAATCCATTCCCATACAATTATTTATACTGAATGGAACACTTCACTTGAGCACATTAGGAGAATACTTCATCAGAACAGATCAAAACAACACAAAGTGCATAGGACCATGCAGTAAATACTCTAAAGTATGAATTTATTTCAAGTTTACCTGATACTCATTGGGCCAGAAAGTGCTGACAGCCAACTCTGCTCGAAGCCAGTCTTTTCCAGTGGAACCAGTGACATTCCAGATGGGATTAGCCAGTGGTCCTTTGTTCACCCTAACTAGGATGTTCAGAGTGCCTGGGTTTCCTCCATTCTTGCTGTACAGAAGGTAGCTGAAGTCGATGCAGTGAGTATCATTTTCTTTCATTGTTGGAAGCTGAAGCCGAGTCTTTTCTCCAGGGTCATGGTCTGATGAAATCACTATCATGTATGATCCTAAGAAAGGGGGGAGTGGGAAATGGGAGGGAAAAAAAGCAGTAGTAAGGAAAAAGATAAATACTAAGAAACTGATTGTTCACTGTGAAAAAGGATGCATACATTTTCTTACCCCAGAAACCTCAAAATTCAGGCAGCCTGAAATCCAGCAAGCTATAAAATGGCTAGACACATGACTGAAGCAGTACCCACAGAAAACATCACAGGACCTTTCTAGATGCCATCACCTGCAAACTTTTCTCTCTCTTGTTTTAGGATCAGATAATTGGAAATAGGATCACAGATGGGAAAACAATAATCAAACAAGCAAAGGATCATCATTATTCTGAGGTCACTGAGGCCAAAATTCTCTCAACTTGCTCGGCAGATTTTCTAAAAACAAAACAAAAAATAAGGTCCACATTCCTCAATGCCGCTTTATCACACACACTTTATTCTACCCTAAAAAGAAGCAGTCTTGAATTTGAGATATATTAACAATGGAAATAGCTGACTTAAGACAACAAGCTAAATTTCTCTGGAAAATTCTTTGCTGCTCCATTTGCCAATGGATTTAAGGAGATAACAGAAGTTTCTACAGCTAGAAGAGTGTCCATCTTGTAAATGTGTATTACAAATATACACGAGACAAAACAGGCTGTGCCTGTCTAGCTATAAAGGCAGAAAGTGGAAATCATATGTTTCAACATGCTATACAGGCAGTAATAATGAATCAGTCTGTCCTGCTGTCCTGCAGAATGGATGGTAAAGACAGGCTGCCATCTAATCTAGCCCAGAGCTGATCTGTTTCTTTAAGAGTGACAATTCCAAACCAGGTACTACCTAGTGAGTGAACCCCACAGAAGAAAGCTTGCTAGACAGGGTATGCCAGGCTGAACTTTCCAACCAAGTGAGAAAATCTAATTCAGTATATATCTGAATTATTGTTAAAGGAAATTTTCCTAACCGAAATTTTCCTACCCATCTGCTTAATGGTTCCAGAATCTACCTGTTGACAGATTTTCATTTTGCTTTCAGTCCTAAAGGACATCACAATAAAGAGCCTTTTCTTGTGAGGAAAGTTCAGGCTAAATCCATCAAAAATAGAGAAAAAATGTAACCTAAACTTAAAAAACCCCAAGGATTTGTGAACATTTGCCCAAATGAGTAGTCTCACAGAAATCTTGGGACTATGTATGTGAATACTGGTGAAAAATCATCTATGAAGTATGTTCATATAAATTATCATTTTGTAATATAAATTATCATTTTGTATGTCAAATTTTATCCTTTCATTTTCAGACAATAAGGAATTATTGTGTTCTAGTATGTCCTAAGCAGTTGTATTAGGCATTCTGAAAATTGTTCACAAGCTGTTGCTCAGGAAAAGATGAAAATTTATGTACATGGATTAAATCATCTGTGTGAGATGCTAATTTACTAGCCTGTAAAGCAAGTCTCTGCTAAAAAACTTAGGAAATAAAAAGAGAAAGAAATACTATAGAATGAAAGCTGTTCTTATTAAAGCACAGTGCATTTCAGAAATCCGTATTTTTAGTAGTCATCTTTAAAAGAGGGTTTAAAAAAAACTACTATAATGTAACATAAGCAACCAGTTCATATTTAGAATTATATACAGAATCCATTATTTATTTTTCTATTGACAAATCTGATAAAGTAGCAATTCCTGGTTATTTCTTCATTATTAATAGCCATTTATAAAAACACAAAGGAATCTTATTATGCTATTTAGGCTACTTTAAGTCTTTAAAGATTATCATCTAATATCAGTTGATGACTGCCTGAGAAAGTGTTTGTAAACCACATCCACTGGTATGCAATTTTTATGCCCCTTGACTCTAGAATAAACATAATAATATGCTAGTTTGTAAACTCTATTTCAGTAATACATATGTCCTTATAAGAACCTGATCTTCAGACCAGAGAATAAGATTTGCCTAAGTTTTGTTACTAAATAATATGGATGTGGCAGGGGAAGGCTGTACATCAGCAATTTGGGTTTTTTTCCTTCCACATAACAGTTGAAAAACTGAAAATGTCCAGCAAAAAATTACAGACTGCTCCCCACACTGTTAGCACTTATTGGCCATCTAAATTGCCTCTTTGCCTTTGTTACTTGAATCTTGCAAATATTTTTAATACATACACACAAAAAAAACCAACCCATCCAAAAACGCCACAAAGCAAACTTCTAGTATTCTAGTATTTCTAAACCTAAGATCCAGAAGATAAACCCTCCAGCGTTTTTTGAAGGTGAATTTGGGAGTGAGGAAGGAAGAAACGGAATAAAACAATCAACTTTTTCAGATTTTTTTAAAATGTTTCTCTCAACTTCTCTCAAGATAAAACAACTGGAAGGAAAAGAAGATCAATCTCAAATTACAAGAAATAATCTAGAAGTATTTAAAGATCTTGTTTCTATAGTAAGGGAATCTGCTATAGCTTTTGGAAGCTTCAACATATTTTTTTAACATATCAACATATTTTATAGTACTCCACTTTCTCAATCTCATTTTTCAACATTTAAAAATACTTAGCAGTGAATTTGCACACATCTATCTACATGTGAATCCTACAGCATTTCATAAAACTCTCCAGACAGCATTCATAGACCATTTATCACATAGCCAAAGCATCTGTTCACCATCTTGGAAACCACTTCCCTTCTACTCCTTTTTTTTAACTTAAGTAGCTGTATTCCACAAATGAACAGAATGCTGCTCCCTCCTCAGTCATCTACCTACTTCAAGAAAGTCAGAAGCCAATGCCAGAGTAAACTATACAGCAAACTCACATCTTTGGAACACGTACAAAATACTTTCTTACACCTTTCAATAGAAAATCATTATTTACTTGTAAAAAAATACAATAGGATTGAAAGAATTAGGAGTTTCCTCCCATTTATATATGTTTGTAATACCTTAATATTAGTTATTAATAACTATATTATTTCAAAATCTTCATAATATCTGAAGATATTATTGGACTTGGCAGAAATGCAAAGTATAAACAAGCGAACTGCTCACAATCTCATTAATTCCAAAGATTATCAACTTTTTGAATTTTTCACTGAGAAGTTAGAGCAAGTGTTACAGCTAACTATTCACAGTGGTGTTCCAGGCTGGAGCAGGGTCACAGTGTGAGGAGGAAGGTGCAGCAGACACCAAGTTCAATGGGCTGACTGCAGCCCCCACTTCCCATTCCCCTGTGCTGGGGTTGAAATTTGGTTAATTTTTCCCCAAGATCAATCTGTTTTGTCTGTGACAGTAACTGGTGATTTACAAAATAAATTATCTCCTCATCTTTGTCTCAACCCATGAGCTTGCCCACACTATTTTCCCCCTTGTACTGCTGATGAAAGGACCAAAAAGAGGCAGGGTGAGGGGCTGGCCAAGGTAAACACACCACAGTTGCCAGAAAGGTAAAGAGCAGCAGTTAGTGTTAGCTCACATTAGTACTAAGTGTTTTATTAAATCCCAGTAGAGCCAGGCTCCATGATTTTTTCCCCATTGTTACCAGCCTAACAAGGTCAGGCACAAGCAGATGTAAAACACTGAATACACCTACTTCCCTTGAAAACAAGGAAGAAAAAATACACTAGCGTGTTCTGTTTCCACTAAGATTTTACAAGAAGAAAGTCAACTGCAAGATCATTACTCCATTAAATCCCAAAATGTTTAAAAAAAAAAAAAAAAAAAAAAAGGGCACCAAATCAACATATTTGGGGCAAAGGAGAAAGAAAAACTTTACATGAAAGAGCAGAAGTTCATTTTATTTTTTCTTCTTATAAGACAGAAATGGCAAATTTAATCTTTAGATGATGCTACAAAGAAATGAAAGAAGAAAAGCATCCAAAGTCACATTTGTGCCTGGACAAAGATCCATTGATCTTGAATATACCTTTCAATCCTGATTTTTCACCATGTTCCAGCACGATGTCTTTAGTTACTCTGGCAGTTAGTGCAGTTACAAAATACACACAACTCATTGCTAACATTTTTCTTGAAAATTTTTCTTGTAGTTTGACAGTAATGCTGTTTCATCCTTCTTTCAGTAATTCCCAGAATAATCTTCTCCATTCTTATGAATTTGCAATCTTTAGAATTCATAGATATGTTCTCTTTTACCCAAGAAGCTTAAGTGTTAATTTTTTCTACTTGAGTGTAGTTTAGATTTCTCCAGATCAAACCCCATCCTCTCATTTAGCTTTTCTTCTCTGAAGTGCCTTCTATCTATTTCCCAGTTAATAGCTTCTAATGTTATTCCTGATGTAAAAGGTCAATCCAATTCTCTCCTACACAAAACAGAAACATCACACTATGAAATAGCTAAATGGCACTGCCTCCTAAGCTTTGACCAAGTTCATGCAAACAGTTCAGCTTTAGGATCAGTCATTTAGGAGGGTTTTGATGCCTACTTGGCATTCAAATCATGAACTTGTGAAAAGGCATCTACACATCTACGGAATAAGAGATACTAGACTTTCCCTGAGCTATGTTATTAAACATTGGTGTATATACCTCATAGTTTTCACTGCCTTTTATTTATTTTGATAAGGATTAAACTTGATGTCCTAGTTCAGTGGAAAGGACTAATTAATTGAAGAATTAATGAATTCTTTAACTAATTAATTGTGAAAAATCCCAGGTTTTATCCCCTACTGAAAACCAAGCTCTCTTATCACCTAGCAGTTAATCGAAGCTAAGAAATCAAGCTAAGATTAAAAAAAAAAGTCCTTATATAAAATAAAATTTGCCCACTGTAAGGTACCAATGTGACAGAGCAGGTTCCCAATCAAATTATTTTCTCTCACTTCCTTGCTTCCTGAAAAATGGGTTTGTATTTGAAGTGTGAAACTTGCAATTTTCAGCAGGCTGGTCTTCAGTTCCTGCAAATTCTCTTTCCTCCAAAGAAGAACTAACCATCAAATCATCTCCATTTTGGGGACATACTGTGGTAGTTTCTCTGCCTGTAAATGACAATATCAATTACACTAAGTGGAGGGTCCGGGCACTTATGTGCCTTATCCCAAAGCTCGAGACTATGTGACCTTTTTATCTTTTAAAAATGATCTTTTTTATCTTTTAATGTGTAACATAGTCCCCAATCACGTTTTGAGCAACATTTATAAGAGACTGCAGGCAAAGAACAGACACTGAAATAAAGAAATAGGCTTGCAACTGGAAGCAGACTACAAAGAAAAGTTCAGAAACGTCTATGTTAATTCACAGAAAACTTATATTTCACACTCAATAATGTTTAATATCTATTTTGTTCTTCAGAGAATGCCTTCCCTGTGACAGTTTGAGAGTCCTTTACTTGTATTCCTGTAATTTGCAAGAAGGGAAAAAAATAAAGGCTAATGATAAAAAGTTTAAAGCTCCTAAATTTTTCTTCTTGCAGGAAGGATATTCTTTAAAAAATAAAAAAGCCAAAGCCTATTAGATACACTCCAAATAAACCTCCATGTGCTTGGGTTTAATATAGCCTCAAACCATTATAGCCTTTTCATGCTCTTTTGTCCTCCATTATCCAACATACAGTAAAGGTCTGCAAACCTAGAACAGAAAAAAAAAAAAAAAAAAAAAAAAAAAAAAAGAAAGAAAAAGAAACCCAAATAAATTATGAAGAAAAACTAGAGCCATTGATAGGGTTTTAATTTTAGTGCCCTGCACCATCAACTAAGGATAATCCTTAAGGAGCGTGTTTAGAGAAAAATGTTACTTTGTAACACTACAATCTTACTTAAGATACATTATTTGATGTACACTTAAAATATTCAATAAAGTTATATCCTGATTTTAGCTGTTCTCATTCTAAAAAAAAAATATAATCAAAAATAATGTTATTGGTGCAAACAACACAAGATTTCTCCAAAATTTCTTTAGATGGCTACATTTCAGAGGTATCTTTCCACTTACTTCACTTGTTTACAGTATCATTCCCTACACAAGACTCAAATTGTTGAAGGTTGTTTCAAGTTCTTTACAGATTGTCAGAGTGAAAGCGGGGGTGAATCAGGATCATGAATTTCAACTTCATTGCCTAGCTCAGTTCCAAGGCACCACAACTCAACTGCAAGTCAAGATAAGACTCTGAATTTACTAGAGAGATTAAAAATAACAACAAAAATACACAACACAGACATAGGAAATTTTTCTGGAGAACGCAAATCTTTTGGGGGGTTTCCTACTTCCAATAGAAAATGAGAATTATTAAAAGAACCAACTCAAAGCAGGTTCTTAAGCTACTGTATAAATAAAAGCAGAGCATTCACTCAATTTGAACAGAAACTTAGCCTCATGGACTGCAAGAGCTCATCAATTCATCAATTTCACACTGACATTGCAATTTCACAGGAGGAGAAAAGGTGTCCTGCCCTCCAGGCTGTACTTGTTGATGCCACAAGCCCTGCTCTACAGCAAGGTCATGCAACTGGGATTCCCCCATTAACCACACCCACGGAGGTCAAGTAACAGGGACACAGGCTGACAACAGCAAGGCAAAGGCAAATAAAAACAGCATCAGATCAGCCAAAGAATTACTATCATGGGCAGTATAACAACTTTACCAGTATTTATAACTATGATACTGCTGGCTTGATACTGATATCACTCATTACTTGTTTAATTCCATGAGAACAAGAAAGTGTTTGCAATTAAAAGGGAAAATGAGAAATGAAAAATACCTCTCATGTTTCAAAGGCATGGAGAATTTGCAGCAAAGTTTATGATGAACTTTTGACTAAAATTGTCCCTTGGGCTGGATGTTCCTACAAAAGTTTTGCCCTCCATACTAACATTTTAGAAATGAATATGAAAAATATGCACTCTGGAATTGCTGGAATTCATAGTTTTCTCATAAATAACTTCAAAATCCTATGGACTTGTTTCTACTGATGCAGAGAAAACAGACCAGTTTCTGAGGTATGGTAATTTTCTCACTTTTTTCACATGATGAACCTTTGGCTAATATATATAGACTTTAGGAACTCAAAAACCTGAGACAGAAAAATTTCAGCAACCGAAATTTGCAGTGCAAGCTTGTGGTGTCTGCACAAGAGAGCCTTTATCTTGCATTGTGCTCCCTTGAACTGCCTCTTCCAACAAGGCATTCAGAAAATGACGTTTGATACTGTGCGTCTGGCAAGTTTATGAAAGGACAGTATTACTGAACAGTGAACTGTATTTCAGTAACCAGAAGACACATGCAAGTTTCATATTTATTTAGGGATTAAGTAAGGTACTTTGTTATGAATTTTTTAACATCAGAGTCCATGAATGGATGGCAAAGATAAAAGTAACAACAGCTCTGAACTGTCTGAATTTGCGCTGCAAACTCATAAATACCCCAGGGATGGTGGCTTAGTGACTCCAGGGTGCTTCTCAGTCACCCAGGGGCTGATCTGGCTGCCCAAAGAGCAGCATAGGTTTGCCAGTTTTCTGTCTTGAAGAAAATGTCTTCTCTAAGCAAAATTTCCAAGAAACTCCCAACTCTAGATTAATATCAACTTGGGATGAAGCTACCCACTTGGGATACCAGATAACTGGGTACCATTTGTGCCTGCACAGCCTAAAGCCAGTCAGATGTTTTAATCTGAAGCTGTTCTCAGAGCAGCAGCCTAAGTTGACAAACTCCAAAGCACCCCTGCATCTCCTGGGAAAATTTCACTCCCATGAAGACACCAACACCTAAAAACACTTGCAAAAACTTCACTGCATGAAAAACAGGTGCAGAAAAGAGTTTAAATCCATTTTGCTTCACCATTCCAATTAGCTGCTTTGATATCACTTGACTGGATAAGGTGATCAGTAATGCACAGACATCTCCCTCTATGTTAGATTTGTTCCACCCGTTTTTGTGACAGACTCTCCAGGATGAAAGACCAGTGTTGGCCATTCTGTATCCACCTACATGTCTAGGATGCCACTCTATCACCACCACTGCTGAACATTCAGCATTTCAGATTCTAGTAAAAAAGACATACTTTACTGAGGATGTTACAGGAGATGGGGATCAAATTATCTATCTCTGTGGAGTATTATTTATTTGGATAGAAATTAAAGTAAAATATGAAAACATTTAGAGTATTCTAGGGCAGACAGTCTTACAAAAAATGTCAGTGCTGAGCACTTCCTTTAAGTCTTTGGTGTGCTGCTGTGTATTTGCTGCAGTGCACAAAAACAAGTTCACAGAGAATTCATAAATGTCATCCAAGGTGACCTGAAAGCTCACAGCCACTGAAATTCACAGGACTTTTACTCCTACCCCATGCCCTCCTCCATCTATGCTCATCAGACCCTTGCAAAGCAACACACAAATCCCATAATAAAAGACCTAGATTTCCTGCACCTTCCTCTTGAGAGAGGCAAGGTGAAAAAAGTTTGATCTCTTCCTAGGTGAGAGAAATGAACTGACTCCTGGAAAAGTCCAACAAGAAACAGAGTCACATCAAGAAAAGAGATGAAAACAAGTGGAATTTTCCCATTAAAAAACATAGCTACAAATAACTTCTTTCAATTATCTTGAAAGCATTTAGAGAAAGGAAGATCAAAATGTATCTTTACAACTATTTATTTTATTGGCAGCCAAAAAAAAAAAAACTCAGCAAACACTCTCTAGGCTTTTTTCACCTCCTAAGTGCAAAGTGGCATTCAGATTTTAACTGAATGGCAAAAATATAATTTTTGAATGTGCATTCATACTCAGAGTGTCTCTAACACACTAGTCATTCTTGCAAAAGCAACAGCATTAAAAAATGCATTGAGAAGATATTTATTCCTATCAGCCTAAAACACCAAAACTGAAAACAGAAACAAAACCGGTCATTCCCTGAATAAGCATTTGACAGGAAAAAAATAAGAGCTATCAATCTGCTGAGAATACTACTCTCAAGCATCATCAACAGTTAAATAAAGGCTCATTACCATATGTGACAGCAGATTACCACTGCCATGACAGACCTTTCAGAAAAGGAAATTAAATGTTCCATATATTTTTTTATTGTAGTCTTCAAATTTATTTAAAATATGGGAGGTTCATAAAATATTTTCACTGGGTTTTTTAGAGGTTTTTTTGGTAACAGGAAGAACATTCATTCATTTCTTTTCAATCACTTTTTCTCAGCACCAAATAGTAATGTTTCCTTTTATGAAAACAATTTTTCTCAGAACATTGCTTTATGCAACAGTGACCTGAAGAATTTCTGTTATTTCCAGGCTTTGCTGCTTTTACAGGTGTAGGACCTACACTTAAGGAGTTGCATAGTCCTTGATTAAATGCAAAACATGAGTTAAGAACCAACTGCTGGGAAGGATTACCAGTGATAGGAGTTTTGAAAAATAATATAAACCAATATTTTAATAGCAGAAATAATATTCACCCTATGCATTCAGAAGACAGATTTAATAACAACTTGTTTGCTGTCCTTCAAAACATTACCTGGCCTCCCCACTGAAGTACATACTTCACTTTGTAGTGACTCACACTCCAGTTGAGTATAACCACAAGTCGAGCCTTTGTCAATACAACAGCAGTACTATCTAGTGAACTCAAGTACTTGCTTAAGGAAAAAAAGCTGGAAACCTTGAAGTTTATCAAGTTCCCAGGAAGTCTTCCATCTGTCTTCCAGACCACCAAACACATGGTTATGCATATTTGCAAAATAAAAACTTGAGCAATTTAACAAGTATGGTACATTGCCACTGAATGCCCTATAAAGAGCTGAATATTACATAGATGGAAAGGAAAAGGCTAAAAAAAGGATCATATACAGACAGCTACTTCTGAAATTACTTTGCTTTTCCAGTTACTGATGGTAATGTTGATCTCACAATTGCAAACAGTCCTATAATGCATATCTCTATGATAATTATAAGAAATAATTTAAAAACACCCAAAGAGAACAGTCAAAATCCACAACTCATACATATGCAAAAAATGCACTGAGGAATGCACTACCCAAGAGTATAGGTATTCATACACCACTATATTAATTACCACAGAAACTAGACTTAAAACCCTAAATACACATTGAGCACCAGAAAGAATTAATAGAGACAATAAAAAATACAAAAATGGATTAAAAACTCAAGCCAAAACACAGTTAAAACATTTGTCTTAATACCCAGGAAGGCTTACAAAAGACATTAAAATCTTAAACTCAGAAATTAGAATTTGTTGCTTTCCTAGATGCCGGAGTTTGCAGTTAAAACAAAGATGTGGGGTTTATGGTGTGTGACCATTCTTGTCGTGCTTCACATCTTGTTAACAGCCCTCTGCTCCACAGTCATCAACTACTCTTCTCTTCCAAACACTTCAAGTGATTAGCATTAAGACACTACACCCCGAGTAAAGGCTATAACCTGCATGTAGCTGGATGCCTGCTGCATCTGCATCCTGAGAGGTCATAGCATTTTCTATCCAAATTAGTTGTTTTAAAACAAACGGATAAATAAACTATCCCTTGCCTCTCAAGTTAGATTAGCAGCTCAAGTGGTTTTACACTCTAGTACACACCATCTTTCTTCTACAGGGAAATACTCCTGAAATGGATGGGAACATCTCTACCTATTATAAAAATCACTCATGCTACCATATTAACTTTTTTTTAAAGTGTTTTGAAATAAAAAATTTGTCTCAGTGTACAGCAATAGGAGATCAGCAAGAAGAAAGGGTGCATATAAACTAGGACTGCTGTTTCAGAGAAAACTTGAAGTTCAACAGCTATGAATGGGGTTTGGTCATCATTCTTGTTGTTTGGAGGATTTTTGTTTTCATCTCAGAAAACACCTTGGTTTATGAAGATTCACATCTTTTCTCCTGACACCCCACTTTCCAATTCATATACATTTGAAACAGCTTTTTCCTTACAAATAGCTAGTTTATACACGCTAATACTATTTAAATCCTCCTCTATTTTGAATACTGAATTCCACAATGCCAACAAAATACTAAACAAATTCATCCAAGCCCATAATATAGAGCCGGTAATTTCATGCAGGTGGAGCATTTTCTTGGCATCAAATAATGTCATTAACCTAAACTTCTCAAAAATACAAAAACCTGATAAATCTACCCAAATATGTACCATATGTAGGATGAGGAGACTCAGAGGGGACCTTATCACTCTCTATAACTTCCTGAAGGGTGGTTGTAGACAGCTGGGGCTTGGTCTCTTTCTCCAGGCAGCAACTGACAGAACGAGAGGACAAAATCTTAAGCTGCACCAAGGGAAATATAGGTTGGATGTTAGGAAGAAGTTTCTCACAGAAAGAGTGATTAAATACTGGAATAGTCTGCCCAAGGAGGTGGTGGAGTCACCATCCCTGGATGTGTTTAAAAAAAGACTGGATGTGGCACTTGATGCCATGATCTAGTTGAGGTGTTTAGGGCTGGGTTGGACTCAATAATCTTGAAGGTCTCTTCCAACCTACACATTCTGCGATTCTGTAATTCTGTAATGAGAACCTTGTCTCCAATTCAGATAGTTGGTGAACTTTTAACACTAATATTTGTTAGTCAAACACTGTACTTAATTATTAGGACTATTAGAACATTGGACCCATATTCCAGAAGTCATTCAATAGAAGTATCTTCTGTGATTTATTTTCTACTTTTGTTTTCTCCAGTGAACAGTACAGATATCAGAGTACACAGTCATCCAAAAGCTATTTTCTTTTCTTTTTTTTAAGCTGCAATTAGGCTTTTAAATAAAGGTTTTGCAGTTGTACTTCCTAAGGGAATGTATAACTTGTCCTGAACTAAGAATATAAGTTCAGTCTCCAAATCTTTTCTTTCAAAATTAGAATTTGCTGAAATCATAAAGGAAAACAGAAGTTGCTAACAACTATGAACCATAATGCTGCCTTCAAATGTTTTGAATGTCCGAAAGAGGTGCTATTCAGGAATCAAGTAGCATCTCAGGAAATGAAGAAGAGATTAATCTAATAATATTGTCTTTTAACATTAAATTAAAAAAAAAAATGCACAAAACAAAACAAACAAAACACAAAAAAAAAAAAAGAAAAAAAACACTCTGTGAGGGGAATGTTAAAAAAATTAGAAAATAAGCACAGCTGTTAGTCACAACAGACTAGTTACTAAAAAAAGGGTTTTTTGAAAAAAGATGGACTATCTTTTTCCTCTTCTGTTTTACCTATCAACCTTCTTGAGACTGACCAAGGATTAACCAGAATTTTCCCTATATAGAATGGAAATGCAGAGCAATTAGGGGAAAGAAAAAGAAGCTTTTATTCTTTCCAACTGAAATAGATAAAAATAGGCAATAGACTCTGTATGTTCTTTTCTCACAAACCGAAGACAACTGTTCTTGGCGTTTATGCACATAGAAACATTTCAGGACAAAAGACTGTGACAGTAGAGAGCAGAACACTTCTGACTCTGGTAAGAGACAGTTATTAAGCACTCAATCCCAGAATTCAATTAACATTTTATCTAATCATCAACCTGAATCTCTCTTACTGCAATTTAAGATTATTACTGTTTAACCTATCACCAGACAACATGAAGTTTAGGTTACCCCCTTCTTTGCACCAGCCTTTAACTTCTTGAAAATTTTTATTTCCTTTTTGCGTCCTGTAAAAGAGACAATCCTAATTTTTTTTCAGACTTTGCACAGAGGAAATGCTGCTGTTTAGCCCTCTATCATTTCTACTGCTTTCCTCTGAAAATTCCCAGAACAGACATTCTCCCTCCATACTCCAAACCGAATAAAAATACCTATTCTTCTAAGTGCACTAAGAAAAAAAAAAAAAAAAAAAAAAAAAGCAACCAAGCAAAAAAAAAACCTGAAAAGATTATTTAATGTATATTTATACTGAACATTGTTTACAAACCAATTATGTCTGCCTTTTTCACAACCGTGTAATAAGCCTGAGCAGTTTCACCAAATAATTTCTCCTTCATTATTTTTCAATTCTTCTTGATGAGTACTGCCCCAGTGCATCATAATAATTTCTGAACCCTTAAATTGGCTCACAGGTAGAGTAACCTGAATAGCCTCAGCCAAAGAACATTTGTTATTCCATCATCCATGGCACTAACAAAAACAACAAGAAAGACTAGATGCTATCAGTGTTTTCCAAGCAGATTTTTACCTGCCATAAACCCTTTTCAGTTTCATCAAGATGTTTCCTCCATAAGCTTAATGAAGTAAGTAGGATCTACTGCTTCTCTTTCTTCTCCTTATATATTTAGAGAAATAAATTTGTACTTCATTAAATATTATAGAACTTCCTTCTTGGTACTCCAAAGTACCTTAGCTCACTACCACTTGAAATATAGTCAAGACAAGGTTATGGAGCTGAAGAACATCAGTTCTGGTGGACAGAAGACATTTCATTCCATAAGCTGCCCAGGTCAGCAGCAAGAGCAGCTATTCCCTGGCCCACAGGGATCAGTGAGGATAGGGCACTCACAGGTAACTCCATTCAGGCCATCCAGAATGGCCAGGCAGCCTCCTTGCACCCCTGAGTCCTGTGTGCCACCTACACGTCTCTGAAACAGTCCTTTCCCATGCTCCTCCTGGGTCTTTCTTAGTTCAAAATGATGGAAATGAGAAAGGAGGGGTGAGGGGAGCACAGTTCAGTGGCTTCTGTAGGACAGTGCCAAGGCTATTGATGGCTACCTCAGCTAGACTTCTGGAAGGAGACATGCTGGAACACTGGTGGGTGGGCAGCTCAAGGCAGGAGCTGGAAGACAGCATAGCACCAGTGCTGGCAGCCAAGCAGTGTCCAGGACTGCACCCCAAGGGCTTGGGCATCAAGTACACCTTTTTGAACTAAAATGGTGTGCAAGCAAGGAGACCCATAGCTCTGGAAATGTTCTGCCTCTATTAAAACAAAGTTACCTGTGACACAACAATTTCCATTTTGAGTGTTAATTTATCAAGTAAAAATTAGAGACTAACAACAGAAATTGGTTAAACAAGTTCACATAATTACACAGCAATCAACTGTTTGGCTTGGGGTAGGTTGAGTTTGCTGGTTTTGGGAAATCTGCAAGTAACCACGTGCATGATTGCAGATAGTGGCAAGGTGGAAAAGAAATCCATCAGCTATCAATGCAAAAAGGTATTCTGGTTCTATACAACTGCCATCTCACATTCCCTTCTCCAATGTCCTCATTATTATATAAAAGATGTATAAACATGTAAAAAAATGGATTCACAGATCCACAGGAACAAGTAGGCTGCTGCTTCATCTGAAGGAAAAGCATAACAAAAAGCCAAATAAATACCTTCAAAAGCTGAAAATATTTTAAGGCTATACAGCTAATAAACCACAATAATTTCTTTTAATGCCAGGTACAAATTATTATTTTAGTTGGAAATTTACTGAGAAACTTAACAGAATAAAAATAATACCTTGAGAGATGCATGCTATATTTTGAAAGAAGCACTTTTTTCCTTTAATATCATCAAGAATTTTTGTAACACTCAACACAGCAAGGGCAAGGCAAGGCTTGAAGCAACCATATGGCTCAGTCATTTAGCAAAACAGGAATTAAGGCAGTGCAGGTGGCTATGGAAGTATTCAGTGATGTTTAATTTTAATGAACTAATTTGAACAATGTGAGATAAAATCAGCATATAAAATGATGCATATTGCTAGAATTACCAGGAGAAATGCCTCTCTCCTGCAAGGCTCAATTGTTCTACACAAAAGGCACCTTCAGATGTTGTGGGTGTGCAGGTATATAGGAGAGTGAAGCCAAGAGAAGTAAATGAAAGCATATATTGAATACACATAATATTTACACCTATGCCAGACACCTGTAGCCTACCTAAAACAATTAATCAAACTCTGCCCTTAATTTTGCACTTTTCTTTTGCCAGAACTTAGTTCTGTATCAGAGCAACAAATTGTCAGCTTATTTTCACAATTTATATTCATAGTATATATTATTTTTTTTGCAAATTAGCATTTGCTTGAGAATGCTAATGTTTTCATATTACATGACATCTAATGAATCAATAGTTTCCATGAAAAAAAGGAATGATAATATTATGTAAACCATGCTCCTGAAGTTTAAAATTGCAGACAGGTATAACTTTTTAGAAGAAAAACTACCAACAGGCCATAACTTTTAACATCTGCCACAATTTCTCCTTTAATTCAAAGGTCAGCAAGCACATTTGCTACTGTGAATGATCAGTGCCTCACTGTCTTTATAAGGCACAATTACTTGGACAGCTATTAATCATGTCTAACAATTAGAAACATCGCTCCTGTCTTCAAAGAAGGGATGGTTATGAAGTTTCACCTCCATTCAAAGTCTTAAAAATTGGATTACTTACTCCAAAGTGACAGGGGCATCACATTGGTATGAAAAGAGAATTCTATACTGATAAATCATAATGCTATTGAAAGTGCTGTGCTGCCAGAGAGACTCACTTTAAGTAAGATACTGGAAAATTTCCATTTGATGTGAGTCATAACAAGGCTCTTCCTCTTACCCTTTCATTTAAAACTGAACACACATGAACTTCTGGTACCCAAGTAATGAAAAGCACTGGAGTAATCCTGCACCACCTCCAGAGATGTAATTGTTCGTAATTGTTCCATTGGATTCAACAGAAACCATCTTCATCTTTCATGAATCATTTTGGGTGGTGTGTAATTAAACTGATGAAGGGACAAGACAATAACATGCAAATCTAAGCACAGTAAATAGTTCAATATTGTTCTGAATTGTTTCTGAGAGTTAGCCAATAGACACATTCAATATTATACAATTTTTTGTTAGGTTTATTAATTTCTACTTGAGACCACTCATCACATAGAGATAAGTAGGCAAAAACATTCTTCTGCATATTGAAGATTTATTCTGCTTGCTAATTCACACTTCTATGGCAAGAACTTTAGTGCCCAGGAAAAAAGTAAATATAAGTGTGAAGAAATTTTTAAAAAGCCAAAAAAAAAAAAAAAAAAAAAAAATCTAAACAAAAGCAAAAAACCTCCAAAGGGCAAACCCAATAGAATATAACATATAAATATGAATTATGTCACCCTGAAACTCCACATTAAAAAAATCATTTCAAATATGCTGGTGAAAAAAAAGTATCACCAAACCAGATAGAACAGCAGAGATGAAAATTAATATAAGTGAAAGGAAAGCATAGCTAGACATACACAAAAGAAAGAGCACACATAAACACTTGTTGAAAGTAAACCACAGGGCTGCAGAGAGGTTAATGAGAGTTCCACAGGACCAGCTCTAGAATACATCACTGTACAAAAAAAAAAGAAATATTCTGCAAGACATCTTGCAATACAAAGCTGTGAGACATCTCAAAGTAATAGAGAACAAGAGCATTACAAACAAAGGTGCATTAAAGGGAAGGAGAATAAAGGGTGAAATGCAGTTGTAACACATGAAATGTTGGAAATTTTGGACTTTAAATGCAAGACTTTGATAGCTGAAAAGACAGCTTGTTAAAAGGCAGGAGGACACAGGTCTAAGAGAAAGATAACAATAGGCTAAATAAAGATAAGCAGTGTGCAACTTGACCAAGTCCAGCAGCACAGTATGGGCAGTTGAAAAATGAACCTCTTAAAGTCTGGTTAAAATAGAGCTTTAACTAAATTATTTTGCACATTAAGCCTGTGGAGAATCTTTTCTCCAAAACAACACCCTTATAATATTATATTTTAAGAGTTCCAGGATATGCCTTTCTTAAACACAGGTGTTATTCACCTTTAAAAAGCAAAACCTTCTGCTTTTTACTGATTAAAAAAATTAAATAATAAAAAAAATGCTGCTAGTAAATACCTGGTAATGCAATTCTTCAGTAGATAGCTTGAATTTAGTGGCTTCAATACACTTAAGGCCAGTATCTGCCTCACTAAAACCTCTCTATTACTTGAATTTCATGGACAACATTAAGTGAAAAAGCAGTAAAAACAATACTTAAGGGTTTTGTTTCACCTAAGTAGGCACACAAGTAACAGAGAAGCCTAAACTGGGAACTCTTCCAGTCCTTGTCTGTGGATAGATAGAAAATTAGGCTTCCAGACCACAGAAAACCTCAAATATTTTGTGAGCAATAAAAATAGCCTGAAAAGACCCAAACAAAGCCTGCTCAGGGCTCTCCTCAACCTTTCTCGAGAAAGGGCAGAATGAAGCAGAATGCACACATCGGAGACTGATGTAGGTTTTCTGAAGCTCTGTCACTTTCTGAATCTTTGCAGAAAGGCTGTGGAAGCTATTACTAGACAGCTGCTTTGAAACATCTCATTTGAAGATTTTTTTATTATTATTTTATTTTTTCTGATGTGCTTGTTCAAGCACAGACAAGTAAAGTCTGCAACAATCCTTGTAGATTTATTTCAGAGACACAAATGCAGCCAAAATTTTATTACTTATTTCATTTCTAGCTCCACTCTAGGAAAAAAAACCACCAAATAATTTTCTATCTTTCATATTAATTGATGCTGTTATATATACATATATATATCTTGCAAGGGCTCAGCTCTGGTGAGACCCTGGAACAACTTCCCAGAGAAACTCTGGATGCTTCATTCCTGGTAGTCCTCAAGGTCAGGTTGGACAGGGCTTTGACTAATCTGGTTTAGTGAAGGTGTTCATGTCCAGAGGAGTTTGGAACTAGATGATCAGTAGAAGTCTATTCCAACTCACACCATTCGATTGTTCTATGATTCTATAGAGAATATAAAAATGAACAATGGTATGGTTATTTTTCAAAGGGCTAAGGGAAAACTGTGGAAATAAAACCACAATAGTACTTTTAATCGTCTTACTTCTCTTATGAATATATGATAATCATACAGAATATAAAACTGTAAGCCCAAAATGTAGAGGGGTAGAGAAAAGAAAATTATGTCTAACAAGTAGAACAGGCTAGAAGACGGGGCAGAGACCAAGAGTTAACTGGATAGTTGAAGATAAATTATTACTTCATTCAAAAATATTTCTGAGTATCAGGGGAATTAATAATAATTCTGAGAAGACTTAGTGCCAATGGAAAATAACACTAGCTAAACCACTCTTTTCTCACTATTTCTTTATACCATTCACTTAATACTGCAGTAATGTGCAGTATTAAGTAAATGGTATAAAGAAAATGGTGTGCCTCTGCATGACGACTATTTTCCTCAAAAACATGCCATTTTATAATCTTTATTTAAGACCCTATAATAAATCAGATTTTGAGGAACTGCTTTCATTTACTGTGTTTGGGGGCAGGGGTATTAGGGAACTGATGAGGATTGTTTGTTTCAACTTCTTCAAATAAATATGCCTCATACCTAACCCACATCCATAACAAATCCCCATGTCAAGCTCTGGATGAGGACAGGGGTAATGAAAACTCATTTTCATCACACAGCCATACTGAAGCACTACGAACCCTTTAAAATACATCATTATTTAACTTGTAACAAAAACCCCAAAATTCTCAGCAACTATGAGACCAACACAATACTTGAGAACTGCAGTTGGAGAAATGCACAACACAGCAAACACTACCCTGGACGGATTAATTTACTTTGTCACCAGATCTTCGACCCTTCATGCAACCTCTGCCATTTGCTCTTAGATTAATTTTTTGTGAGACAAAGATGAAATCTCTTCCATCACTGACAAAGTATCATTTTTATGTCCCATCTTCTTGCTCTCTAGCATGTATACTGTGGTGTCTCTTCTGGCAAGCAAGGTTTTGCCTCACTGTTGAAATGATTCAACCTATGACAGGCTCCCTTCTGACGCATATGAATTCTGGGTCTCCCTCAGAAACATTTTGTCCATGCACACTGCTTCCCTAATACAACCTGCTTAATATGCAGTGCTTCCCTTAGGCAGGCAAATGCAACTTGGCACAAAAATAGGTCCTAGGTATTAGCCTCAAATAAATCAAATTATTAAAATTTCGGGGAAAATGTGTTTTACAGAAAACTAAAAAATATTATTCCCTGTCCATCTTGGCCATAAAATTCATAAAAGACTACTTGCATTAAACTAAGCTGCTTTGCCAAACCTAGACTCCCCTCTGAATTTCAAGGCCTTCTGAAAAATAGTTAAGAATTTACTCATCTCAAGAATACCTAAGAAATTTCATCTCCCTAGGAAGTGGGAGCAGAACAACACCAACAGGGGCTGGCAACAACGCACCGAAAACAATTTCAGCGTTTATTTCATGACACTCACCATTGATCAAGTCTATAAAACCTTTGAATCTAATAGAAGAACAGATTACCGCTTAACTTTATTACTGGATAAAATCTTCTTGCAAAAACAGCAAAAACTAAGAACCTGTGAAATGAACACTTGTAAAAAAACAATTCTTGTCTAGCATGAACACCCTCCAGACTACTATAAATGGCAAGGAGTGGTAATGCTTAAGTTTTTCAAGTACTCAATGAATGCAAATGGTGAGGTTTTGGGGTTTTTTAATTCACTTTTTCATACAATTTAATACTTCCCATTGACCAATGCGTTTTAATAACTTGAGAAATGAGAAACGTCCTTCAACACATGCTCATATCTAAAAGCTGCTTGAACTTAGATGTTTCTGCAGAGACCTACTAGAGAATCATCTCCAATGAGTCACATGCAGCTTGCTAGTTCTACATTTTAGATTCTGAGAAAAGCATAAAAATGTAAAAAACATGCAGAGAACAAAGAGATAAAACAAAGAGATAAACTGTTCTTTAGGGAGACACTACCTTTTGCTTCTTTGTTTATTTTCTCAGTGCAAAAGAATAAGTAGCATATATGCAAAAGATCTCACCATTTTTGGAAGCTTATAAAGGCATATGCCTAGGATACTTAAATGAGCCAACTGCCATGCACAGCCTCCTAGAAACTGGCTACCATACTCCTCTCCCTTGCTACTAATCTATCACTAACTATGGTGAGACTGAAGAAGCATCCCCCTCTGGCATTCCCACTTTCAGGAGCTGTCTGTTGCTGTCTAGATTTTCAACAGGAAGCAGAAGATATGGGCAAAAAAAAACCCAACATCCAGAGTTTTCCCCACATAAACTATTAAATCAAATCTTCCATGTAGTAGAAAGGAATATGGAAACACGGTTGGTCCGGTTGTCTGTTCACAGCTTGTCAACACTTCTGTTTGGGTTATTTTTTTACAGAATATTTTTATCTGAACCAAAATTCACACCTCAAATGAATGAAAACCAAAGCTAAATGCTGCTTTCATGCATTCCAGTACAGAGCAAGGAAGGAAAGGCAAAAAAAAAATTCTTCTAAATAATTATTTTTAAATTTAATATAATAATTCAATTATACTCTGTTACCATGAAAGTAGATTTTTAGCCACTTCTAGACAGAAAACAGTACTGTTGACTATATAAATAAGCTAATCAGTGATTCATACTCTTCTGATTACTCAACAAGTTTTCTTCCAGCTTCAAGACACCACAGAACTACGCAATTTACCATTAAAAAAAAGGTTGTTCCATCAAATTAATGCAGACTCAGAGTTCCTCCTGAGCTGCCTCCACTTCAAGAATCCCTAATCTAAGATGCTGAAGGTGTTATATAAATTAAAGAATCATTAAATGCAAAAAGGCCCCACACCTTTCAGAAAGTGTAACCAAATAAAAACAGTGCTGCAATAAATCATGTTTTCTCAAAAGAGCAGAATATGAGTCAATTCTTGCTTACATGTAAGAGCCAATATTTTAAGCAACATCCACAACTACAAGCTACTTCCCAGCATACTACTTCCAGCTGCCACTAAGTCCTGCAGCATGAAACTGAGAGCATTCAGCTCCTCTTACCACCCACCACAGAAATAATCGGTTTTACAATAATTTTCATCCCTATTGTTTGGAAAAGGGTAAGACTTTCAGGAAGGTAGTTAGAAGGGCAGCTTCACAAGCCACTTAAAAGCTATTTTTCATACCCTTGGATCTATTTGTGGACCACTTCAAACCAGGTCCACCTCCTTCAAAATTTGAATCCTAAACTGTCATGTCAATGCTCCTGCTTCCCAAAGGTAGTGAATAACCACTTTCCCTGCAAGTCATGCCAGGATAAAGCTGGAGAAAGCAGTAGACAGGAGCTTCTGAAATCATCTCTTACATAATTTCATGAAATATTGAAATAATAATATTTGTGGCCCTGGCCATTTGGGATGTTTAAGTAAGAGCATGAGAAAAAGTCTAATTTTCTCCCATGTTCATTCTTCCAACAAGCAAGACAGGAAAGTCATAAACCACTGCATATAACCAGACTCTCATGCTAAAAGTCCTACCATTCACTAGTTCAATCCAGCACTTTCATCTGTCAAAAAAATTTACTACACTCAAACATCATCCTTCATTATGTTGCGCTGTTTTGTTTTATGGTCTTACCCTACTAAAGGTATTCTAAGAAAAACTGTTCTGTATTCATATATACTGTTAGGTTTATGGTTATATGTAATGTCTGAGAGCACACGTGCTTTGCTTTCTAACTTCTGTTGCTCAAGCTCCCCTAAACTTCATGCTGTTTTTCAAAATTCATCATATTCGAGTAGAGGTAAAAGCAGAGCCATCATTCTTTATCACTTTTTCATTCTTTATTCTCCTTCTTTATATTTTTTGATTTTCTATATCTTTTTAGATAATACTCAACACAGTCCAGATCATGTGAAGGCATGAAAGCACCATTGGCAAAGAAGATTATATCAACCCATGCCCACCACCTGACCACATTCTCCTTAAAGACATAATATACGTCCTGCATGCTTACAATAGCTCACTCCAAATTAGTGAAAACAGATTGGACACACTTGTACCAGCACAGCAATGTAGGTCTGCAGAGGTAATGCTACTAAAACTGAGTTGGACTGGGAGATTGTGTCACCAGCACAAGCATCAACCACTGACAGGTTTTTTGCATAGAAGAACGACCTAAAATTGCCTAGGACAAGGAAGCAGTAGTGAATATTGGGGCTTCCCCCTTCCACTTTAGCAAAGCCCTAATAACAGCAGTCTCTGTTGCATCCATATGCAGCACAAGACTGCAGTTTTCTTGCAGTCTACAAATGCTTTCTATTTTCCCATTCAACAACTTTCACAGTAACAGTATTTGACTATTTGCCAGGCACTTCTGCAGTAAGCAAAGACTTACTTCAAACTTTGAAGTAACTAAATTGAAGCAAAATTGGTGCATTGTGCTCCACACACTTTCATATTTTGATATCATCCAGTCACTCAATAAGATTTTTCCACAGCTCTCTGGAATATGATGCAAATTTAATCATTCTAAATTATTTTATTTTAAATGAAAACATTTTTACCTCCTTTCACAAAATACTTCTGGTGTGGAACAGCAAAGATCACAGTACATATTGTGGAAATCCTACTGATAGCTTTTCCCACTGTGATGACTGGCTATTTTTCCTCCTTCCTATTCCAATGGAATAGGAATGTGCAATGGATGTGCAATGTGCAATGGATGGCACCAGGCTTTACACTTTGAAGTGTCAGCAATGGTCAGACTTCCACAATTTCACAGTTTCAGTTTCTTTTGAATTCCCAGAAACATTAGGCACTGTGATCACTGCATTATGATTCTTTGCAGCAGACAGTACCTAAGGGCTTCCTGTAAACACAGCCATAGATGTTCTTAGACAAAAAATTCATCTACTGTGTACATGCATTTAAAATAACATGTTCAGCTTCCTTGTAATAGGATGATCTGCAATTTTCGTTTTAATCCTTCAATAACTGTTGTCCTCAGACTCCTCCAAGCTCTTAGCTTCTAACATCAAAAGGTTCTCACAAAAAAGTTGGCGTCTCAATTAAATTCTAAGCTTTTAGCAAGTTTCTGCTAAAATTCTGTCATGGCCAGATGTGTTTGCAGAGTTGCATTTAATATTACAGGCTTTGTACTCTTTCCTGTTTTCCTCACTGATGCACAGTTCACACTTGCAATACATTTGATAAAACAATAAGATCTTGAGCATTTCTGGGAATCTCATTCTTTCAATATGGCTGGCAAAGCCTGAATTCACAACTCAGGTGCCAGCTTTCTTTCCAGCTTAATTCCCTACTCCCCAAAAAGCCAGAAAACGTGATGCCACCATTTTATGCACACATATCTACAACGTATCAAACATCACACTTACTGACACTAACTGTCCTCATTTTATTTTGGATATTCCCTTATACAAAAAAGGCACAAGAAGAAAGAGGTTTTACTACATTAGACTAAATAATGCTTACACACCTGAAGCCAGGAGTGTAAAGCAATGGCTCGCCCTATTCACGGGAGGAATGAATATAAACCCAAACATTCAGTGACGTTAGTGATGACCTTCACAAATCATAGAAGACAACCCAGTCTTCTTCAACACTACAAGAACTTCATGCAACACCTGAACAATTTAAGGTCCACTGGTTTTCCAAGCTACCTAAATAAGCTAGTCTTTGCACACATGAAAAACTGAAGGGTTACAAAGCTAAAGACACATCACCATGGAGTTATCTGATCTGGAAGAAGAATTAACTATATCCACATTGCTTGTTTCTTAGTCAAGAAAAACTTGTCAGCCAGTGAGCAAGGTAGTGCTCACAAAAGCACTTAATTAAGTTGGGAGGACAGATTCAGTTTTTGAGACCGGCAGAATAACACATTCCTTAAATATCCAGTGCCTTACCACAGTTCCACCTGAAAGAAACTTAGAGAGTTTTACCTAAGCACATCTTTGGAGAAGTCTACTTTCCTTGAGTCATCTTCAAAATTTTACAATTTTTCCAATAACTGAAGTTACTGCAGCCCAGTTGTTTAGAAAAATGGCAAGTCCTAGATTACAACTATCTCCTCTTATTTGTCTCATCCCACTTGCACAGATGATGCAGAAAGTACATACATCAGGAACAGGTAAAAGAAAAAGGTAGATTTCTGCACTCTTCAAATTAAAAAAAAAGCCTAAAATGAGACAAATCTCAAGTCAAACAATAGGCTATATTACGACAACTCCAGGGTTGCTTGTAACTAATAAACGTGTGTTTGTCACTAATTTTATGTTGATTTGAACAAACTTATGTTTATACAAAATCTTAAAACAGTGCTGTGGCACAGTAAGGCTTCAGAGACAAGAAAATCCTGCTAAGGAAACATCCCATACTTAGAATTCTTCTTCACTCTTGGAAGAGCTTACACCTTTAAGTTTATTATATCTTATTTGTCATAACATCTATTGCACAGGCTTTCTGAAAAAAACTTGGCTTCAAGGGGTAGCAAGAACAAATTAAATTGATACTCCTTTGTGGGACAGTTAGGGCAAATAATTAAATCATGCCTTCTGGCTATTAATTGATTATTTCCATATATTTTCAATGGTTTTTCTACATATTTTTATGGAGAAAGTATATAGACTATTATCTTGATTTTAAAAAGTTTGAAAAGTCCATGATTTAAGTATAAACTAACAAGTAGTACTAGGATTTATATATTTATACCTGTTTTTCAGGTATTGGGGGGGGGAAATTGCTTCAGTAACAAAATCAGACAGTTTTGTCTTTTATTTTTTTTCCTTTCTTTTAGGTTTATTCCATGTAGTTTGGGGCTTTTATTCAACATAGTTGTACAAAAAAGAATGAAAATATATGGACTTTCCATTGTCAATGACAGTCTTTCAAAGACTGAATATTTCAGGAAATATTTCAAGATTTTTTAAACAATATTGAAGAAAAACATGTAACAAAAATGCAATCTATATAGGATTGGCAGCATTGTTAATAGGTAATTATAGGTCTAAAATGTTAGTTGCCATAACAACTTGGAACAGTTCTATATCCATTATAAATCTTTTGCTCTCTCTTCATATGTATGCTTATTTTTAACCCTGACTTCCTCCTGATGCACTTTTTGCTAAGCAACCTCATTAGCTAAACTCCTACTGTGTCAGATTGGCAGATAAAATTGCAGACATTCCCACCGCCAAACAAACATATTATCTTCACACAAGCTGCCAGATGTGCCATGTATCTTATAAATGTGGGTTTGCACCTCCTTTAATTATGCTTTTCTCTTGGATAGGAAAAAAATCTCCATCCCTTAACAGAGTGCTTAAAGATTTGAAATTACTATATCGCACCAGTTAAGGGCACAAAGCACTGCAATTTATGCACGCACTTAATACCATATGGCAAGTCATAAACCTCAAACTTGAAAAACATTAAAACTATAACTACCTTCTGCAATTTTACAAACTTCTACTGTCTCTGAGTAGATTAAATCTTTAGAAATTGTTTATTTCCCAGCTATATTTTAATTAAAAAAATAAAAATCAGGCAAAGTTTGAAGAAAATTCGAACAAATCTACACTTGCCTCCTCTCTCTCTCTCTCTCTCTCGTAAATCTCTAATATTGACATGAATGCCATTTATTTTTAGAATTTTCAATATAATGAAAAGCCATAACAGTAATAAAACTGCCTGTGTTGCCCCAGGAAACTGTATATAAGTTAACACTGACAATATGAGAAATCCATCAGAAAAATCAAGCTAAAATTATTATTACTAAAAAAAATAAAGTGGCATAAGTTTAAGATTTTGTGCCAAAGTTAAACTTACTCTGAGCTCCAATGCCAGTATCAGATGGAAAAAGTAACACAGGAATCATAACAGCCCACAACACTTGAAAAGGAAATGTTTTTTTTCCAATGAATCTCCAGTTTGTTCCTAATAGAACTGTAGACAAAATCAAATCTGCTTTCATATGTAAAGAACACAACAATTAAAGAGATGGACAATACTTTCAAACCTGGAAAGCTCCTTTGTCTTGCTGTTCAGAAGCACTAAATCTTAATAAAATTATTCTACAGCTATGGAAAATAAGAAAACAAAATTCAAAGATTTCACAGAAAAAGAAAAGGTTGAAGTTGGACGGGACCTCTGGAGGTTATCAGGTTCAAACCTCCTGTAAAGCAGGATCACCTAGAGGTGTTTACCCATGACAATGTTTCTGAGCAGTTTCTGAGTATCTCCAAGGATGGAAACTCCACAACTTCCATGAGCAACCTGTGCTAGTGCTCAGTCACCATCACAGTACAGCACTGTTTCCAGATGTTCCGGAAGAATCTCCTTTGTTTCAGTTTGTGCCCATTGGCTCCTATCCTGTCACTGGGCACTACTGAAAAAAGCCTGGCTCAGTCTTCATTACACTCTATCCACAGGTATTTAAATACATTGATAAGATTCCCCAGTTTCCTGGTTCTGATGTGCAAGACTGTACATTTGGTCAGATTTAGAAGCACCATTGTACCAGTGCCAGGTACGGAACCTACTGGCTGAAAGCAAGCTCACAAGTAAAAATGAAGCATCCTGTAAGAACTTAAGTGTATTTAAGTAAGTCTTTAAGAGAAAACACTTGGGCAAAGAAATCCTTAAAATATTGGCTTTCCATAAAAATATCTAATTGTTCTCATTGATGGTATAGCCTTTCATTTCCTTCAGAAGTAGAAGATTGGCTGTCATTTCATGAAGCTCAAAGGATCAATAACTTGGCCTTCATCACATCAATTTTACCCTAACAAAATGTGAGTCACAGCCGTTCACTGTATCTTCTCCCTCATTATGATCCTCAAATTACAAATCAAATACATTTGACCTAAATTTTGCCATTTACTACAGCAATGATAAGTCTCTAAATTCTCTGGCTTGTAAAGCAATGAGAACAATTCCCTAAATGTTCTATGTTAAGTCAGCCTTCTATAAATAAAAAGCAAACAAATCATCCTGCAAACCCTAGGTCATTTTACATACTCCCTGTTTACATTGCATTCCAACATACCCACCCCTGCTCTAGAAGGTTTAGTCTTCAGGACCTCTTTTCAGAAGAATTAATTTTGTGAATAACTCCTTGATTATATTTCAAAGGTCAATTAAGAATTCTGCAAACGGCTCGCATCTCATCAATTTGAGAGAAGATTAAAACTTGAGTCATTAATTTATTTTTTTTGATAAGCAGAGCAAATATATATGAAAAATGCTAGTTCTTTTGCCTTAGGCTTCTTTAGTGCATCACTTAATCTCATTTCGTACATAGGAAGGTATTTGAGGGAGGGAAAGAAATGAAAGGAATAGCAGAATCCTTAGGATCTTGTGCATATATATTAATGTAAGCAAACAAACTGATTGTGAAACACCAAAGTCATGTGGCTGCAGCTTCAGATGTACTTTTATTTTATGAGCTTGTGCCTATCTATACAAGCATAGCTAAAAGCATTTCAGGAGAGTGGGAGAGGAATGGAGATAAGTCAAAGCAAACAGGGGAAGGGATGGCTATGAAATGCCGAAGTACAAAATCAATGGTTTTCATCATTTTAGGCAATGAAATAAAATGGTAACTATCTCTAGTTCTAATTAGCATGAAAGGTCAAAAACAAATACCATTATGTGTAATTTTTCTTTCTACCATAAATTTCAATTAAGTACAAAGGCATTAGGGAAGCATGCAAATTACTGTAGGTTTTTTTAAAAATACTAAAATTAACTTTCTTATTTAATACAAAAAATATTCACTATGCCACCAAGTCTAAGGGAAGAATTAATACATGTATTCCAAGTTCAGATCTTTGATCAAAGTTTGTTTTTCCAAGATCTATAGTGGTTTAGATCATACAGGGAACTAATATGCTGATGATATTGCAGAACAAAGACTTTGCTGTGGTAAATGATGAATTAAAAACAACAATAGTTTTACATTTAGTAGAAACATTCCATAATATTTTTTAAATTATCTGAGAGCGGACTGGTATAGTAGTCTACACTTAAAAACACTTGCATTTTAGATTAGATCATGCTTTTGTTTTATTTCTCAAACTTTACTTTAAAATATGAACTTTTAGACAAAATCATAAAATATTTATGAAACCTGCAAAATAATTTAAACATTCAGTCCCTCAGCTTACAATCTTATACTTTTGTCAATACAACTTTCAGCTTTATACTAATACTGGATTTTCTTTGTCTTTGTAACTGTACAATTGTAGAATTTTAAAGAGAAGCAAATCACAAGACAGAGTCTGTAGTCCCACGTTTACAGTTTATGTTTGGAGGAAGGGATGGAAGGACACAACAGATGTTGTTTTCAGCTGACACTTTTATTTTTCCTTAAGTCAGTTTTCTCAATTGTAACGCTCAACTACCCACAAAAGATTTTAGTATATTTCTAACAAGTCACGCTGAGTCTCAAAGTGAAGGAAGACAAACAGGTGATGAGGATTTGGCACTCTCCACACCCCCAAAGCAGCTGTTTTACAACTTAAGGATGGTTGTTTCCATAACTGTCCATCTGCAACTGGACTAACACAATCGATTATGTTCTATAATGATCCCTTCTGCAAACACACTGCAGTACCCTGAGCACTTTTCTACAGGATTGTGGGTAGGTAGATTATAAAAACCTTTATGCAAATCATTAAAGAGGAATTTTCTAGGATATTCCAAGAGCATAGTAAGTTTTAGTTGCCCAATATTCCAGCATGCGTAAATTAATTTAGCCCAAGATACTAATTATTTTCTTCACTATTTTTACAACAAATGTTTTTTCTGCTTTATTTAACTGTTTAAGTAAAAGCTAAATGCAGGACAACTGAATAAAATAAAAACCAATATAACCTACACTTGAACAATATTGAGATTTATAGTAAATAAACATCATTCATCTGTTAAACTCAGTACTTACATATCATGGCAAGCATCAATTGTGTTACATCTCAATAGTGTTTTACTGAACAGGAGAAAAGGTGAAAAATACTTTCTGAGTCCCCCTTTTACACTCTTCACCATGAAATTTGATTCTCTGTACAGATCAAATGTCTCTTAAGAAAAGAATCAAGTAAAGTTTCAAATTTACCTTTTCAAATATTGCTGTAGAAATGTTAGATCCTATATAAATGATATCACAGTTTCCTTGGAGAAAAATCATAAATGCCATCATAATTAGGATTTGAGTTAAGGATGAAAGAGATGGAGCAGATGGAATGCAAGAGATAAACATTTACATGCAAATATCTTTGTTAACAGAAAATGTTTTAGGAGAAGCTATCAAAGCACATGGAAGATAAATGTTCATCTATTTAAGTCAGATATATTTGAAAGTTTGTCCTAGCAGCAAAGTCAGCTAAAGTCTGCAAGCAATCCAGAAACAGCACATGACTCAAAAAGCGCAGTAAAGGTTCTTTTTTTTCCAGTTGCTTTCTCAGAAGTCGATAGGAAACAGCACAGATCTGAAAGAATACTGCTTCCCTCCTCTTGGTAAGGGAACTCGGTGCTCAAGTTAAGCAGAAAACATTGAATGCAGTGTTTGGATGTGTTGTCCCCCCATGACACCACTATTTCTGATTTAGTCACAGAAAAGTTAAAACATTCATTAATCCCTAATTTTCACTTGCTATCTTGTAACCAATTAGCTGACATCAGGAAGCCTACCTGAGGTATCTGTTCAAATCCCTGGCTTAACAAGGGCCTGTTCACTAAACACACACCTGCCACAGCTGTCATGATGACAAAGAAAACACTCTCTTGCTTCTCTGTCTTAAAAGGCTGAAATTGTAAAACATTGTTACCTCTAAAACAAACTTTAAAGAGTGCACAAAGTTCCACAACCAAGAAGCTGAAGGTACAACTCGGGCACCTTTGTATGTGATGTTTATTTATTGAAAATCTTATCAAAGCCTTCTTTAAATATATGAATGCTACATTAAAAATATGTAACAATATACAAATAATGCAGGTCCCTCAAGGAGGCATTCATGACTCTACAGCAGTGCCACGACCTCTCACTTCTGGGGCTCACACCTGCAGTGGATCAATGGATCCACCAACACTGGATCAAGGACAAAGAGAGGCAAAAGGGGAATAAAGTTTCAGGATATGTATGTGTGGTTTAAAGAGTGACCACAGCCACGGCACCAGGTCCCAACTCCACTCTTCAGACCTGCCTGCTGGTGCACAGAGCAGGTGGGGTCAGCCCCTGAGATCTCGGACCTGAATGAGGCTTGGAACAAAAGGAACTTGTCTCAAGGAAGTAAGGGAAGAACAGGGAGAAGAAGGTAGTTGGTTCTAGAAGATGGGAAGGGCAGGTTAGCAGACTGGAGGAGCTCTGGGCTGATGAGGGGTGATGCTGATCTAGGGAGATGGTGCTGAACTCTTGACCACATCACAATCCCCTAATTTAAAAATCTGAAAATTTTGGCAATCCATGGTACAAACTTTAAAAAGCTGCCATAATCTGAAAATTTAAAATTTAATAATTAAATTAATCTTTCCACTCAGCAACTTCCTGGCTGAATAAACTACATTCTTCCCAAGAGAAGGCCTAGCTGCCTTCAGGGGTTTGCACTCCAGCTCATTATTCATTTTGCACCTTCATAACACACATCCATGCAATCACTTTTCCACTTCAGACTGAATAAACAGTTCTTTTTTCAGCTGCACTTGTGGAAACTAATAAGTACATAAACATGCTACAAAACCAAGATCTGAAGTAGGCCAATTACAGTCACTGAAAACTAAAAAGTGACAAAACAAGCAACAAAAAAACCTAAAGTAACCCAAATTGTTTTAATGTTAACTTTCCTCAGCAAGAAAAGAAATGTTTAAAATAGGGCAGGGAAGATTTTATATGACTTTTGCTTGCAGTTGCTAGACAGTGTCTTTGGTGGCTGGGTTAAATAGACACCACCAATTAAACCTTTTCCTCATGCAGCCACTCTGGCCCTTCTCACAAGAGCTGAGATTTCTTCCAGACTGACTCAACACACTCATTCTTCAACCTCAACAAGAGACCGATCAACTTTCCAAATCCTTAACGTTGTTAACTGCTCCATTCTCTGTTCTTTCCCATTTCTCAGCATCTGGTTTTGAAATAGCCAACATGACAAGGGCAAATGCTCACTACAGATGCAATTACATCTGCCCACCAACAATTTATATTCCAACTGTACTTACATCCATACAAGGCTGTAAAATCTCCTGTCACTCCTGAGATCTTCTGAGCCATTGTTTTTTGAGCTGCAGTCCCACAGATAGTCATAAATGGCTGAGTACAGGTACCAAAGCAAAGAATACTCCATGAATAAAACACTACCTTCATAAAACAACAACAACAAAATCTATTTATGCTACCACCTTTAAGCCTTGATCATCCCTTGATATTTCTCTGCTGTCAATATCATATCAACTGCTTTCCAAGCAGATTATTTAAAAAAAAAAATCTAAAGTTTTGGATAGTTTCTGGTCTTCAAAGTAATCCTAGCTCTTACAATGACAACATCACATCAACAAGCTCACCATCACATTGAAACAAGAAAAGCACAAAAACTTGGAGTAAATTACAGTCTTTAAGGAAAAGAAAATATAGGTCATCTTAAATGACTTGAAAAAATCTGGAATCAAGGGTTTCATTCAAAAGGTCCTGTATGGACATAGACCTGTCCTACAGATTTAACATGTATTTCTTTTTCAGCAGCTAACATTTGGTATCCCAATTACCAGGGGGACAAGAAAGTACATCATTATCCAAAGCCAATATATTATTACAAGAATAAGGACTATTGCACTAGAGTGTCTACTCCTGAGCAGAACTCTCAGCTCCTTCAGATCTGTACTACTACTGCCTAAACCAATTTGTGGCAGGCAAAACCCCACACTATTTCCCATCTTGTTCAGTTCACTGGTCTATTTGTCCTATTTAGATTTCATGATCCTAATTTTCTAGACCTTAATTTATATTCATTATATTAATTAATTATATTATTTATATTAATCGACATGCTTATATACCTGTTTTCATTAAATCATCGAGCGGTTCAGGTGAGAAGGCACCTCCAGAGGCCATTCTAGTCCAATACACTGCTCAAATCAGACTAAACTACATAGCAGGCCTATCACTCCTCTGGGCATCTGCTCTGATTTTACCATTCATTAAAAAGAGCAAACCAAAATTTTCCATATTCCAACTTGTGTGCACTGCCCCTCATCCCACCACCATGAGAAAAGTGCATGGCTCTACCTTTCCTGTATCTTCCAATGAGGCACTTCTTGACCACAAATAAGATCAAGAGCCTTGAGCCTATTTCCTCTGACTCTTCTTTCATCCAGGCTGAGCACACCTATCTCTCTCAGTCTCTCCCTCAATGTCCTGTGATCCAGTCTCTGATCAGATTGGTAGCCTTTTGCAGGACTCATTCCAGCATGCTCATGCCTTTCTCATCATGGGGAGCCCAGAACCAGGCACATCACTTCAGATGTGTCTCACCAGTGCTGACCAGGAGGGAAGGATTGCCTGTGGGTACTCCAGCAGCCTCAGGAGGCTGTTAGCCATTCTTGTTGCAAAGATGCCCTGCTGATTCAAGCTCCAGCAGGACTCTCAGGTTCTGCAAAGCCACTGTTCAGCTAGCTGGCCCCAGGCAATACTACTTCACGAGGCTGATGGTCCTCCCCAGGGCCGAGACCTTCCATCTCCCCTTGTAAATCTTCATGAAGTTCCTGTCAGTCTATTTCTTCAACCTGTCCATGACCCCTCAAGCACAGCCCTGCCCTTCAGCGCACTAAAGATATTAAACTGACCACCAGGTCTTTGCACCCCTGATCCCAGCCTTGAATCTGGGAGTTCAGCCAATTTTGCACTCATCATCTATTTGCAGAGCTCATATCTCCCCAGTTCAAAGAAAAGTAAACTACGAAAGACTGTGTTAAAGGCTCGCTAAAGCCAAGATATGGGACACATGCTACGTTGTTCACCTTGTACTACAGAAAGCAGTAAGATTCATCAGGTATTATTTGTCCTTTTCATACCCATGTTGGCTGCTCCCACCAACCCCTTTCTTGCGTTTCCTGTGTCTGGAAACTGTTTCTATAATGATCTCTAGTTCCCTGTATTCTTTTTCTAATCCACTTTAAGAAGTGATGTGACACTGTATTTTCCCAGTCCTGCAAAGCTTCCCCCAAGGGCCATGAACTTTTGAAGATAAGAGAAAGCAGCCTCACAATATCTGCCAACCCTTGGATGCATTCCAGCAAACTAGTGAATGTCCAAGTGGTTAAGTGATCCCTCTGTCCACATCTCATCAAGTACAGTCTCACTCTCAAAGACCCTGAAAGTTTTGGGGATAAGTCCTTATCTTTGAAGACTGAAGCAAAGAAAGCATCAATTACATCCTCTTTTCTTTGCCCCTGGTACCCTAATCTCACTAAAAATGGCCCTACACTCTCCTTAGTCTCCCTCTTGTTGCCAGTGTACCAATTGAGGACAGCTCGTGCTCCAGGTCCTTTTCTAACTTGAATTCCAGATGAGCTTTGGCTTTCCTGACTCCATCCCTATTATGAGCAGGCAATGCCTCCATTCCCTTCAAATTGGCCCCTCCCTGCTTCTGTCTCTGCGAACTCTTTTAGAGCACAGACTCTGCTCTTCCATAATGCCATTCTGCCATGCCTGTTTAATTCTCCACAAGGCAAGAGTCCACCCCTGTACTCCAAGAAGCTGTCCTTGATTAACCAGCTCTTTTGAACCCATTTGCCCTTCAGGGTACCTCCCAACAGGATCCTGTAAAGCAAGTCCCTGAAGAGGTCAAAATCTGCTCTTCAAAATTCAGGTCTGTAATTCTGCTGTTAGCCCTGAGGACTCCTCTCAGGATCTCAGACTCAAGGCTTATGATCATTTCAGCCGATGCTGCCCTTAGCCATACCCAAACAGCTCTTCCTTGTTTGCGAAGGTAGCATCTTTCAGAGTCTCTGACTGTGAGGCTTTCACCAACTACATTAAGAGGGCTTCATCTGTTTCCTGCTCTTGATAGACTGTAGCAGACACTTGCAGCAAAATCACTTGTGCTGATTTATTCTCCGATCCTTACCCATAAGCTACACACACTGTTTTGCAGCTTTGCTTCTTTCACACTCCTTAATCAAAATCTTCAGATAAATCCTACATGAATATTACATGAATATAATTTTATATAAATATAAATTACATATGCAAAATAAATTGTGTACCTTGTGAGTAACATCAATTTCATACAATGTAAGTAAACTTACATAGTAATTTTAAGGTTTTTTTCATACTAGGTCAGCTGGTTGGATTGCAATATTTATTTAGTCTAGAGGAATTCAGACTTTTTTATCTAAGAAGTTCATTAAACACTTTTACCTATGTTTTCTTTAAGCCATTGTACAAATACTTCTGTTGAACAGGCTGTATTTGCTTGATACAGCAGTTGTTTTCATGCAGGCACCTGCTCCCAGGTGACCAATATTTTTCACTTGGTGGTAATCTCCTCCTCCTCCTTATACACCTGAAGAATTCCAGTGGAGAATGTTTTCCAACAATGTGCAATCAACATACTCAAAAGTATGTACCTATCTGAATCCTCCAAAGAATCTGCTTACATGGTTCTCCACAGTTGGAGAAAGCACTTACACAGGAATGTGAATATCCATTGTCTTACTCAGAAGATGAACAGATTCTCTCTTGGTTTCAGACAAGATCCAATACAAAGGCATTAGCAGGACCATGCAATGAAAACCCTGGGGCTGACTGGGGGGAAATTAGGATTATATTTATCACAAAATTCAAAACAAAAACTGCTATTTGCAGCTTACAGGTGGCATGACCTAACAATTCCCTGTGTCTGCCTCTCCTCTTGCTGTTAGGCCACTTGTCTTTTCAGCTCCTTCATTCCCTTGTGCTGCTGGCTGTGATGCTTGTCAGACTTGGGTCAAGTCAATTCACTGAGCCAGATGAATCCAGAAAAACAACAACATTTTCTCAGGAATAATGAGCTGTATCAGCTCTCTGTGAGCTCTGATGAGTAGAGCTAGCGAAGGAAGCTAGCTGAAACATGAAGGTAAAGGGAGGAGAGGGAGTAAAGATGAGCAGAATAATCCCTTTACTCAACAGTAAGGTATTAGGCTGGCTCACTGTGACCTGTGAAGTTGCAACCTAATTGGAAACTTACACTGGCTTAATATCTACCTGCAACTGCAGTCTAATTAGAAAGCAGAGCTCTTACTGCCAGTCTGGAGGAAAGTGATAAGAGACCACCTACAAAGCCTGGAGCCAAGACGACGTGCTCCTATGCACTCTAACCAACAGACACAGGAAGCACAGGAAGCCATCTCTACTGCTACTACAAGGGATACTTGCTAATGTCACTACAAATGTCACTCAGCTACATATTTTCTTTATTTCTTTCAAGAAAGTCCACAGCTTGGGAGATTTCAAAGCCAGCCATAATGGCATACACATTGGAGAAGCTGATGGAAGGTAAAGGCTTTGTGAGCAGATGTCAGCTATACCAAAGAGGAGAAATTAATGACAACAGCTTCTTCTGTTTGTATGCCGTGTACTTACTGATCCCTCACTCATGGGGATAAGTTAAGAGAACACAAATGCATGAGAAAGATGCTTAGTTCATACTGTTTGTTGACTTTCTCTAAGAGAGTACAGTATGTCTGGTTCATGTTTATACAAGGCTAGGTTTTTGAAGCTAAAAATAGTTTGATCCTGAACAGAGTAAATAGCTGTCAAATCCTCAGAGAATTGTTCTTTAAAAAGACAAAAGAACACAAGGAAGTTTGGGAGTTTTGCTAACTCAGCAACAGGTGGAGAGCTGGGTCATCTCTCCCACCTCAGAAACACCAGGTTAGCTGGGGTACCTCAGGATAGTCCAGCACTGTGCACTGTAAGTGTATCTCTAAGTTCTACATTTTTATTCTTTTTTTTTCCTGAAGTTCTGATTATACTGCAGACTGGGAGCTTTAAAAGCTATTTCCTTGAAACAAATAAGAATTGAATGCTTCTTTTCTTCAAGAAGTACGAAGCAAAATCTTCACAAAAACAAAACAAACAAACAAAAACATAACAAAAATCACAAAACAAACAAACAAAAAACCAAAAACAAAACAGAACACCCCCCCCACACACACACACACACACATAAAAAAAAAAAAATCCCACCCTTCCACCCTTCAGGTTTTATTAGGTCAGAGTATTACTTAATTATAGCTCTCCAGACTAGAAGGGTCTGGAGAGAAGTAGGGTTCTGAGAGAAGACAGGTGTTTTCTTATATCTGCTGAGGCAGGGGCTAGAGGCAATGGGGAAAAGGGGAAAATACACTTTTTTCCTCTGCAAGATAGACAGTATGTAAAGTGCTAAACAAATTTAAAATGTATGATCTAATTCAAGTTTTCTTGCTTGCTGATCTTGATTACAGTTTAAATCTGATAAAAGTCCACTCCCCTTTGGACAGAAACAACATGTTTTCAAATGAAATAATGTATTGCATTTTAAAAATAATATTTTTCTAGTGGGTCATGTGGATTGATTTAATTTCTTAGTAATATTCTAAAATTTACTCTAAAACATACTTAAATAAGGTTACTCTTTCAAGCCCAGGAGAGGATGAGAAAAAATAAAAAGACATCTTTGAATGTCGCTCTGTGTGTGGAAGCAACATTACACTTGCTAATGATTAAACAAGATTCAGAAATAAACACAAACATCAGATACAAGGCAAAGCAAAGCAACACAACTGAATCTGTTCCTGTACCTGACACACACCTGCTCCTTCCCTAATAAGCACCACCTCAGCAATTGCCTCTTCACAGCCTACATGCTCAGAAATGAGATTTGTGTAACCCTCATAAGACAGATTTGCCGTTTCAAATGTTTCTATGTAGCAAGGTGGAAAGAGAAAAATATAATCCCAGTAGAAAGGTTCTGGTGTGGGGAAGAGCAACAGAGAAGAAAATAAAAAAGGAAGGGAAAAAAGAAAAAAAGGAAAAAGAGATGAAACGAGATGAAACAAGTTTTTGAGCTACAGACTAGCTCAAAAAACCAAATTGAACAAGTATCTATAGTTAGTAATTATAGAAATTAAATATTTTGCAGTTTTCTGACAGAATTTGTTTCATTTGCTCACCACAGCCTATGAAATGTTTGAATCTTCTCAGTTAATTCAAAACCTGTTCTATAAAATAATAATTTTAATAATACCATAGTTGTAGTCACTATTAACAAACATCAATGACTGCTGCATCAGCATGGACCTGCAGCAAAAGCACAAGGGAACATAAATTACATGCTGAGCAGTAAAAGGGTTAGAGCTCAGAAATCAATATTTAAGCAGACAGGAAAATTTCAGGCACTGTACATGGAACACATTAAGGAAAGCATCACTTCCTTTTGGTTTTTTGCTATTATTTGGCTTGCTGAATTTTATCTCATCTTCCTTAAAGGTTTTTGTTTGTTTTTATAGGCATAGCTTCTTTTGTGGTTGAGGTTGCCATTGCTCAGGTTATAGATTTGTAGGTAATTCAGATATGAGTTAACTGTACTAAATTGGCAGTGCTCTTACTGTGCAGTGAATTCGAAGTATCTCACAGCTTCCCTTCCGTGAAGGGCCTTCGTATCTGCTGTGACCCAAGTCAGAAGTTAGCCCAGGGAAGGGAAGGTACCCAAAGAGGTTACCACAGCATCCTAGCCAAGGAAATGCATGGCATTTATTTCAGAAGTTTACTGCTTCACAAGTAATAATCTGCATTAGCAACCACTGTACATTACTCATTCTATTACAGGGCTTTTTTCCATCTTGTCTGAACACCAATCTTTTTCATATATCATAGTATTTTTCCTTCACTCTCCTCCCAAAATAGTTCCTAGGTGCTGTTTTTACTTATCCTCTTTCAAATAGTAAAATTACTTTACTTTTTTTCCCCTACTTTTAATCTGGCTTCTCCTCTATCTCCTACATGTCAAGATGTGGTTATATTGCTGCTAAAAATTGCACAAAGGTGAGTGGGAGCAGAAAGCAGAGCAATGAGGTTTCCAGTCAGGGCAACCTATAGAAATGTTAAAGCTAAAGAGTAAGGGCCGACCTAGACAGGGACAGTGAAGGATGTCACCTCCACTTAGAGCAAAGTGAAGCAGCCATGCAAACATAAAATAACTTTATACACACTAGTTGTCTGCTTTTTATCTTTTCTATGAGGAGGTCCAGCCAACAGGTGCCAAACAGAGGGCTCAAGGTTACCAGATGTGCTGGCCCTCTGCCTTCTTCTGTAAGCAGAAGCACAAAAATTCTACCCAAGCTCTGAGCCAAATGAAGCCCCATGAGAAACAGCAGTACTTTAACTTGGGTCTGACCCTCCATGGCACTCCAAAATAGCCCAGAAAATTTGAAGGCAAGGCAACTGCTATCTTCAAGGGTAAAAAAAAAATACATATACACACACACACAAGAAGCTGGGAGTGAAAATGATGGTAGGACAACAGCACAACAGGCAGACACAGTACTCAAAAGCAGGGCTGGCTTACTCCTCTCGATGCAGGTAAGCTGTGAAAAGCCATATAAGCACTGCTCCTTGCTGTGCTTTAGACTTCCAGCCTTGCACACTCTGAATGCCTCTAAATGCCTCAAATAATCTGTAACACCTTCCAGGCCACCAAGGTGCTATTCAACTCTATTTTCCCTTCAATTCTGAAAGGCCAGCACAGCACCATTTTGCTTTTTGTTCACCCTTCACAATGCTATCAAAACAGCAGTTCCAGGTAATGCCTCTTACTGTCATTCACAATTCCCCAAGCAGCAGCTGACTTTTTACAGGCAATGAAACTCTTCCACTTAGAGCCCAGGCTTCTGGCCAAGAGTGGCAAGAGTTGACCACAACTGGTCTTTTCTCCCTGCTCACAGTGCTGACCAATACTATTTAACTCCTTGGCATACAGATACTAGAAGCTAGAAAGCTGCACCACTCAACAGAAGGCTGTCACAAGCATGAAGACCGCCAAAAACGCTCTGATGGTACCAGGATGGCAAAGGTGGATTTGTCCAAGATTGATCTACTACTTTGAAATTCTATCTGTAACAAACAGATTTCTCCCCTTGTTTTAATTCAATCATCCTGATTCAGAACAACATCCTAATACACTTCAAATATTGAATCAGGAAAAGAACAAGGAAAAAGAAGGAGCAGTCCCAGAAGGCTGCATTTTAGAAAAACAAAAGCAAAGCCAACCAAATCAGTGTAGATAAGTGAGTAGAGTAGCTGGCCTTGAAGGTGAAGTAATTTTGTGTAAATTCAGCAAGAAATCTGTGTCAATGAATGAAAACCCGACACATTTGTTACTTGCATGCCAAAGTTATTACTATTATTACAAAAACTTTACTTTTACTAAACTCATACCTAAATTTCTTGATTAAAAAATGGCTTATCTAAATGTACAAAAGCACTGATACACTATGCAATATCTATAAATCCTTCCCTGTGCCCCTCCACTGTTCACTTTATATCAAGTGTATTTGAGAACAACAGGGAACCCTCGGAATTGATCAACAGATTGATAGTGAACTGTACTGAATGAGCCAAATAGGATCAGGATATTTACACATGTTTTTTAGGCAGACATTGATTGCGCTGGACTAACAAAGTAGGTTTCCTTCTGTTAAAGATGCTACTAACAAATAATAGACCCAAAAAAGCAAGCACAAAGCTTACTCAACAAGGAAGGCAGAAAAATATGTTTTTCTGATCAAAGAAGTACTTCAAATAAATTCAGCTCCACAGTGCATTGACAAGTTAAACAGGAAATAAATATCAGTTAACTTTTGGGGTGAAGGAGAATATGTAGACTTAAGCATCTAAGGACAAAGAATAAAACCTCCTTAAATAAAACATATCCATCCTATCACACAAAGAAATGTAAAAGGGGGAAAGACAATCAGAATTTCTTACAGCCCCAAACACAAACCCAAGATTTTGCAATTTATTTCATAATGTAATGTCCCAGATAAGGTTTCAATTATCAAATTTTAAAACCACTACATTCCTGGATTGCATTTGCCAATCTATGAACTAGTTAAATTTCCTTGCTCGCAGTTTCTCTGGTCTTTACACCAACAATGCAAGTCATAGAGCAGCAAAATATTGAAAATTCAGTTCTCAGCTGCTCAGTGGACTAGTAAACTTTGTTTGCCTGTCTATTAAAAATAAAGAGATCCAGAAAGAGATCCTGTTTGAACTTTACCCTTCTGTAGCACAAAACAGCAAGCTGCCACATCATGTGTGGAGCAGCATCACTACAGAAGAGCTCAGTAACCCAGGACACGGTGAGACTTCTCCTGCTGAGCTCTCAATCCTTTCCATGCCTCAAGAAATACACTTTTTTTTCACTAGACACTGTTTCATGGTTAGCTTTCATCTGACTATACCCTTACACATCACATAATTTAAATTTATTCATAGGTTGGTGGATTCATTTTTACAGGAGAAAAATTCAGGTTTAAGTGAAGTAAAAGGCCAGAAGTCTCATCTATATGACATTTACATTACAGCTTTCCTTCCTGAGCTACATCCATATGTAATCTATATTAAAACACAAATTTCATGACCTTTTGTCTCCCCTCTCTCAGTTATACATTTCATAAACACTTACATTGGTCCTGTGCTGAAATTCATTTCGGGTCATGCAGGTGACACAAAAGTTATTTCCTTTCTGTACAAGGCAGAGCTTAAATCGAGCACAACTGACCTTTCAGATCACAACAAATATTCAACACTATTTGTACAGAAACATTTAAGTTTCACACAACTCTAAGGATGTAATTTTCATATTTCTTTCAGGCACCCTAGAAGTTTAGACAAGCCCTGTACCCACTCAAGCCACCAGCTGACATGGTCCTCATCAGCTGCACAAGCACAGCAAATCTTTTTAAAGATGCACAATGAACTGAATTAACAAACTGACCCATGCCATATGCCTTCTTTTTTTTATTTCCAATTCACACAAGTATACAACCACATGTATATCAAAACAACTGGGAGGAGGCAGAAACATGAAAATGCCTCTGGGTATGACAGGATGTGGTAATGAGCAGTCAGACATTCTACCTAAAAACCATAAAAAAGAAATTACCATGAAAGTACATCCTGAGATTTTCTGTCAACACATTTCTTCCCATCTCCAATACCTTTCACCATATATGTTTTCCATTCTCCCCCAAAATATCAGCCTAAATCAGAATATGTTAATGTTTTACTTTTCAGTATTTTTTTTTTTCTTTTCCCTTCTTTCAGAGTACTGAATTGAGCTTTATTCTTCAATGGGGCATCATCATAAAAGTTATACAATTTCTGTAAAGTGAAAAAATATTTCTGCAATACTCTTCATTTTAACAAATACAGTTGGCATTTCCAAAACTTTACTAAGGAGCACCTTTAAAGATTTAATCTATTTTTCTTTAGTCATGCTAGATGACAAGTGCAACTAAGACTTCCCCCACTGCTGCTAATTTAGTTTTCTCAGATTTCTATAAAATCAATTTTAAAAAATTAGCACACATCCAATCCAGGCACATTATCCATCTGAGAGATCAGAAATAAGATGCCCATCTCAGCACATCAGTATTGCACACTATAACTTAGACATACTTCAAAATGCATTTGTAACCATGAGGGTAATAGCCCTTACATTAAAAAAGCCCTTCATTAAGTGGCTCCCATCACCCAACCCATTACAAGCTCTCATGTCCTGACCTTGGATAGCCCCAGAGTACTGTTGCTTTTAACAGGCAAAGCAAACAGGATAAATAAACTATCTTCTCTATCTTGGGGTGAAACCATCAGCAAATGTATTATTAATATAGATAAAATCCCCCTTTGCACATCTTCAGTGGTATAAGAAAGCACTATTATTTACTGTCTTCTGCAAAATTAAGTTATCCATACACAATGAATAATCCCCTAAAATAACTGGAAAATATCCATAGACAAAATTGGATTTCAGCCTAAGAGCATTCTCCAATTTGTATCTTGTATGGCATAATGTATAAAAATAACACACACGAAAATATAATACATGCTCTAAAGGGTTTGTTTGAACATCTAGAAGATGTCTTTCTTTCTAGAAAATGTCTTTCTTTAGATGGACCAAGACCGCGAGGTAAATATTTGGACTTCATTTTTTGTCACCATGTCTACAAAAATATAACACTTGCTTACCAGCCCTGCCTCCCACAAAATGCAAATGTACAGCTGCAGAACCATTTCCACATATGGAACATTTCAGTATCTTGGACTATTTGACCCAGAATGATGGTCCAGAGAAAAGTCTGTATTTTATTTAAGAGGTATTTAAAAAAAAAAAAAAAAAAACAAACAAAAAAAAACCTGAATGGGTGGGAGGAGACCATTAGCACTCAGCTTTGCACACTTCCTGTACGTAAGACAACAATGTTTAAAAGAGAAGTCATATGCAAGTCCAGAAAAAGGAAGAAGAGCTGCATTTCCTCATGCTCCATAGCAAAACCTGGCACTCTGTTTTAGCCCATAGCAGATACTAGAAATCTTCAAGGAGCCCACACAGAATAAGACAAGACTGACAGGGCAAAACCATAGACTCCTTGAGAATATTACTAATAAAGACTGTTTCTAGTTAAGAACACCCCTAAATGCCAAACAGCTGGTAAGTAGAAGAGAAGTCAGGGCACAGATCAGCACTTTTTTGTCACAACATCTTGCCTAGGCAACTGCTAATGGCTACACTCAAAATCAGCAGATCTTTAGCTTGATCTAGTACAGTTGCTTTTATGTGCTCTCAGAAAGCTAATATTGGAAAACAGGTGTTTTCCCAGGTCTTAATAAGTAATCCAAAGATTTTATCATGCACATTGCAGTTTGGACAATTTAAAAGTTGGTATTTAAATCTGTAGTCAAGCACTTGTTTTTAGATGTTCACTTCATTTTGAAATTAATCATTATGTACTGCATTTATTTTTCCCATAATCTAAGATAAGTGGCTTTTGTCTCTGGTCACAGCTTGAGAAATACAATTTAGGTCATTCTAAAAAAAACCATAGTCTGAAGTTGCACTAATTACTCAGAAGTAATTACACTTGCTTTACCAATAGCATTTACTATTGCTGCAGTGGTATAATGATTTCCATTAGGAGAAGTTTTCATATTTTCAAAGCACTCTGAAGCACGCACCATTAGGTCTGAAATTTCCCATGATTCATCATCACTCTCCAAAGCACAACACTGATTCAAACTATCACCCCTTTGAATCAAAAGTAAAACACTGTCACTTACCAATGTAGCACTTGCCATAACATTAGCAATTGTCAGTATTTTACCTTTTGCTATTTTTTTATATGTCCTATTCCCTCTTGCACTCTTTATTTTGGGGAGTCGTGTTGTTTGGGGTTTTTTTAAATAAGTCTTTCTGAAGGTACTGAAGACTGAAAATTGTCATTTGAAAATTGAGTATAATCCCCTATAACAGCAATGATTCTCTGTGAATGTGGTGAAGTTGCAGCCCTGAAAGCTGCATACTCACTGTAAGGGTATTAGATTGTTATCACAGTGGTAAAACAGTGCTCCTCCAGAGACAAATCTATACCTACAGCCCCTATTTTATTGTATTCCAAAGAGACATAAAAGACAAGGACTCCAAACACTACAAAAATGTGTCCATGTAAAGAAGGTGTCGATCTGAGGTTTGTGCCTAGCTGAAGGATTATAGAGCCTGAGAAGAGATGGAAAGAAAACAGGCCCCTACTCTAGAACTTCAGTTTGTTTGCTGCATAGTTTTTCTGGGTACTCCTTCCCTTCTTTGCTGTCTGTCACCAACAGAAGAGGAAAAAAGTAGTCCCTAAGAGGCCTCCAGCTTCTTCTACAGTTTTTACAAGACAGCATTTTTCAAAGTGAAAACTGCAGTAGTTTAATTTGATCTATACTTTCATTACCACATCCTACTCTACTTGGATAACTTCTTCATGAGCAGTAGAATGTTTTCATACCTATGGACTCAACAGTAATCAGGTTCACCAATGTTAAAACGCTGCACAGGAGATGACTGCACACAGTTATTTCCATTCTGCTTTTGCCTGAAACTCTTGCTGTTCCATTTCTTCAGATCCACCATAAGAATTCGGTGGATCTCACTCATTCTAGAACCATGTTACCTTTTTAGACGTAATTTAAAATCACACTGTTTCAAACACAAATTAACTTGAATATTTAAGTATGGCATTCATCTTCAGAATCTGAAGACTCTGAACTTCCTAAGGGGAAGCTCATCCAATCAGAATAGATTTGAGGCTTACTTTTAGTCCACATCTCAGTCACCAAACATCAAGCTTGATTCAAGAAGTCTAGCATTTTAATCAAGGGAAGAAAAAAATAATAAACAGAGCTTCCTCTGTATCTCTTGTGGACTATCTCTGAAAAATTCCTTTATTCTGATAGATCTTATTGAGCAGCCACAATTTTGCATACAGATGCAAAAAAAAACTTCCTCTGAAAGAATTCATCCACCCAGAGAAAAACAAGTCTATAGCAGAACTGAACAGAAATCACATACTAGAGAGCACTGTGTCATTTAACTCTCAAAACTGCCTAAGGATGACAGGTATGTTATTTGGGATAAGCAAGAAGTTATCTTGTCATATAGATTCATTCAAAATACAGTTCTTCAAATTGCTCTTCTTATACAAGGTGTGCCAAAGGTCTGAAAAATATCATTTTTTCCCAAAATGGTGTTTCCATCACAATTAAGATAGCTCCAACCTTTATAAAAAACATGTACATACTGAAAAATGCAAAATTAATCATAACTAATTTGGCCTTAGTAGGGGAGATATTGTTTTGAACTTTTTAAATATAAGACCATCACAAATGTTGAGGTTTCAGGCTTTAAATTTATTCTTCCTTATGCAAAACCAAAGCACCAAGAAGTCCATTAAACAAAGTGCAGGTCTTGCTTAATTAACCTATTTTGCAAGTTATTTGGCAGCGTAACACCTGCTCATATCAGAGACTCCAAAGAAGGGGGTACCCAGAGAGGTAGCAGCTAGGAAGTAAAATTACATAGATCAACCACCATTAATAATTCACAACAGTATACAAAAAGCAGAGGAAGGAATGGTGCAGAGATGAGGTTACTTCTGTGTGGCAATATTTCCCACTCCTTCTCTACACATACCTCACTTCACAAAACCTTTTAGATACAAATAAAATAGCCATGACCTTTCTTCCTCCTCTGCATGATTAATTACTTAATGTATTATTAATTGGAAAATGTAGCTGAATTTCAAATGCTTTCATTCTCTCAGCATATCATGCTGTCTGGGAAGCACCGATTAAGCTGTTCATCAAAGGTGAGCAGGCAAGGTCATGTAGGCTGTGCCTCTTCAGTTATTCATTACCTGTCCTAAATAGTAATTAACAACAGCAATATTTCCATAAATCAAAGCTTTTCTGATTACCTTCAGATGATAGGAGGTTGGGGGGGAGGGGAAAGAAGGAATCAGTGCATGGGGTTTTTGCATGTATCCCTTTCTTCACTATTTTTTCTAGTGCCTACTTGAATAATCGAATCGATACTTTGTCATATAAAACACAGAATTTGATTTCAAGTTAGCAGGATTTCTACACTGAGTAAAGAAGAAATTACAGCTTCCTTTTGCCCTTCCCTATGTCTCACCCCAGCTTTAAAGGGGTATTTGGTCTAAGAAGGCTTCTCAATTACCAAGATTGTTATATTTACTATTTTTGTTCCTTTTTATTACCTCCATTATCAAGGTTAAAGTGGAGATCTCAGACCATGGCCTTGGGGCCATATTCTGTGGGGCTTCAAGTTTATAAGGGAAGTTATCCTTCAGTATCTGGAGGTTTCTCACCTTGAGGCATTTCAGGTGGCAAATAGTGAGGCTCTTGAGCGCTGACATGCACCCAGTCGAAATCATCGTAGAGGTCTTGGTGGTAGTCACAGGGCCCAGGACCATCATCGAACGTGCATCCTCCTAGAGAAGAAACTTGTTATTAGTATATTTAAAAACAGAGGTCTTCCAAGAGTCAAGCAGAGGTGTTTCTCTGGGCACATCACAAATACAGTGTCCACACAGCCTTGTACCACAGTTCACAGGCTCGCATTTGCAAAGCTAAAACCTGCACACAACTCACCCATCAGTGTTCCTCTTTCTTCAGTAAAAACATCACTACTACACAAAATCAATTTCCAAGAGCACCTTCTATCAGAGCAAATCTTAGCCTGAAGTCACCAATTCAAGTGAAACCTATCTCAGAGTCTGCATGACAAAAAGCAACATGCTATCTAGACCAAAGGGGAAACTGAAAATAATATACCAAGCTCAAAGACCAAAGATGAAAATTTAAAACTTTGATGCATTGAAAATATAAGCAGTCCAAACACTGACAACAAGGATAAAATACTGTGCCCAAAACAGTCAGAAAAAAACAATTAAAATTACTTATAAATTAAATAATTGCTGCAGGATGAATTGGGTAAACTTGATTTATGTAATCAGTCCAACATAACATAGCAAGGCATTTTTTCAGTGTAACACAAAAAATAAATATGAAAACCTTACAAGAAAAGTTGTGAGAAGTGACAGAGAGAAAGAAGAATGGAAGGAATGTAAAAGATATGAGGAAAAAAAAAAAGAATTCTCATGTAGCACAGTAATGCTTGCTTTGTCTCTTTCAGTAAGTTTTCTATTCCATTCTTAACTCAAGGCCATTAAGTAAGCCTAAGTAAGGAAAAGAGAGAAGAAAGCATGACAATCACAAAAAAGATCAAGGTTTGAGAAAAAAGAAATAAAGAATCAAAAGACCCTGGTCAAAGAAAAAGCAGACTGTAAAGGCAAGAAAATACAGATGTCATGCATATAATTCTGCAGCAGCTGTTATCTCTATGCATGGCACACAGCCCTAGAGTTTGCTCCCACTACTCAAAAACAAAAGGCAATAGCAGGAGAGATTGAAAGGGAAAACACAGTCCATTCATCATTATTTAGGTGGTATTTTTTAATCCAGAAAACTTATATAAGAACCCAAGAATTAGACTAAAGACAATTTTTGAAAGTCAAGGGACACATCTCTTGCATCATCATCTCCCTATCTTCAGTAATTCCAGCACATCAATCCAAATAACAATGCTCACCAGAACGAAAGTTCCTTTTGCTAAGACACTTCTAGAATAACAGGGGTATTTGTACTGACTTTGTTGCTTATCTTTTTTAAATACAAAACATAGGACAAGTACGGGGAGAACAAACAAAAAAAACCCTTATTACAATAGATTCCAGTGCTGCCCTATGATGAGTCACCACCACAGCACAAACAGCCAACACCCTTCCAGGCCTGCCAGGGTTTCACCAGCTCACACTCAGGAGGTGAATGGGCTGGAGTTTGAAAAGGAGAGATTGAGGACCATCAAGAGCTGCAGCCTGTACTCATTCCTGCCCTCTGTACAAGACATACACAGTGTGAAACTCAGAAAGGCCAGAGAAAAAGGAAAGGAAGAACGTCACCAAACGTATGTCACCAAATCAAGAATGAAAACTTTTTTGCCTCATTCAAAATAGCATATTCACGTATCATATAACAGGCAGAGAGTTTGCACAGACAGAGTTCATATCTAGGGAAGAGAAAGTTCCTTTTAATAACTTCCATAAGCAAATCTACACTGCATCCCACCCCAAGAGATCATGTTGCACCTTCATTTAGGGATAACTCAAATAGTTCCCACAAATCTGCAAAAGGATTTGTCATTTTGAATGAACGACAAAACCAAATTTTAGATAATCCTACACCACCAAGACCATTGCCAGACATGTACCAAGGCACCCCCAGAATTACCTGTTAACCAATGTTTCACGTGGCAAGGACAACACCAGGACAGAAAGAAACTTTTACACTGAAGCAAAATTTGTGCTAAATCCTTGTATTGGAAACCCTTAGAACTTTATATACATCTCTGTATTAACACTTGCTCAAACATCACCCTGTGACAACATAAGCAGAGCATCAACACCAACAACAGAAACACCTCAACATTTTATTCCCTGTACTAAGTTGGTTACTACATCAGTGTCACTGTCAAAGACTGCAAAGCATGCGAGAAATATTTGTGTGTCAGAGTAATATTTCAATTTTTCAATGTCCCAACTCCAGTGCCCTCTGTTATCTGTGAGATTTTTCTAATTACATCTATTATGATAAAGTCAAAAACACTTAGGACATAAATCTTGCATTTTGATTTAACCTGCATTATGATTCTATGATCACTTTACAGCAAGAAAATGTACATTTCCTTCAACATTTTACTGATAAATGAATAGCGGTTTCCCTTAAAGGGAAGTTATCAGTCTGCTGTCCCAGCACCAAAATGACATATGGCTTTGAAGCACATGCCTGCAGGGCACCCATTACCCTTTTTAATGGTTTACGTGCCCTCAGAATATAAATTTGAACTACCAATGAATCTTTTAGACTCATTTGGAAGACGAATGTCCTTAATTGCTTGTCTTTGTACCCACTATTAATTTTAGTTATCAGAGTTCCGATTAGCAATAACAACGCACCCGTTAATACACAGCAAGCAATCCCAACCTCCTTGTGTGCACATCATGGCCGCACCCACAGAACAAGCAAGTGCACAATTATCACATGCACATGAGCAAAGTTTATCAGGACAGATTATCAACCCACTACAAAATCAACCTCGTAACAACTTCTTGTACCAATGGCTTCCTCTCATGGAGCACGCTGCCGCCTTACCTCTTACCAACATGTCAAGACACTTCAAGGCAAGTAAACAACCAATGCTGTAGTGCTTTATCTAGAACAACACAAGACAGGCCAAGCATTTCAAACCCCCTGCAGACTACTCCTTAAGACTCAAAACATGAGCAAATTCAGACCTCTCCTTTTCTGTCTTAACAGTCAATCGCCTGCATGCTATTTTGATAACTCCAGGCAGTAAGAGACAAACCTAGTGCAACATGCTGTGTGGAAAACACAAGGAAAAGAGGTGGTGAGTGGGTGAAACCTGCAGTGATGTATATTTTCCCACATTTGTTCAAAACTGTCTACATTTTAAATCAAATCTTAAACCACTCAAAAGTAAAATCACATCTGACAAAAGTACACAGTAGGTCAGAACTTATAAGTAGCCTAATTCAGCTACTGGGCCACTGTCCACAATAATGTAACAGCATTGCTCAGGGAAGATAGTGGATCAGCTTGATGAACATTCACTACCTTCCAATGAAGTTCAGCAGCTGAACTCAAATACCCATTTATATTCGTTGCCTAATATCTTGACAACAGTATGCTAATATCCTACAAATGACAAGTCAGAAATCTCTTACTAAGTCATTTGTAAATTCCCCCAAAACTCAATAAAACAGTACTTCACTATCAACCACTGTCCCATTACCTATCACAAACACATTCCTTTAGCTACCACTGATGTATAACTCAAAATTTTCTTCAATACTATCCCACCACTAGAATTTGTCCATACCTACTGATACACACATCCTCCCACAGTGATTTGTACACCTCTGCTCAACCTCTGGGCTGGAAGCAAAGTGCTGATATTCAAATGTTTTTGGATCTTTCAGTACTTAAATCCATATTTACCTTAGATTTCTATTATCATGCTTCTGAAAAAAGCAGCAGCAGCAACAGCAGCGATCAAGAGTAATACACCAGACTGGTCTGACCTCAACAACCTGATGAGGGCCAAAGGACTGGGATGCAAGGCAGTCAGTAGCATCTCCTCCTTTCAAACAACACTGTCATCAGGACACTGCTCAGAAGAGCTGGATGACAGCATCAACCACAGCCATGAACTGCCACACCTGCTGTGGTGGTAGCAGCCATCAAGTCACCCTCAATAAAGACAAACAAAATGAGAAAAGCAGGTTATCCATCACAAACAAACACTCCACCAACAGCTGGAATAGAAAACTAGGAAGACAAAATTTTAAGCGTCTATGATTACTTTGTCAAACAACTAATTGTATTTTAGATCAATCAATTTTGTTCAGTTGCTTGTGAAGTATTGGGAAACATTTACATTTCATGGAAACCAAGCAAAACAACAATTCACTGTATCCATTATCTTTTCTCATAAGCTTCACTAGGTTATCAACTTCAGCTTAAACAGACCAAGAACTCATACACTCCCCTTCAACGTCCTTCTAAAAGATAAGTGATAAATCATACTAGCCGCAAAAAATTTCCTGCCTACATGTCCATTTTCATTTATGAAAGATAAAGAATCTTAAATGTTCATTACAAAGAGAAAGATTAATATCTCACACTGAACTCTCAGAAAATAAATTAAAGCTCTGCTTAATAACAAGGTCATGAAGATTAACCTAAATTTAATCTCAAAATTATTCATAAAATCCATCAAAATAACCAAAATTTAATGAAGATTTAATAAAGATCATATCGTCAAGATTTGTGGGGGTTTGACCCTGGCTGGACACCATGTGCCCACCAAAGCTGCTTTATCAATTCCCTCCTCAGGGGAAAGAAAAATATTTTGAATGACCTTTGGGTCACTCACCAATTACCATCATGGGCAAACCCCACTCAAATTAATTTATTACTAATCAAATCCAGGCAGCGTAATGAAAAATAATATGAAATCTTAAAAACCTTTTGTCACACAGAAAATTTTCCCCCTTAAGAGACACTACCACTGTTTCTGACAGGCTCTTTCTTGGAGCCTGGCATTGGCTCTACTGGACACAGGAAAAGCTTCTGGCAGCTCTTCACAGAAGCTGTAACCCCCTCAGCCACAAACCTTTGCCACATAAACCCAAAATAACTATAAAAAGCAAATTTGAATTATTTATTTATTTACATTTAAAGATAAATTACATATTTTTAAAATTATAATGATAATTGCTTAACAGCAACACTTGGTACTGACATTGCCCTGTAATTTTAATTTATCCTACCTCCTTTTATAACAACCCAGGAAAGAAGAGCTAAATAGATTGGTTTTTCCTTCATCAGGTTAAAATATAAATAAGCTTAAGACTAGAAGAAGCCCATGTCAACAACTGCCAATGATAAATGGATGCCCATCTCAATTTTACTGTGGACTACCAGCTCAGGACAAAAAGAAAAACTGATTCTGAATTTGAATAATTGATTTTATCTAACAGTTCCAAAGTTCTCACTGCACTCCTTAGAGATTATGTCACTTGTACTATTTAGAATAGAAACATTCAGTTGCACAACAACATTAAATTAAATTTAAGACACTCATAGCATTTATTATTAATATCATTATAGGGATGGTGCACTGGAGATCTACTGATTTCAAGATAAAAGATATATTCCCTATTAGCATTTTAAAAACCTGTATGCCTGTTTAAATATTTAGATTTTAGAAGTGTTCTTCATTACTTAATTCTATAACCTATCAACATAGCAAAGGATTTTTTTCAGCCTCAGAATGGCATGTGTAGAAAGACAGTTGAAAGCATCCAACATTACAGTTTTGTTCTGGGATCTGTTTTTGCATCTGAGCACTTCTGGTGTTATGCAAAATGCAAAACACACTAGTAATATCTTCAAGTTCATGCTCCTCCATTTTTAGGAGCTGGTTGCAAGCCTGAAAACCCATCCACTAGGAACAGGAAGATTGCAAACATAGCAGGAAAAAACAAACAAGAAACCAAGAGCACAAGAGAAGAGTTGTCCTAGAGGCACACAGGAAAGTTCTGTCAGCACAACTTCTCCTGTGCACAGGGCTCAGTTACCAATGGTTTCTTTTGGGACTTCCATGTGTAAAGGTGTCACATCAGGGATGAAATACTTTTTTCTCATTCAGCTCAAATGACTACTTGGAACAATCTACTCCTGTTATTCAAGAGCATGCTTTTATTTTTCTCCACCACCTGCTGTAAAAGCATAATGAATAGCTCTAAAGTATCAAAGTAGATAGCCTCATGGCAAGAACCCAATACAAAATTATGTTGATCTGTGATGTCAAGTAAAAGTCTTGTGATTTTTTTTATTTATTTTTTTTTTTCTTCTCACATTGAGTTGTGAATTCAAAGGTTGAAGATGAAAGTGTTACAGCGGGTGTCTTTTCAGTCATATACATCCAGGTACAAGTTCTGCTTTTAAAAATCACCCACCTACCACATTAATTTACTGTTTATACTACCGCACACCTTGAAGCACAGGATGTTTTCATCGTCTAAAGGCACTACATTATTTCTGTTATCAGCATTTTAAAACACCTTGACTGCAGAGCATTCAGACACCTGTTAAGAATTGATGTTAATGCAGTTTGAGAATAAATTTTAATGACTTATGTTAAAATGCTTATGTTAAGTATTACCTACTGAAATGTAACACTGAAACAACTTTAATTAACCTATGGCATCTAAAAAGGCAGAAGATCACAGGCACTATTTAGTGTTAAAAAAATAACCATGAAAAGAGCTGCACTTAAGGAGAATTACAGATTCTCCACTACAGAGGGAATTCATACTAAATACTCTTCCTTAGAGTGGTATCTTATCTTGTAGCACTAAAATTCATTTCACTAAACAACTCATTTCAGGTAATAGCAATAAAAACCAACTAAGCCCAACTACCTGCAATTTTTTTTTAAATTTTTTCAGACTTGTTCTTAATATCAGGAAGTTTTAATCACCCTCTTAGCTTAGCAAATTCAGCAGGGAAGTCCAAGTCTCAAGAACATAAACACCAACAGCAAAATAGGAGATACGGTAAATTATTCCTAAATTAACATTATTATATTTTTGTTGTAGGGCTTTTCTTCGTGTTGTTATAACAGTCAAATAATCTAAAGATCTTTACAAATATAATTTTTCTAAAAAGGAAGTAGACAAACCTCTCCTATATCAGTACTTGGTATAAATCACTTTGAAATAAAAACAAATCCCACCCTCCAAAAGTCATTAAGTAGTGTCACAACTGAGGAGAAGAATAGGGGGCAAAATGCTAAACAGCTCTGATCCATGCATATTCCTTTTTGTTTTCTGTCTTCCATAATCCTTATTCATAAATAGCTAATTTAATAATTGCTTATTTTAGAATGGAAAGATAGGATAATTATTAGGTACAAGTTATGGAGAATGCATGAAGCCTCTGGTGAATATCCTTTCCTGTACTCTTCAGAGTAAGATATCACTATTAATGCCAGCATTTATCCTAATCTCAAATATTGGAGGAGCATGAACATTCACAAGTAGTTGTGGTCTACCTGACCATGCCATTTATTAGATTTCTTCTATTAAATTAGCCTCTCCCACTCTCTATACCCAGCCTGGAAAAGACTTGTACGTCTCCAATTTCAAAAAGCTTCCCATTCACTGCCAAAAGGAATCTTTTCCATGCTTTACCAGAGGTGAACAGGATGGAAAAAGGAAAGAGACGAAGGAGAGAAAAGAACAGTCTCTATTACTTTGTCTTTCAATTTCCAAATGAAGCAAAACATAATCTAAATAAAAGTGCCTTTAAATTTCCTCTTGTTTTCCAGAGAAAACGAGTTCTGTTCTTTACTGGAGAGGTAACAACAGGTAGCTGTGAAAAGTCACAATAGCTTAATGTCTTTTCCATCCTTCCTTGACATGGGAAAGGCAGTAGAGAGCAAACAACCCTACATATGCAGATCACTTTATATAATTCAAGTTGCCAAGACAATTTCCATTTCAGTTCACGAGATATTTCTGAAACCATGAGAAGAATTAACAGTTTCGTGATGTATAGGTTTTCATCAATATATAAGTTAAAACCTTGACAGAACGACAAAGCTATTTCATATTTCAGCTTATGGGCTGCAAGCTTCACTACTCCTGCAGAACACTGGGAAAATTTCTGACCAAGTGCACTGGTGACAAGAAGCTATACCATCCGAATATAAAAAATTGAGGTATTGAGGGGTGGAATCATGTTCTTGAAATTAATAAATATTTTCATAACTTCATCAATAGTAAAACACCAGCAAACAAGTTCTGTGACCTCAAGAACACAATTGACCTTCCAAAAATAAAGTATTCACTTTGATTTTTTTAATGGATATGTGGTCTTACAATGCTGCTTCTAAAAACACCTGTACCAAGAGACCGCTAGTGCTTATCTATGGAAAATCTAATGTAGATACCACAGTCTCTGGCATTTCTCCTAAACAGTCTCACAATATGCTGTTAAAAGGCAAAGGATAAGAACAAGATTAAACTCAAGAGGAGTGTTAAGTGAAGACAGCCCTACAAACAGTATATAAAATCACATAATTTTCTACAGTGAGTGCTAGGTTATTCTGTAACTTACTCTCTAAGGAAAAAAAAAAAAGCTGAAACAAGGACTTGGAAGAAGTAACTTCACAGCTGAACTTCTATCTCTATCTCTACTAATCATGTCACCACCTCAACCACAAAAGCATGCCTAACAACTCCATCACTGAGTAAGCTGAGTTGGAAGGAACCCATCAGGATCATTGAGCCCAACCCCTGGCCCTGCACAGCACCATCCCCAAGAATTACATCACATGCCTGAGAGCATTGTCCAAACACTTCCTGAATTCTGTCAGGCTTGGTGCTGTGACCACTTCCCTGGGGAGCCCGTTCCTGTGCCCAATCTTCCTCTGGGTGAAGCACCTTTTCCTGATATCCAACCTAAACCTCCCCTGACACAGCTCCAGGCCATTTCCTTGGGTCTTATCACTGTCACCACAGAGAAGAGATCAGTGCCTGCCCCTCATCTTCTCCTCATGAGGCTACTGAAGACCACTGAGGTCTCCCCTCAGTCTCTCCTTCTCCAGGCTGAAGAGACCAAGCAAGCTCAGCCACTCCCCATATGGTTCCCCTTCAAGGCCCTTTACCATCTTTGTTGTCCTCCTTTGGACACTCTAATAATTTCATCTCTTTTTTATATTGTGGCATCCAAAACTGCCCCCAGCACTCGAGGTGCGGCTGCCCCAGTGCAGTGCAGAACAGGACAATCCGCTCCCTTGCCTGGCTGGCCATGCTGTGCCTGATGCTCCCCAGGACAGGGCTGGCCCTCCTGCTGCCAGGCCACTGCTGACTCATCTTCAACCTTCTGCCAACCAGGACCCCCAGGTCCCCTTCCATGGCACTGCTTTTTAGCATCTCATCCCACCCTATTACATCTTTGACAGTTTAGCCATAAAACAGTGTGACGGAGGACAATACAAGTTATTTAAAGTTTGTTCTAGAACCCATCTCTTTTGCTATTAGTTATTAAGACTTCATAAAATAGACAAAAGCAAAAGCTTCCAGCTAGACAATAGGAGCAACTATTCAGCAGAAAAAATAATACATATTCCTTTCTGTTTAAGAACAACAAACACAAATTACCACAGCATCAGTTCAGAAGCCAGACAAATGAGGAAATGAAAGAAGAGTACATGAGTTATACAGACTGAAGTTTAAAAGGAGCTCAAGGAATAGACGGGGTACAGAGCTCAAAATGAACGTGGACAACATGAAAGCTGAGGACTTCCTAAGGGGAGGTGAGCATAGGACTGTGTATAAAATATTAAATGGTCATGCAAAAAGGAAGATCAAATTAAATGCAGGAAATGGAAGAGCTCTGATGTTGAAAATGACAGAAGCTGTTACAAAAGGTCATTTCTGAAGTCTCAGAAGGAGATAAGTCCAAGAAGGTAAAGAGATGATTGAAGAGTTCGGTCATCGTATAAATCCAGAGTCTCAAGAGGATGACAAGACCCTCTCAGAAGAGATCTTTTGAGAAACAACATCAAGGTACATAAAGAATTAAGCTAGCAGTGAATCACAAAACTTGGGCACCTGAATAGGAGGGGCAATGAGTAATATTGAGTTTAAAAATATACCTTCACACACAAAGGCACTGCCAAACTGAGAGCCAAACCTTTTGTATCAGAAGTGGAGATACTGCTCTAGTTTCTTATTTTGCAGTAAGAAAAGTGAAAGTGTAGAAAGAAAAGTACTTTAACATGAGGCATATATTTTAATGCAATCCAGCAAGACGAAAGGAAAGTTAGAAAAAAGACCAGTGTAAATGTATTTGGAAAGTAGTGAAGGTCTCTATAGCCATGGGAAACAGCCAAGCTTCCAAATTTAGTAAAAGATCTGATAGATAGACCAACAACTAAAAAATTGAAGATATAATGGCTCCAATCTACAAAATCAGAGAACAGTTGCGTGTGGAAGGGACTATTGCAGGCCATCTGGTCCAACCCCTCTGGTCAAGCAGAGCCATCTAGACATAGTTGCCTATGGAGATTCCGCAATTCTCCTGAGCAACTTGTGCCGGTGTGCAGTAACCCAAACAGTTAAAAGAAAAAACAACAAAACAAACAACATCAAACAAAATAAACAAACAGCAACAACAAACGTGTGAGTGTTTGTAAGTGTTTCCTGGTGTTCAGTGTGACTCTCCCTGCTTGGAAGACAGCATCAACGACCTCACTGATGTCTAAGCAGACAATATTTGCTGATGTCCTTCACAGATCTGGAAATGGCTTCAAATATGAGCTGTTCCATCACCTTGCCAGAATCCAAGTTAAAGGGAGAACTCAATCCTTTCCTGTGTTCTCCTTGCATAGTCTCCTACTAAAATGATGTCTTGAAGTTTTCTCAACAATGCTTCATACTTTCCATGGTATCAAATTAAAGCTCTGCACTTTGTTCCTGGCTTTAATACCTTTTATTCAATCACAAAGACAAGTATAGCATTGCCTTCTGCAATGCTATGCTTAAAGATGGACTAAAGTATCTCAGAAAATCTAAGATAAAGAACAGAATAATATGCAAACTTTCTGTAATAAACAAGCTGAGAACAGCAAACACAAAGAAATAGAGATTTGTCCTTTATCTAACTTTTTTCTTTAGACTTACAAATCTGAGTCTTCCTTTACAGATGCCCTACAGAATCAAAATAATGTCAAATGGATGATTCATTTCACACATTACTCTTTGTATTAGTTATTACTTCACTCTTCAGCAAAGTAAGATTTATCAAAATACTTCCTAATTGTGAGGAAAATATTTTAGGTATATTACACTGAGAGAGAGTAATTTGACAGCAAAGCTCTTTAACACACTCAGAGAAACATAAGTGATGCTAACAACTCACTTTCTTCCTTTATATCTTGTAGCCAAGTCACTACTTGTTGTTGAATAGATTTAAAATACAAATTGTGCATGTAAGCAAATAATGTGCCTCTTCTCTCATCAGATTTGGTCCTCAGCAAGATCTCTGATAAACAAACAGCACAAATCATCACACTATTTGGACAAAACTTACTGATATTGCCATCAAAATTAGCTTTACTTGTGCAATTAAAAAGAAAAAAAAACAAACTCTCCACAGAGAAATTGCAATAGGCACATAAACTTCGAGCAAGAAATCACTATTTTAGGGTAGAAATATTTACCATCAGAATAGTTGAGATACTACAATTTAACAAATAAAGGCAACTTATTTTATGGCTTTCCAGGGAATTGACCTCAAGGACTTTAAACTTGTGTTTTTATCTGCAATTCTGCACTTGAGTTTCAATAAAACTAACTATTACAAGAACACTTAACCATCTTACAGTATTTTTCAAACAGATACAAGTTGTATTTAATCTCTCCACTTCTTAAATGGAGAAGCATTCTCACTGGGTTGGCTTTTTAAAATAGTGTAAGCCTAAAGGTTAGATAAAACCTACTTTAGAAGTGCAGTGAAGTCGTAGCTTTTGGAGCCAATCATCTGTCTGTGTCCTGAAGGCACACTGCCCAAAGCACAGCAAGAACAGAGAACCACTATTCTGACAATCTTACCACTTCAGCACACAAGTGAAAACATATCCCTTCATTTACATATTACACAGAAGTGCAAGAAAAACTACGGTTGAAAACTATCCTGGTAGACACTGACAGATACTGTCAGGACTAGTCAGAGCATAAATCAGTCATTAGATTTTAAAGCTGAATTAAATATTTTCAGGAAAACATCAGCTTGATGCTAAATAATAGCTGAAAGGTAATTCAAGAGTTAAAATGGAGAAAATTCAGAAAAGAATACTGAACATTTCTTTACAAAATTATAAGGCACATCCAAAATTCTTGTTTGGTTCTATTTTTCCATCTCCTAAGAGTTATATTAGAAATAATAAATGCTTAGAGAAGATTTGAAAGGAAAAAAAGGAAAAGAAATCTCACACTTCACTATTGGACTAACTTCTCTTTTTTCAAATTAGATAAGGCATTTACATATTCAACTAGAACAAGTATTACATGCCCATGTTTTCACAATATCTTTTCAGTTATCCTATGGTACAAAAATATATGTGACAAAGTATTCATTTTTGGTATGCCATTACCTAAAACAGCATGCAATTTTCTAGGGAAAGGAAAGAAAGACTGCAGCAGGATAAGCTGCTAAAAAGTACAATTTTTAAAAATCCTACTATATCTCATCTGAGAAATAAAACCTCATAGAAAGAGAAAATATTTTAAGAGCTTCACATTGGGGGGGGGGGGGGGGAGGGGGGGGGGGGGGGGTTGGTTTTTTTTAAGCCAGAAGAAAAAATGTGAACTGTTTCAGTGGACAATGTATGTTCTAATGCTTGAATCACTTGTCAACATTAAAAAAATAATTAAAAAATTAAAAATTAAAATAAAAACACTAACCTCTTCACAAAAGCAGTATTCTTCTCTGTTTCCTAGTTTTTCTCTATTATAACTTAAAGAAAGCTCAACATTAGCTCTGCACTACCAAGATATCATTTAAACATTAAAATGCAGAACATAATGCAGAGCAATACATTCAGAAGAAAAAAATTCACAGAAACCAAAACAAAAAAAAGGCATAAAAATTTCTAATGCAATATAAAAAACAATACTTAATAGCCAACATAATTTGGATGAAATGAATGAAGCAATAATCATAATAAAAATTTTGCTGATTTTGAAATTAAACACTTTAGTACCAGAGGAATATAAGTAATTTGTAATAAAACAGCCTCAAAGTGTGACCAAAAGTTTTCTCCCTCATTTTTTGCCATATCACAATCAGCATGAGACAGTAGAAAAACAGGTATGTTTTGTTCATACCACAATTTGTTAAGAAAAAAGTAGCGACAGGTACTGAAAATTGAGAATGGCTGTTTTAAGTTTAGATACATATCCATGTCACCCAGAAGCACCGTGAGATTCTGTCCCCTCCTTGCATACACTTTGAAGAAACAAAGACACACTCCAGGTCTTTATGCATGCATCTCATCTCTGGGTATCCTCATCTAGAAATGCATTTGCAAACTCCTTGTTCTGTGGGGTTGACTCCATCATACCCCTGATCTGATCTGATCTCCTCCTATCTAAACTGAACCTCAGCCTGGCTTTCTGGCAATCTTAGAAAAGTGCAGCACAAGTTACAACCACCCTTTTTCACTCCACACTTGATCTCAGGTCAGCACTTCTTTTCTCAAGTATTACAGGTACCATCATTCAACATTGACATATTCTTTCAAGCCTTTTCATGTGTCCTTCACTGCTGCTATACTCAGTTTTTGAAGGATAACTTAACAGCTTCTCTGAGACACGCTCTCTTCCAGCTTCATGTCCCCTTAACCCGATCACTTTGGCATCTCTTCTCTGCCCTTGACAAATGAGTCTTCTCCCACACTTATCTATTCACAGCAGTGCTGAAAAGACTCTTTTTAAAGCCCATCACTTTGGCTGCATTCCACTTTCACTTCCTCTCTCTCCATTTTCAAAGAACAAACTTTATTTCTGTTACCTTTCACTGTTTATGCCCACTTACAGAAAAGCCAGCCAATTCAACTGAACAAAACTCATGGCAGCAACTGGCAGAAACCCATTCCTCTGTTGCTGCCGTTGGATTTCTTTCCTCTGGTTTAGACAGTTAAAGCAACACAGAGGGTTAGAGGGGAAAGGGAATGAGGGGTTAATTAATCACAAAAGAAAAAGAAGATTACAAGAGTGCATTGCTAGAATAAGAAATAATGCAGATGTGTTTAGAGGGAGATGAGAAAACATGGAGGCTTAAGATAAGCAAACCCTTTGGTTGGCAGTGTTTCCTCCTTTTCATTGCCCATAGGTATCCAATGCAGGGAAGGGGTAATCTTACCATACTGCTCATCTAAGTTGCCAACAACATCTGTTTAAGAGTCAGAATGGTCAACCTGGCAAAGGTACAAGTGGTGTAACTAACAAAATGCAACTTTTCATTTTTAAAAGATGTTTTAGTTATAGCTGCCCTGATACCATCTCTGAAGTTGAGAATGAAGTGCAAGTGCAGCTCAAAGCTGAGAGCCAGACGGAGGCCAATAGCATTATTCTTCAGTCTTGCACTGCTTGCATCTCACACCACCTACAGAGCAAGGAGAATTGAAAATGACTGACTTTGCCAGCACATCCTTTACTATCCAAAGAAAAGGAAGAGACACTGTCAGCACCTTCTCTGTAGTGACTAGCAACCCACAGACCATTATGCTTTTGTCTTGACCTTTATACAGACCAGTTATATGGAAAACACTCCTCGTTGTCCAGCCGAAATTAGTACCAGCTAGAGTTAACTTGGTGGACACCAACACATCATTACAGCTGCAAGCTCTTAGAGACAGCTTTTATATTTGTGATCCAGGAAGGGAGATATGCTGCAGGGGTTAGGGGAAAGTTGAGGCATATCAAGACCATTTTGATCCCATTAGCTCAACATCTTCCTTGTCCATAGCCCTCTCACTAAAGCGAACTATCACTTTCTGGTGACAGAAACAATTACTGTCAAATCAGGATAAATCACAGAATGGGTCAGATTGGAAGGGATCATCTGGTCCAATCTCCCTGCTCAGGCAGGGTCATCCTAGAGCACATTACTCAGAATGCTGTCCAGACGGTTCTTGCATATCTCCAGTGAAGGAGAATCCACAGCCTCTTTGGGCAATCTGTTCCAGTGCATGGTCACCTACACAATGAAGAAGTTCATCCTCATTTTCAGGTGGAATTTCCTGTGAATCAGTTTCTGACATTGGTTGCATTGCTCAGCTGAGAGCAATACAACTGAGAAGAGCCTAGCTCCATTCTCTTAACACTCTCCCTTGAAATAACAAAGAATTTTTAGGGATATGCAGATGAGTTATATAAAGATGACTTACATTTTGTAAAACTAAATCACCACTCAGAATTTGATGCAAGATTCTCTGTTAATCCATCTCATAGACTAGTCAACGTGGTAGAGGTAATTTTTATCACTGGCTATGTTCTGAGGTCCTAAATTTGGCAGACCTATAGCAGAAAATGCTGATGACTGATGCCATTTAGAAGGTACACTGAGACAGTCCACTAACAAACCCATCCAGAATAATCCCTAAGTGATCTCTTCCTACTCCAAAACACCAGCAACTGTTTTCAGTCTCTGCAAGAACAGCTCAACAGAACAGACCATAAGAGTGGGTAGGTATGAGGACTAGTGGTCCACATTTTCTGATTTGTGTTACCCTTCAATTCATATACACTAACAATTTCTATCTGGATAACTATCATTAATACTTTTTTTAATCCTGAGAGAAACAGGAATTGCAAACTGGTAGTTACAGCATGCTATTACTGCAATTGGCATATTTTCCATCTCTAGTAATGCTTCTGCAAGTCAGTAGCAGAGCAATTCCAAAAAAGAGCTCTAACAAAACAATCCACATCTGTTTTCTTTCAGCAACGCTCTCAGTAGGTCTCTGACTTACTACGGCCACCTGATAAAATTGGATGTGGCACCCTCCCTCTAAGCCAAAAAATCACAGTAATAGTCTACACAGCAGCAATATTGGATCTACCCAGGGATCCCTTACTCTCTGGACATCTGCTCTTCAGTGCTGCTACTCCACAGCCTGAATATCCTGCATCAGTGTGGGCCCACCTACCTTACACGTAGCTGCCGTGCAACTCCACACTACTCGGAGTGTCATTTCAGACTACAGATGGTATCCCTACCCCAGCTGCCACTGCTGAGTCACACTACTCTGCCATTTGCTCACTTTGAATACTCATTTGCTAAAACAGTCACAAAGACTGAAAGCTCATCTGACTTATTGTACCCAGATCTGTATTGGTATCAAACATCACGTTTTTTCCTTACTGCCAGCTTTGTCACATCACGGTTTGTCAGTGACCACTCATTAGAAAAGGATAAGAAACCACACAGAAATGAGGTTTTACTCAGCCTCACTACTTCAGGATGCTTCCAAAGCACCTGTGTGCTGGCCAGAGAAGCCCTCGGTACACGCAGGCAGCCTGGGACCCAGCTGCACTACAGCTCTGAGTGGAGCTCAGCTGCAGGCAGATATGGTGAGCAACAAACCCACAGAGCACAGGCTTCCACCCAGAGCAGTCATGGGCTAATGCAAGAAATTTAATTTCCAAAAACTGCTGTGGTTTGATTTTTACACACACATCAACAGCAGCAGTAATGAAATTTGAAAGTTGATTACCAGAAATATTTTGCTATCTCCTTTCTAATCCATCTACTTCAATCCACTCAATACTACTACATTCAATCCACAAATTAGAGAATTAGAAAATATCAAAGAGCTACAGTACTAGAAATAAATTAATTTGTTAGATAGCAGGCAACCCAACATGAAGGAGACTGACTGTCAGAAAAAATTTTCCTTCCTTCAGCATTCAGTTACAAAAAGGCATGCAGGTCCAAATCTATTCTCATATTTTGGGCACATAATGTTGGGCAAGATAAGGGTTCTCAGATATTATTTAAGACAAGTGACTACTTATCACATGATAGTTTTGCAATTAATACTTCTAAAAACAACAGAAAAGAGAATCTTTTGTAATCAAATAGCAAATAAAAAACCGTGAAAAGACAGGCTCACATCTAATCCTCAAATCTCCTTTCCCAGAGTAGGAACAGCACCATCAGGATACAGTGGGTTTTAAGAAAAGGAACTTTCACCATACAGATGAAGCAAGGCCATCTCCTCAGCTCACCCCATCATCCTTTAATCTGTACATTATGGAGAGAAAATATAGAAGAATATATGAACTCTACACCACCAAAACCAATCATACTTGTCTAGAAATAGTGAAAGACAATTAGAAGCAGTTCAGATGGCAGAAGATGAAAATAACTAAAGACTTTTTTCCTTAGGCCAGAAAGTTTTTATATGAATGGTACTCTGAAGAGGGTTGTCTTTTTTTGCTGTCAGGAACAAGTGGACATCTTCATTCTTGGATACAGTAATTTCATTCTTTGCTGCTTTTAGGTCTTGCAAAACAGAAATTCGCAACTCTAATTTCAGAAAGTAAGCAGAGGAGGATCTAATTTGAATGAGTTTTAAATTATACAGTCATAAATGAATTAAGTTTATTCAATCAACATTTTCAGGTCACCTTTAAACCTCCTGCTACCAATTCATATGCTAGACTAATTGCTTCAGATTCATCTTTCTTTCCTCTGAAGAGGAAAATCATGAAAATTAAATGCTCTTACAAGATGCAAACACCGGTGCTTTAATCTGCAAGCAACTAGCTGACAAAAAGTAGTCACAGTTTTGAATATACTGGATATACAAATATACTAGCTGTCCTATGTGTGGGGGCAGTGAACATTGCTGCTGATGTAAAGAATTCAAGAAGAAGAAAGTGTCAGTTCAAGAAGAGAAAGAAGATGAGGAGCAGCACTGGAGTGACACAGTTCTGCCCTAGGACATAACCCTGCCGAAGAGTCCTCTCGTCAGCTGTGCCTGAAATATGTATAATCAATGTGAAGTAAGCCTTAGCTGTTACTCAGGATTAAATATAGTAGGAACACGTAAGTGCAGATTGATGCCAAAACTACAAGAACTTTTTAACACAGATATTCGAGTTGAGAAGTTATTCATACAGGGGCTATTTACACACATGGTAATGCTTTTAATGCAGCAGCCTTCTTCAACTCAGGCTGTCAAAAATAGCAGGGAATGGGTAGGAGGAGAGACGCTCCTCTTTATCAGCAGCATCTTAATTTAAATTGATAAGGTGAAATGAAAAAAAAATTATAATGTGAAAAAGAAGGATAACAGTGGATAAACATTAGATGTTATACTTGATTTTTCCCAAGAAAAAAAGACTTGATATTGAATTCTTTTTATAAGTCATCAATACAAATCAAATAGAATGAATACTTGAAAAAAAAATTAATTAAAATATTTCTAGTTAGAATCACTGTTGTTAACTACTTCATGACAAATTATCACAATAAATGTCAAACTCCCAATTAATGAGCAAGTCTTAAGTCAGTAAGTGCTTAAAGATACTAATTACAAAAGTAAAAAGTAGCTTTAGTCAAGTTTAGCTCTACTCATTTATAAAAGGAAGACTTCAGGTACTGTTCTGCAGAAAAAAAAAAAGCTTTATATATCCTCCTAATATAAGCAGGGATCAAATAGTGGTAAAATTTCTGCATTTCTATTTTTAATCAAATATGTAATATTAGAATGAACAAAAATATACTTACAACTAACATTCTTAATAGAATGGAATTTACCCAGGGGCACTGTCAATAAGACACTTTTGCTCAGAGTTTCACTCCCCTTGCACTGACAGAGGGCTGATGATCAGAGGCAGCTACTGCTTTGGTTCAATAGAACATTACTCAATATAGCTTCATTGTAAAAGACTTGGAGATTTTCACCAACCCTATCTGAAATACTCTATTCTAATTATTTGCACTCCGTTTTATTTTTGTTAGAACTGAGTCATGTAAAAACTAGAACAGTTTCGGCTTTTATTAAGAACTACCTGTACCTATTTCTTCAACAATATAACATCATGCTTAAAAAAATCCAAAGTTATTCTAACAGATTCACTTGTTTTCAAATTATCTCTTGAGAGATTAGTAGGTAGTATCTGCTTTCTGAGGACTCTCTAAAGACAGGGTGGATTAACAATTCCTAAATAATTAGTTTTGTTTCAGTTCATCTCAAAGACTATGACACATCTTGAGGTTTGATGACAAACTACTGCAACAGCTCCTTGCTGAGCCACTGCTGTTCCCAATTAGCTTTTTTCTGGAGTATCAGAACATGAAACTTACAGAGATGATGGTCACTACCACGCTTTTGGCTATGTATCAGTCACTCATAGCTTCACAACTTGCTACTGAGAAAAGAGCAGCAGAGAGCTTTAAATTGACAGAAAAGAAAGCAAGACCAATTTTTTTGTTGTTGAAACTTTCATCAAACTATACAAAAAATTATTTGTATATTCTAGATGCTTAGGATGCTTCATTATTGTGTCACAAGTACATGACTTTCCTGAAAGACAGAGAGATGAAACTTCCACTACATACAGGAGATTTGAAAGAAGCATTTAATTGAGCACCCACTCTCCTGGTTAGTAAGTGAAAGCAACTGGTCATTAAATGACTCCAACTCAATTTACTCTACATTTAGCACTTCCTTCTTGCTTACTAAGCAGAGAGAGGAAAGCAAAAATTTGGAAGGGAAAGGAACTATGCTACAGCGAGTAAGAATTACTTTCTATCAAGGCTCTACAATTTTTCCTCCATAATGCATGAGCTGACAGGGGACCAAATTGCTTTGATAGCATATACTAAGAACTGTAACTTTATTTCTATAATTCATCTTAAATAGCAGCAACCAAAATGCAAAAAGATAAAAAATTAGAGAATATCAATGGTGTGTTCTGTCCTACAAGCAAAATGTTGGCACACAGAACAGCAGTTTTTCATCTTAGAGGACATCACCAGCAGTATTACCTCTTGATTAAAAGGTCAGTATAGATTCAGCCTAGAAATGAAGATACATTGACTTAATGCTAAAAAATAGTAATGTGCAAGAAAGAGTTCTCATGCACGAACAAAAAATGAGATCTTATCTATACCATGTATTTAAGATTTCTTGTGAATTACAGAAGTGTTGGCTCATGTTTATCCCTTCTCTCCAGGATATATATTTGTGCTTTGTCCTGTGATGAAAATCAAGTTCTGTCTTTTGGCAACATCATGTACTGACTTTATGACTGGAAAAGTAAAGTGTAACAGCTTTAGAGTTTTAGTAGAGTGAGGATTTTGTGATGTTGCTTGCAGGAGAGGAGGGGATGTTCTAAAAATCTGACAGAAAAAAAATTAACATTCTAATTGTAAAAAATAAGTGTTCAGTACAAGAACTGTAGCTATGGCTTATTACGTTTTGTCTCTGGCAGTCAATGACTAGGGAATGAGACAGTCTGAAAAGCTTAGCCATTTTGATTTCTATGGCTAGGAACTTGGCTAATGGAGTAAAGAACACCAAGTATAATTACGTCCTTTATTAATGAAAATGCGTATGCAAGAAAAGATTTGTCACCACCACCTGAAATCCGTCTACTCTCGTGCATATCCCGCCAATTACTGAAATCCAGTCTTTTTTATTGAAGAGACAAAGCCAAATCCAGGAAGAGCAGTGAAATCTCTCTTAACAAGCACAAACAAAAAGATTCCCTTTTTTAACAAGAAAAACTGTGTTCCCATTATCAAGGGCTGCAGTTACAGCTTCTTAAGAAACACACACAAAATGAATCCACGCTTCTCCAAAAGTAGGTGGGCTCCTCACTAACTATCTATTAAAGGGATGAAAGTGCCACTGTCACTTCAGCCATGTGCCCACAGCCCTAAGGCCTCCCTGCAGGTGCTTCTCCAAGATTTGCCATCTGGTGCAACCACAGAACATCAGGTTATGGCAAGCAGTGATTTGTCAGGCTCACTAAATACAGTGACACACATCCACACTGCACATCCACACTGGGCAGACAGGGGCTTGCTCTGCCCCAGTTCTACAGCAGAAGCAAGTTTGGCCTGCCAGCACTCTGAGCCATGGTAAAGCTTTGTAACTGTGTTAACATAGTGGCCAACCTGAACTAAAAAGCCCAGACTGGAAAAAAAAAAAAATTCATATTAGCCCGGCCTGAGCTTTGCATTGGGTTAGCACAGCCCCCTGGATAAGAGCTGACATGATGTTCCTCAGGCTTGGAGCATGCTCAGCCATATCTGATTTAAAACACTCCATGGGCATACCCAGTATTAGTCATCTGTGTGGAAAAAAACACAGCAGAGAGCTGTCATCACCTCTGGAAAATGGCCGTAACAGCTTAAACTAGGAATTAAAGCTGAAAAACAAGTTCAGTTGGGATTCAACATGTTAAATACTCCTATCAAAACAAGACAACTTAAGATAAAATTGTAAAGCCAGTAAACAACAATAGTTTTATATCACTGCCCAGCCAAAAATGTTTTGGTTTGTGGTGGCTTTTTGGGATTGGTTACCCACAGAGAAGAAGCCTCAAACAAAAAGTTGTGATGCTTCCTTGCCATGAAGACCTAATGGTAAGTTTTCCCCCATATAAGCAGGGAAAAAAAAACCTTAAAACATTTTTCTCAGAGTCATAAAGCATTCTGATGTAGTTTGCCACTTCAAAAGAAAATGAGTCTCACAGGAGCAAAAAGCCAACATAACACAGAAATGGCCAGATTTACATTAGCAATAATAACAGTGAAGTGAACCCTGACCTCCTAATACAGAGTACTGTGTTATCAGCTAAATACCAGATTTATGAACAAATCTTTGGTCAGAACAATTTTCCAGGTCTGACCTAAATTTATACGCAAATCAAGACAACTCAAACTCAATTTAGTAGCAGATAAAAGCCTCAAATAGGTACATTCTACACTGGTTTCCCTAATTAGCACTCTCAAATTTGTGCTCACACCTACAAATCCTCTTGACCTTTTAGAAGGCGAACTTGACAACATATTGTACTGAAACAAGAAGAAATAAAGGCAAAGTGATTTTGAATCTAGAATTGTATCGGAACAGTTTAAGTGGAACAAGAGATTCCCAATGTGTTTGAAGAGCAATAAGCAGGATATTAACACTGCAGTCTGGGGTCATTTTATTGAGCTATTTCAAGAGAAAACAGGTCAGACAAACCAGCATTGTTTGAAGAAGAGACTATGATTTACACAAGTGTTCCAACCAGTTTTAAAACTGGTTAGAATATTTCCAGTTTATAGAGCCCCAATGGAAACATGATCCATTTTAAGAGGAAATTAAACAGTGATATTCAAACTGCTGCTTCTATTGGCACCAGCCAGATATTCCCAAATCCAGTCCTGCTATATTCATGTCATGAATATAAAGAGACAAAAGATACTAATAACCAACAATGACAAAATTAATGAACCTGTAAAAGATCATTGGAAAAGTTACCATAAAACACATGAAGCATAGAGAAATAAAACAATACCTGAAAACCTGAAAAAATATATTTCATTTTTTAAAAAGTAAATGTTACTTTTATGTGTGAAAATAAGAATTAATCTGTGGGGATGTGGAGCAGGAGGGAGATAATGCAGGATATGATTGACAGCCCTTTACACTGAAATATTCAATTAACAGATTAATAATGCCCTGTTGACAACAGAAAATTCTATAGCATACAATTTTTGGACTTCCATATGGTTTTTAAAAACTACCTTTTTAAACTTTTTGTAATGTTTCTTAAATAACATCCCTAGAACTGCAGCATCTAAGAAACAGGTGAGTGGCATCTGCACAGTTCACAGTCTGTTGCTCAAGTTACTGTCACTACACATCTCACAGCAGGACTGTTTCAAAGTAAAGACTACTTTTACAGCAGTAATCAAATTTCAGAAAGCTGAAGTTTTTTTATGGCCATGACATCACTTGAAGGATACAGAGGGAAAAAAAAGAATGCAGAAAATCAAAGCACACTTCAAATATTTAATTAGTGCATTAGGCTATAATCAAGGTCCACTACACCTATGTCTTCATAGTTATGCAAATAAACCTCTCCTTGCCTTCCACTAGGCTGAAACCCTTCCATACCACTTCCATTTCTACATAAACCAGACTTATTTCATATAAGTGAAGGAATCAGATGAGAAAGATTCATATCAACCCATGGAAAAGATTATGAAAGGTAGCCCTCAAACATTCCGAAACAATAATCACTTTAGCAAGGCAAGTCTCTACATTTTAGCTTTGCATGATTAATATTTACTGTATTGCTGGTGGTATATGAAACTACTCACAAAAGCAGCTGGAGAAGTTCATAGTAAAATGATCACGCAACAGCATTGCCAGTATCACAAACATAAAATTTGAGCAGAAGCAAAACTACAGCACAATTACACCAGACATGCAAAGAGGCTCACAAAAAAAATGTCCAACCTGCAATCACAACAGGTTTGTACTACAGCTCTATCAAACTCTGCTTCGTCCTGGCATCATTCTCTGTATTCACATCAAAAGTTTATCTCTTTACATAACATTCAGATTGAATAAACCTGCTTGCTTTATACATACAGAGATCTTTTTCAAATTTGTATCCATGTTCCATATAATTTAACTGAAAAACAGCATTCACATAAAGTGCAAAAATTTGACTTACTAGGTATTTTCTCCTACAGATTTTTCAAAATATAATATGGATTGTACAACAGTTTCAACTCCTCAGTGCAGGTCTGCTGGGTTCATATACACAACTGTGGATTTTGAAACTACAAGAAGCCAGGGAACCAATAACTGATTGCTACAACACTGACATGTTCCTTTCACACTTATTTGGGGTGTGTAGCTATATGCATCATCTCTTTAGTCTGTAACATAACATGCTTTTTTTAACTAGCCAAAGTCACTGAAAGTGGTTATCACATTTATTTAGGGATATAGAGATGCATCTTCTCAGTAATATTAAGAGATAGGAAATGCTGTCTTCAGTGCTATTGGTAGATATTGCCATGATAAAAATAAAAGTTTGGAACGCACAAAAAAAACCCCAAACAAAACAGCGACACATCTACCTTAATGTCTCCCTCAGGAAAAAAACCCACCAAATTCAGAAGTTGTTGATAGATGCATTTAGTCTATCTATGGCTGGGCCACAGTAGAACTTATTTTCATTTTAGAGAATAAACTCAATGATTCATTTAGAAAATGCAAACATTGGAAAAGTCTCATTTCTAAAACCACACTCTTTGAAGCCTGCTTGTGAAACAGCAGAATGCTTACTTCTGAATTCAAAGGCTCATCTGACAAGTGAAATATAGAAATATGACTTCAGTAACAAAGAGCTGCTATACTATGAAGGCCAATTTCTTTTCTTAGCAGGGGACAGCAGTGGTTCAAGGAGACAGGTTGCCTGGAGGGATAAAAATGCATTCCCTATCTTCCATTAACATTTTTGCAAAACCTGCAGTCTTATCAGCAGCTCTTGATACTGGCTGACTCCAAGGCCTCAAAATAATTGACTGGAAGCTATGTTGAAAGAGTCGTGTTGTGTCAGCTCTGTGATAAACTGACCAAAGCAGGGAAGAGGGTTACACTCATGGCACGGACTGGGTTACAACCTGTGACTCATTAAGAAGCTATTCAGCACTTCCAGAGCAATCCACATGAGAGGGGAAGAAAATGGATGCCTTTTGAAAGCAAGGATTATACTGCCTTACTGCACTATTGTCAATCCTTGTATGATAGCCAGCGATCTTCTTTCAAGTCTATTTGACCTGGAATTGTTGAAGTTTTTTTTGGTAACTCTTAGCAACGATTTATAACATTCTTAGCAATGACAAAAAAAAAAAAAAAAAAAAAAATAAAAAAAAAAAAAATAAAAAAAAAGTGTTCAGCAACTTAATGGGGAGCCTTTTACAGAAAACCTCTTTAGCTGTCCATGTGGCCACTGGCTCAGCAGTTAGGATCCAGGTAAAAACTAGGCTTTACCAGCTCTGTATTTTCAACAGCAAGTTTATTACCACTGAATGATTTCAACTTAAAACAGATTATTTTTTTTCTTTGATCCAGCTCAGTACTCTGGGGTTTTCCAGGCAGACACCTGACCTAGAAGATAAATGAGCCAAATAGGCTCACAGCAGGCAGAGTGCAAGCAACCACCTCCCACTGCCCATACCTTAGGATGCATCTGGAAAAAAAACCAGCTTTGGTTCTCAGAGTCAAATGGCACAGGTTGCTTAACTAACATGCTTTTATTTTGTCATTCTTGTTTACAAGCCACAGTACTAATCCTCTTACTGAATTTCAATTTCTTCAATGAAATTCCTTTTTCTTGTTTCCAATTCCTAGAAAAGGGTTTTTAGCCTGGTCTCTGGAATATATCCCAAGTATTTAAGAGGTAAACCGCACAAAAAACCCCCGCCCTGATCATGTCTTATTGCTACTGCTCATAGCATGCATCTTTTGACTGGTTTCAATAAAATAGCTTCAACAATTCTGCAGCTTGAACCTTGATATAAATCTAGAATTACTGCTGAGTTGCATATCTCAAGTTTAAAGTAAGAATTTTACATTAAAGCAGCATTAGAACAATAAAGGTCAGAGCCTTAAGTATACATAACCCGATATGTGAGTGCCTTTATAGGTATCTAATTGACAGATGAGTATTGATACACATACATCCATGTATTTCTAGATCACACTTTACCATCACCAATAGAGCTTTAAGCCCTATGAGGCAGAACCAAACAAGGTTCTACTCATTCAACAAAATCACCATCTCCAATTATCATCAAAGAGAACAGTTGATGATAACAAGTTAAGAAGAGCATTGAGTTCAATGACAAAATGTTTACAACTTGTCTCTCTAAACATTATTGAGGTGTGACTAAAATTCAGAAGAAAAACTCTCAGGATATCTGAGGCAATTCAGTGAAAAAAAGTTCAAGATCCAACACACACATTCAGTCATTGATTGACTAGTGCATTTGTGATGCAGTCATTTTAGTAATTAGAGTGGGAAGTCCATTAATACACTACCCATTAAATAATGATCTGTAAGCCTCATGGCTAATTTGAATAAAGAAAAAAAAAAGGAAAAGAAAAGATCTTTCATGGATGGCATTGAAATTCAAGTGAGCATCAATAGGAAAAAATACTGACATAGTAGAGGTATATTTTATCACATACAGTTTAGGATATAATAATTTTGTGTTACTTTTCTCTTTTAAACACATGCCTACTGGAAAAGCACAATTCAAACTCAAGAGCTGCACTAACATCTGATAAAACTGTTTTTGAAAGCCCAAAATTGTCTTTAAATACTTAGGGCAAGTTTTATAAAACAGCGAGATCATAAAATTCCTTTGTGGGGATTTAAATAGTCAGCCAGCATTCCAAACAGTTTCACAAAAAAAGTGCTCAGCAGTACTCCATACAGATGTTTAGCATTCATTATGCATTGATATGTCTTTATGCAAGCTGTATTATAGATGAGAATTGGCATGAACAAGCAGAGTAAAGACAAAGCCAATAAACATTAGCACTGTTTCCCACACTATGGGTGATTATACATCAATACCACAGTAGTAGTGTGGTTCTGGAGGTAGAGGATAATGAGGATTTGCAGTGCTGCACAGCTGCCCACAGCACCAGTTTCTCAAACCCTGTCCCTCAGGCCCCCACCTGCAATTCCTCTTTTGGGCCCAAGGAACAGCACAGCCTGGAGGTAAGGGATGTTTGCTGTCCACCTCTCTAGAAAAAGCCCTGAAGCAAAATGCAGGCACTGCAGATATGATCCCAGTGGTGAAGTTTGCTGTGTGAAGGGCCTGAAGACTATATTAGAATGGAAAATAGAGAAAAAAAAAACCTTAAGATTCCTTACAGCCTTACAGGGCTTCCTACCACAGCCTCAAGCTTACCTGTGTCACCTGTTCAGCCCAACTTCTAGTGCCTCCTCACCCAGCAAGGATGGCAGCAGTTCAGTATTCATTGTGGAATGAATGAAGCCAAAAGACACCACTGTGGCCACACAATAACACCTCACAAACACTTATATGAGCCTGATAACAGCAACTGCACCTGGAAACCTACCTACCACTTTATCTGTTTCTGTGGTTGAATAATCAACATTCATCATTTGCATTTAGCTCTGACAAGCCATGCAGAAAAATGAAGGTGCATTTCAGCCAGTTTATGATCTCTAAGAATATTAATTGTCAATTAAAAGTTTATTGGAAGACTACCTCACATCCCCTTAAAAACCTTCCCAACAACTTCTGTTCATAACCAGGTTCTCAAAGGTTAGACTGTTTCTTTGCAACATACTGGCAAAGAGAGCCTTGTCAAAGGACTCCATCCAGTAGAAATCATTTTTTAAAAATTACAAAAACAATTAAGAGAGAGTTTATTGTTGGAGGAAAAAAAAAAAAAGCTTAACAACAATGGCTGCCTTGTTTACTGAAGAAGCCTCCATGATTCTCAATTAAATAAGCTTTAATTAGGGAAGGAAAGCTAGTCCTCAACTGAGAAAAGCAAAGAGGAACTAGAAGCACACCTTGAAAAACATCATCCTTAACTCACTGGTAAAAGATAAAAGACATGACAGACTACCTTTTCAAGTTAGACAACTGAGTTCACATGACTGCTAAACAAAGAGTCCTATCTTTGTGACTCAGGATGAAATTAAGATAGATATGATTAACTCCAAATCAGACTTGGACAGCTATCTGCTTTCCATATTGCAGTGAGCAGGTCATGGAAGAGCAAACAAAGCAAGCTATTTAAAATCTGTTGTACTCACATCAGGCATAATAGGGAGTAACAAATTTCTCAAGGGCCTGTACAAAGCTTTACTAAGCTGAAATTTGAATTAAGGGCTCATACACATTTCTTCATCTTTCATTTGTACAGGATTAACACTCATTAAACACCTACACATATTTAAACCTGAGAAGCCTTTAAATTCAGAAAGGTCAAGTCATAAACTGTGAATAAGCACACCTGTGCAAGGGCTGTCCCTCACAATCCAAACAAACAGAAGACTCCTTGAAGTGTCTTTCTTTGCATTTATACATATTTACATATATATAAAAAAAAAACCATAATAAGTGACAAGTGTTACTATATAACACAATGTATTTAATTTAGAATTAACGAAAAGAGAAGTATTAGAAGTTGCTACTCTAGTATAAAATAGTATAGGAATAGACAAGTAAAGACAATAATCTGAGAAAGTAGTACGGGACAAAGGAAAACTATACAAGCCTAAAGGCAATGGGAGGAAATACAGGGAAACAGAATAAAGTATTAAAAAGACTATCTTTGTCACAAGGCACAAAGTAAAGTCATTACTGCTAATGCAGACAAAAGGGGGGAGAAAGTGGGGGGTGATCAAATTCAGAGGCTTTCAGTCTATATAAAATCAGGAATTGTTTAGTCCAAGCCTGCTTTAAAATGTTCAATTGCAAAACAAACAAACAAACAAACAGAACAACAACCAAAAAACCCCACACACCTAATATGTCATAAGCTAAGTCCAAAGAAGGCATCCTTATTTTAGTATGCAGGGAGAAAAAACAATATTCAGAACACTCATCCCAAAAGGGTACACCTGAACCTTCACATTTTTAGATAAGATTACTAGCCACTCAAAATTATCTTAAAAGCTTACCATAGCTTCATGTCTAATAGAAAATACTGCAAGCATACCTTGTATAACACAGAGACAGCAACGAAAATTTTCCCTCTTCCAGCAAACTCAAATATTAAGCTAGCAAGCACAAGAATTTTTTCATTCTGATTTTTAATATATCTGAACATGTATTTTTTTAATCCAAAAACCAGTTAGAAGGAACAGAAACTGCCAAAGTGCAATAAGCAGGTGTTGTTGAGAGAATATTAAGCAGAAGAAATATTTCTTTCTATACTAAGAAATCGAAATAGCATATTTCTTCATTTAGCAAATAACCTTTGTTCTGAAAGTGCCCTCCTATTTGTCTCACAGAGTAAGATATTAAATTTAAGGGAGGATGTAGACCTGAAACAACGATAAAAAAGTACTTGGAATCTAAGCCTCTTAGCTCTTAAGAAAACAGTTTTTCTGCATGATGAACCATCCCTTCCCCTATAGCAAGATTCTATGATCTATGGTAGTGTTTTGCTTCACATCTCCTCCCCAATGACCGTGGAGCTCCACGAGGGTGAGCACCAATACACACTGGACACTTGTAATTTTTAATACATTTTTGGGGAGACACCCCACCCCAATTCATGCAGAAATGCTGGTAACAGCTGCAGAGCCCTCCATAGTGTCACCAGGTGACCAGACCAGATTGGAGCTGAGGAGAATCCACAATTCCTAACTACCCAGAAAAACCAGGCCAGAAGGTTTCAACAGCCTTTTCTGCTGCTGTAGTACCAACTCCCAATTGCTGCTGTAGTATCAATTCCTTTGGACTTCCCAAAGGCTTTGTACCCGGGAAGACAGCTGTGGGTGCACAATATCCCCCTGGTCTATCCTCAGGAACTGCCTCCACCATCCATATGTAGCCTGTAAACTTTCCTTCACAAGGAACTGCCATCCCACACTAACTAGTAGAGAAAGCAAATCATGTGCAGGCCTAAATTTTATCTATGATGATTAATCCTAGAGAAGCCCAAATTCCAAGTTACTGAAAGTGCGGATACTTTTCAGAGCCACAAGTGAGAAGAGAGGCTGTAACCATGCAATGTTGCACCATGCCAGTCACGTGCAATCTGACAAGCACGAGTGTTGGGAAGACTTTAATACAGACAATAAGTAGCAGAAGGCTGGTACCTCTGCATTAGAAAATAAATTGGCAGCCCATCTATTTAAATGTGGTTAAGTTTAAATTTAAACTGAATTACATGGCTTGAAATTAACTGCATTTCATGATCCTCAAGTTATACCTTCAACTTGTAAATGACCAAAGGCAAACCAAGAGTAAGAAGTCCAGTAAGATCTTTCAGAGATGCCTTGTTTTACTTAACACATGAGAGTCTAGTGTACATTCAGATTGTAGATTCAAATTCAGAATCTGAGTCACACAAACTTGGTGGAAGATTTTCCACATGACTTCAAATGACTAGGTTTGCCCATTCCACCTTCCACAGTTGCTGTTACATAGATTTTTACTTCAAGTATACATAATGACAAAAGGAAGCTGTGTGATGTAAATGCTTTCTAAACAGAGTTTTTTAACAGGAGTCTTAGGCCAGGCAGAATGGATCAAATGGCATCAACAGAGGGCTGGGAGAGGAGAGCAGGTGTTTCACAACCTTCATCTTCACTGAACACTAGTTTCTCACTCAGCTTGCTCACCCTGTTAAAATGATGTTCTATGCAAAAAATGCTGCACTATATTGTAAATGAAGGGGATGACCACACATCCAGGTTTTGTGAATCATCACACTAGCCTGAAGTTCGTGAGAGCACACAGTCCCAAGCATAGATGAACTCTGCTTCCATAATCCATATTGCAAAACTGTGACCTCACCTGGATGGATCCTTCTCCCCAATCTCCATATTGCTACTCCATGAACCTCATCTCTGCTGGTCCTTTCTTTACACTTCGTTTTCAAAAACACATGAGAAAGAAAAGGTGCAAAACAAAACTGGGATGATGGGCATGGGGTTGGCATGAAGACATTTGACTTCATCATTTCATAAAATTATCTTTCCAGTGTGGCAAAATACACTCCTTTGGCCTATCATTAAGGACTGAGTTGAAGACAGTAATTCAGAATACATACAAAGGCATCCAAAGTACATTAGATAAAGATCAAGGGATAATAAGAAAGCTGGTAGTGCCATGACTTTGTGCCACAACGAAACAGACTTTTCTGGCAGAGCCTGAAGAGAGTTCTGTTAGGGTAGGGCTTAGCCTGGTACCAGAATGGAAACCACCTTGAGTGAGAATATCTGGGGGCACAGAGTTAAACATGGAAGAAGCCCTTGCGTAGCAAACAATTTCCCTGAGCTATGAATCTGTTCTCTATTACCATAGGAAGGATCAAGGATGTGGGATCTCAAACAAGAGAAAAGTTTTCAACTGCTACTATTAAAGTGGAGAATTTTACAAAGGAGTTTCCAAGACAAAGTCCTCATAAACTTCTCTGACACAATCATCTTCCTCTCACTTGCCCTCTTTCCAGTTGCCTCCCAGCTGTGCTATTCAAAATTGAGGTCAGGCAGGAAACATAATTAAAGCAGCGCATGTAAATGTTTCTTTACCAGTTTGGAGAGAGCCATGTAATTTTAAACTTTGTGTTTCTCAGAAATATTTTGACTAAATTCAAATCATTAGGGAGAAAAAAAAGAAAACATGTCCAACTGCATACCCAACAACACTTGTCATCTCCTTATCAAGGTTCCCAAGAGCAATAAGACACTATGATTTTTAGGCTATTCTAGAAACAGAATGGAATTTCCCAAATCCTAGCATTTAGCAACAATAATTACAAATTGCGTAATTATTTTCTTGCCTTAATTTAAGGATTGGAATTCATATATGCTACTTGAGTAGCAACACATACAGATATGCTCTGAGATACACACACAAGCTTTCAGTAATCAGAGACAAAAGGCCTGGCTAGACCCAAGGCTGTTTAACCCAACACCATCCTACCCCATCTCCACACACAGTTGTCATCATACCTCCAAATAACACTCCTTGTCTAGAGCAGTTCAAAAACAAGCAATCCAATTCCTGCCATTGCACCCTGCAGGAGAGAGGGGGGAAAGGCTGACCCACTGCCACCTACCACAGGAAAGGTGAAGCTCTCACTGCAAACCATTTTCCTCCCATGTCCTGTCAACTTCCTTGGCCTCCCCTGTTTCCTTCCACTTCTCTAAAAATAAGCAAACATATTGACTCACAAATATATCAGGAAACAGTGGTAACCAGATAGTCAAGAAGACTGTTTCTGCCCCTGGGGAGGCAAAATCAGCAGACCAGCATTAATGATAAGAAAAACTGTCAATGGGGCACAGAGAAAACAAGCATACAGCAGCAAGCACGCAATTCCTTCTTCCATCATCAACTCAAATTTAAAACAAGGCTGAAGTGGCTGAGTGTTCCACAACTCACTGAAATTTGAGTCACTTAATGAAGTCCATCACTGCAGAGAACTAGTGAAAATGCAAATACTGCTTCCTCCTTATGTGAGCACATATGTTGGCTTAAGAGGTGGAGAAATCAATGTGAGCCAATTCTAACTGGAAAGGTTTAGTGCCTTACTTCCCTGCTGGTTCTAAATAGCCCTCTGAAATTCTGCCAGGAAATACATATAGAGGAACATTCAGTATGTTTGCTATTAATTCAATTTAAATTGTTGCAAAATGTTGTCTAAAAGCACTTTTTTTAAGAAGGAAAATCCTGAAGATTTAGGGACAGTTTTGTTTCCATGTTCTTCACAGAGAGGGAGAGGGGGAGGAAGAATCACCAGTAGGGCAGTCTCACCTCTTATTTTAACAAACGCTAATGTAAGTCGAGAAGACTGCACTGACGTGTTTAGACAATTTTAGGCCCTTCAAAACAGAAGAAAGATTTTCTTTAAGAGAATTTTGAATGAAATAGCTACGTAAAGATAATTAAAAATGTGCTTGTTTGTTGAGCTGAATTAAATACCAGCTTTCACTGCTGTATCCCTTTCCACCTCCTTCACTGTCTTTCTTCTCTGTTAATAAGTGAAACTAACAGATGGAAAAGAACTTTTAAAAATAGTTTTTCTACGTACTCTGGAAAAGGGCAAAAGCATTTGGTTTTGCAAGATAGGAGATGATATAAAAAGAATATGAAAAATGCAAAAAGCCTTCAAAATGTGAACATGAGCAATGTTGTGCTTTTAAGCCACTCTTACAGAAATCTGCCTCCCGCCAAAAATAGCAAGAACATCACTGTAAACTACAGCCATTCAAACCATGATTACTATACTCTACCCACCCATCAAGCTGCTCCAATAAAAAAAATTTGGAAAACTGAATGCATAATTTCAAAGACAAACCTTAAATAAATTTAATCTGCACAGATACTTCCACAGGTTTAAAGTGACCTTGGTTCACACATTAAACATTTGTTCAAGAAAGGCTATTAGTACCAAGCAAGCACATGCAAGGTTAAAGTACTTTATTGTTTGTTCAGCCTGAAGCTAACACACATAAATTAAATTACAAACTTCCCTTTGTCAAATCCTGAGAATATTTTAAGTTTTCCATAAATAGATATACCCACTTTTAAGACAGTATGAAATTGCTGGTAAAGCTCCTAAGGAAATACTGACATCCTGCCAGTGACTAAGGATGACTGGAAGCTCAGTGTGCAAAGGGAGTTGGGGCAGTGAGAGGAACAAGAGCAGGAGGTGGGGGGAAAAGCTTACTTACTTTTCTGTGTTAGACAACTAGGCAATACTTTACCTTGAGAGCTTGCAAGGCCAGATTGGTTTCTTACAGTTTCTCTTGGCAAAACTAATGCCATACACCTGACAATTTTATATGACTTCTCCCTCCCAGCCCAAACTTCTTTGTAATCCCTTTCACATTCACTCTAAAGCCGTGATCTCTGTAAACCTCATCACTTTTCTTTTCCCTGCTGATTCATCCTTCTTTGTTCTCTATTCCAGACACCCTTGCCTATGAATCACCCTCTCTCTATTTCTGTCTCAAAAAAAAATTGTTGCCCCAGTTGTTCACAAATCTGGCTTGGATGTGCCCAAAATGCAATATTCCCACTCCATTTCCTCAAGGCACAAAAAAGTACATGCACTACCTCATCACACACTTTCCTTGCCACCCATCAGTTATTTTTTAATTTATGAAAGCTAATTTATGAACACTTTAAAACCTAATTAAAATGAAGGATTGGGATATGCAGGTGTCCTGTGACACAACCATTCACTCCAACCCACTTCCTTAAGCAGTGTTTCTCAACATGTCACCCACAAAGCCATGAGGGTAGAAAGAAGAGTTCAACAGACTCATGAAGAACAAAACTACTTTCAGTACATGCAGAGATAGAAAAACACATTATCAACATTGTAATTAAGATGTTTTTAAACTTTGACTAAGAATTAATTTCTTTACCCTACAGCTGACCCATTACAAATGTTTAAAACAGGCCAGATGTTGCACTGTACCATAGAAAGTGTCAATGTCAAGGACAGAAGGGCATCAACACACCTGGTTTTTCCCTGATGTCTTAAAAATACTGCAGAGAAGGGGTTTTGGATGAAAAGAATGCTTTATTTAGAAAACATGAATTAGTTCTAAAACAGAAAAAAAAAATCAACCTCCTAAACATAATTTGTATTTTAAAACCAGGACAAGTCAGATGATTCTGCCTATTTGGACCTTGTAGATTTTTCCAGACATCTTCCTAAGATCACAAACAGCTGGTCTCCTCCACATTTTTGCAACAACTCTTTTACCCTTTCCCATTCTCTTGCCTTGTTGCAGGTCCCCAGACAAGAGAACAGCACATAGCATTGACAGCTCCCCAAAGAGAGAGCTACTGCATTGCTTTAGATAAAAGGAGTGGTTCCAGATTAACACAGCACCATCCCTGTTATTCTTCTGAAATACAATAATCCCAGAAGTTTGCAAGCACAGTATATTCAGTCAATCAAAGCTGACTATTCAAAATTCTTGAAATACTTTTTCAGGGGACAACGGAAAGCAGAGCCTTCAGCCTATTTGAGACATAACAGCAAAGCTTCCCTGATTTTTCTTTTGATACACCTTTAAGAATGAATGAGAACATGAGGTATCTACCCCTAAAAAAACCAGCATTCACTTTAAGTCTGAACTACATTTTAAAGATATGAGAGATTTATCACAAGTCTCTTAAAAACACCATAAATAATCTCTTGTACAATTACTCTCAGACTATTGAAAAATTTCTGCCAAAGTAGGTAATTCTGGTGGATTTCTAGAATGAGGACATCTGTAAATTGAAACCACCTAAATATTTTCAGCTCTCCATATGCTGATGTAACAATGCTGTATAACACTACCAAAAGCATGTCCAAACCTGCCACCTGCAGTAGATGACCTCCAAATTTCTGAGGCTGCCCTGGCCTCCAAACACAGCTCAGCTGAGCAAATCTGCACAGGCACATAGCAATTTCTGTGAATTACACCAAGTATCACACTTAATTTAAATCACTTCCTCCACAGGCAAATAAATTTATCTAGAAAGTTGCTATCGTGACTGTAATTTTGTCCTCACATTAGGAGGAGTGAGTGGGAGGGAAGACTCAGTAAGCAGAGAAACTATGCAAGGTAAATGTATCAAAACTAATTAAATAGAAATGTTTGTTCCAAACTAGCTTGTACACATATTTAAGGGCAAGCAATAGCTACTTAAAAGGAAATGCATTGTCTTCAGCAATGGGATAATACACAGCTTCAGGTTCCAATAACCATACACACACTCTCACCAAAATAATCCTTGTATTTAAAGATAAAAAAAGACATTAAATAAAAGTGACTCTGGAATTGCCCTTCAGTATCTCTAAACTCTTGTTACATTGTATTATTTACAAAGTGATGCATTTGTCTTTTGAAAAAGACAGTCAGGGTGTTTTTTCCCACAAGCAGACAGTTGTTTTCACATTTGTGCCAGGGCAAAGAGCATGGCATGACAAAGTGCAGAACAGATCAAATTCAGGACAGCACTTCAACCTTGAAAATTTGCCTAAATTTTTTTCAGTCTGTCAAAGCAGACATCCGGGTCTTTTACAGAACTAAGAAAAAAAATACAACAGTTATGTAATGCTTAAATCAAGAGATTCGATTGAGTTCAGATGGGTTTGCAAGGTGTGTTTAATCAATAGCGAAGCATTGATTCTGATCTCTTCAGCCTTTGCATTTTGCCTCTCACTGAGTTCATTAACTCAACATATAAAACAACTTCCATAACATTATTCAGCCTTGTTCAACAAGCAGTGGTGGAGAAAGCATCATAATTCAAAAGCAGAATTGCTGCACAGCTGCAGAGAACCTACTCTGGTCCACAAAGTATTTGTGTCTGCAAGAAGATAACCCTCTAGTCCATACAGTTTCAAGCAGGAAAAGTAATGCCACTGAGCGCCCTCCTGTACATCTGAATATTGGAGAATTCAAGCTCAAAAATACCTTTTTTCCCCAATCTAAGAGAGATTCAAAACTCATGGTCTTGTCAATTAACAGCATGTTTTTATTAATAAAAATATTTACTTGAAACAATTACATACCTTAGTGAAGTAGAAAATAAAATTCAACAGTTGTAAGAGGGACATAAATTTTTAGAAACTAATACATATCTAGTAAAAAGATAGGTATTCTGAATTTGTTCTGTAGTTTAAGAACAAACTGTTTGCAACACTAATGAAGTGGAGAGGGGAGCACAGATAACCTCCCTGAGATTCACCATAACTTGTTAGGATAATACCTGACAGGGAATAACTCTGCTATTCATCCTTCTCAATGCCAGAAGATGCAATAAATCTATCTTTTGATCTTCCAGTGGACTTCTTACAAATAAAAGCTAACCTAATCACTATTTCTCAAGTTTCTATGCCCACAAAAGAAAGGCAGAAGAAATTTACAGCGTCCCACACATGATTTGTATTTACATAAAGTTAATTTTATATGTACACTACATAGAGCACAAGTATGTATATTTTAAAAATAGATATGCACCCACATATGTATTTATGCGCACACACGGATTCTTGTTAAAACCAAAAGAGGAGCTGACAGGAATGATATTTAACCTAAATCCAGCCATCTCTCTCTTTGATTAAAACTAGGCACCTAAATGTCAGCTACAGTGTTAAAACCTTTTTGAAAGGCAGGAATTAAGTGAACTTTCAAAAATATCCTTACCATATTATTACCTTATACATAATTCCTTGAAAATGTGCTTTCTTCCCCTCCTGAAATATCATTCTTATCTTTTCCCCGCCCTCCTTAATTTGTTAAACCCATAGTCCTTTTTGAAGGAATAATGGAGCCAAAGTGGAGATGAGTGGTAAATTCAAAGATCATATTCCATTACTTTTGCATGCTCTAACCTGCCACACCTGCCCAGGAGCAAGGTGTTCAGGGAACAGAGTCAAGCCAATGGAAGTAGGGAGCTGGCATCAGTGAGAGCAAGGGGCTGCAGTTCAACCTCAAGGCTGCTGCTGTGATCCTTTGATCCCTTTGCCTGTTTGGGATTACTCAGAACTAGATGAAATATCCTTAGTAATGGTGCTGAGGTATCATTGGACCCACTCGGGTGTGCTCACTCCCCATGGCTGCAAGAGGAAATGGGGTTATGGTGGTGGGGAGTTCTGTAACAGTGGCAGTCACCTAAAAGAAGTTATGACTTACATTCTCACAATGGACACCCAACTAATGTTCATAGTGTAGGGACTTCATGAAAATCATTTATCATCATGTATTTATCACCATTTTCTCAACCACTTTTAATGGAAAGTCTATTAAATCTTTTTAGAAAAAGCAACCAACAACCCCATTCCCCCCAAAAAACCCAAACGAAACGAAAACAACCAACAAAAAGCTGTGCTGTATAAACTACTGCCCTAGTGGTTTCAATAACAACTAAACAATGTTTAGGATATCCCTTTTGAATTCCTTTATTATTTTTATTCTCCCCCTCCTACTCTCTTTCCTTTTGGATGTAGGTACATTCTTTGGATGGAGCATGTAAGTTGCCACATAGATTATCATTACCTTCTGGTGTCCTTCAGAGTACCAGACTACTACCCTACTAAATTGGGGCAAGGGAGGTGGTGGGGAGATAGCAGTGGGGGTCAGAATCCTGTGGATATTCCTGAAGCAGTATTTTAATACAGACCACCACCAAAAAACAGCCCTCCCCAACCACTTCCTCTCCCAGGAAAGGGGATGCAAAAACAAGATATGTGAAATAAGGCTCAAATTTTGATTTGACTGATACTTGGGGTCTTTCTGATGAAAAGGAAAAACATCGCACCATACTGGGAGACTTCATATACTCTCTCCTTCAAGTAAATAGATAAATTAGATGCTCTGAACACAGGCAGAAGCTACCACAGCACAACAGAAAGCAGCCTCTGTCAGCAAAGGCAAATAAAACCAATGTACCAAACCCAACTGCTTCCTGGGAAAAAAGAAAGAAAAATATCAGAAAAAAAAAATCTTCAATGCAAATGCTTTTGTGCCATTTTCTACTCACCAATATCACGTCCTTTATCAAATGTATCTAAGAAGCCATTTTAAACCAAACTATCAAGAAATCAGAACAACTAAGTCATTGAGAGATGAGATTCTACTCATTTAGGGTCAAAACATGAAGACCTGGGGTTAAAAGGTTATTAAAAATATGGCTGTTATCTTTTCATAAGCAAGCAAAAGTAATTTAAAGGACTTACAAACTAATGAACAAAAACTGAATCTTGATCCAGTTGTGGATGCATTTTCTCTCAATATAACCATTTTTCCTCTCTTCCTGATGGCGTTCCTTCATTTTTCCACTGTTCTCATTTAGATGCTTTCCTTTTCAAACTGTGCAAGCCATATTTAATCTTGTTTATTTCTTCTAACTTTTTATTTATAATTGCCTTTTTAAAATATCTCAATCAAAAAATAAGCCAGAAACAGATCAAAAGCAAACAAGTTTAAAATCCAGAACATGTGGAGGTCAGTCAAGAACAGACCTCCTAGAGACCCTCGTCATCCTCCAACAGCCTCCCAAGTATTCATCAAGGAAGGAAGATTTTTTTTCCCCACATCACTCCAAAGAGATAAAATCACCATTAACCGAGAGAAAAGAATGTCTGTTTTCAATTCCTTCACTTTTCCAGATGAGCTTGATAAAACTGTTGAAAAGATAATTCAACAAAACATTTTTTTTCCTTATATGCCACTCAACAAACAAAAATATTAAAAATAAAATAACTGCAGTTGGGAAGGAACTATAAGACCCATACACTTCATGCATTAGTATAAAAACATTGTAAGCCCTGCCAATTTAAGAGACTCTTCTTCTACCACCTACAACTACTTCCTTTTATCTTATCTGAAAAATAGCTCTTCACCACTGTAGACTAATTACACCATCTGTTTAGCCCCAGTACAGTAACACTGAGACATGGCACATTAATTCCTTAACTTTCCCACGTGGAACTGCCTTGTGTTACCCTCACACTCAAAAAGACAAGGGCTGGGCAGAATGAAAGGGGGAGGGAGGTGGAAATCAGCCTCACAGTTATTTGTATTCCTTCTTCCTCCACCACAGCTCTGCTGTCAGCCTTCCCAGGGATTTAAGCAATCTGACAATTTCTCTCTACCTCACCTCAGTACAATAGTGCCACTTGTCAGGATCAGCAATGAAAAACATCAATCACAGGCGCAAACACAAAGAAGGAGGCAGAATCTATGCATCTACTCCTCGTGGTACCAAGCGAGCTGCCTCTCTTCACAGTGGTCAGAGATCACCAAATCTCAAGTTAGAGCCTTCTTTGGGAAACCAGGAGACACACAGCCTTGCACTAAAAAGAAGGAATTCTCCAATATTTGAAAAATAGAACAACACCCCCTCCACCTCTCCAAAACAATGACATCCTGTCCCATCCAACAGCACACTAATGGCAGCTGGACCCCACACTACCCAGCACGGACCACACACGCTGACGTGCTGGGAGACATCATCACAAGATCCCTAAATCCTTCTCTTTTTCTTCATTCCCCCAGCCCTTTAAATAAGGCAGACCATTTATGAAAAAATGCCATTTGGAAATCTTTACATATGTTAGTTACCAACTAAAAATAAAACAGCGACTTTGGGAGGCAAACCCTGTTTACACAACTCATTTGGACAAGTGGGCAAGAGCAAACGTGTAGCAAGGGGAGGCAGAAGGCAGGAGAGCAGTCACTTCTGCATGGCAGCAGTTGCAAGCAGCTACATGCATCAGCTTCTTCAGCTAGAAAAGCTTCAGAAAGAAGGAAACCTTCCTCTGAATCCTTGCAACTTGTAAGAATTCTCTTGTATATTTCCTAAAGTTAGAAAGCTTGGTCCTAGCTTTGATTGCATCTGGAGTTCTTCATATTTCCTTTCCCCCTTAGAAGCATTCCTGTTTTTCTAATGAGGTGATACAAAGCCCCTATAAACTGACATGTTCCAGTTTAGAAACTGTTTTCAATAGAAAAACATACTGCTACTGATAACCACTAAGATTACACCAAAGGTGAAAGGAAAAAATCCTTTGACATTCAACATAGTTTTGCGTTGCTCAGTCAGAGACATTTATTAACAGTTATTTATAGATTCATGTTTCTGCTCTGTGTCACAGGCACAGGCTTGGGTTTTATCCTTTTTTTTTTTTTAACAAGGCATAGTGGAAGCTGTAAAGGAAAGAGACAGAAATAAGGGAATACTTCATCTTACAGATTTATCAATAAGATACTTACATCCATCTATAAAACAGCAAGGCCACAGGTCACAGGGTAAAAACTGTGACACAGAGGAGGAGAAATAAGAGAAGGTGAATTGAATACAGTCAATATCTCTGTCCTCAGCTCACAACAGAAATGAACACCAGGAGATGTGGATGGGATAGGGAGCAAAATAAAACTACCATATCCTTTCTTTCATAAAAGACTGTGCATATATCTTTACTTATCATTTCAAACTTAGAAACTAAGTACACAGCTGTTCTTCATATGGCATACAGAAATTAGAAAATTTTCATCACTGTATTCCTCCTGACCTTTTTAGTGACAAAGCTACTAAAAAAAAAAAAATAAAAAGTTACTTAATTAGGTAATTGTGAGTAGAGAAATGGTAAGATCTTCAGATTTCTTCCTACTATTCTGTAGTGCCTTTCACCAGTCCTGCCTGTACAGAACAAACCTTAGTACAGCCACAGCTCAGGGAAACCATCCGAGGAGTGAGCTGGCTCAGATTCAGGGACTCCCACACAATAAGGTCAGGGATAACTGTGCAAGACACACTTCATGAAGCACTGTACTTGTTTCTATTCTCTGAGGCCCTTTACTATCATGAAGATAAAAATGTAGAGTCAAGCATTCAGTGCTATGACATCCATATCTGTGCTTCCAGCTAATGGAAAAGTACCAAGCATCAACACCAGCCCACAGAGCAGAGGATCTCACACGACGGTTGTCACTTAACATGTTCCCTTCCCACTCACAGTCAACAGCAAGGGTAAGTCACTAGGTAACTTTATTAACCAGGTAATCCATTAACTTAAATCATAGGACAGAAAGTACAATTTGTGGAAAAGGAATTTATCAATTCCTTTCCAAAGTCACTTTGATACCCTAAGCCTGAAAATTTTGCCAGACAAACCCAGATTGAAAGACAATAAATTTTACAAAAACAAGTGCATTCCATAACATAAGAGAAATTCTACTAACCAACCAATCACCTTCCCTTTAACTTTATTTAAAACACATATCTTTGTGCTTAATATGTGAATGTAAACAAAACATCTGCATTTTACTAGTAAAGTAATAGCTGTGTTTGCTTAAAAGGCAGGTCCCTGAAACAATGCACCTTTCCCATACATACCACTTATCTGCTTACACAAACAGTCCACACACAACTCCTGCACCCAATATATACCTAGTATAAATCAGGTATCCCAATACTGGTAATCCAGGATGGAGGGGAAAAATTCAATACTGTAATTCAGCTATAAGTGAACAAAGATGGGTTTGTTGTTGCAGAAACTGTAGCTCATTAAACCACAAACAAAAATAGCTTTAGTTTTATATGAAGAAAGGGATTTATGACTTGATGAGAAACAAATTGCCAAAAAACCCCACTGCAAACTTGCAACCTAATTAAATACCTGCTGTTACACATAGCATGAAAATTACCACCACTGCTTTTTATGACTATTAAACCACTCTTCCTTCTAACTGTTATTTACCTCCTGTTGGCCCAGTGCAGTGTAATGCCAGCATGCACCCTCCAGGATTTCCCTAAGTTCCTACAGACAGAACAGATCTGTGTACTGCTAGTCTTGAACTAGCTTGCAAAGAAACATCTCTATATCCCCAAACAAAGGGGGGTTGTTTCCGAGTGGCATACAACTTTGACATTAAAAAAAGCATTGTCAATAACTTAATTGCCTTGTTATGTCAAGTGCAATACATACAATCAAAGGTTAATGACATAGACCGCCTCCCTCACCCCAAAAACTCACTGGAGGCATCAGACTACAGAAAAATGACTGTCTTGAAACATCTGGCAGTCACACAGTCAGATTAAGTAAGTAGACATGGAATGCTGAGCACCTCTTTAGTATTTCATTACCTCCCTGGCAAATAGTACCATTGTATCACAATACAGCACTTAATCTTGCACTTCTTAAGTATGAAAACATCCACTAACATTTGAAATTATTTAAAGCAGAACTGTAAGCTCTTAAAGCAGGCAAAATATTTCAAATGTACCTGAACACTGTAAAGAACCAAGAAACAGAAAACTAGAGAAATATACCAGCAGTCAAAGCATTACAAGGCTTGATGCTTTTCAAGATCCTGCACATAAACTAAACTTCTGGCCAATTCAGTGGTGAATTTTCACTATCTACCTGCTAGCACATCCCCAAATCATTCAGAAATAGTCCTTTAACAAAGGACTGTAGGGTTCAAGGCAAAACCCAAGGGAACACTCTCCAAATTTCACAAGTCCTGAGCAGAATTCAAACACCTATCCCATTACATCTTCATATCTGAAAAACATCAGTGATCTTAGCTGCCAGTCAGTTGTTTTGGTAGTGTCAACTAAGACAAAGCAGAAGGCACCCTCCATAAGAAGGCACCTTCACATAAGGAACATAGAATTGGCTGGAGACCAGTAAAGAAAGGGAGGATGACATTTTTAAGAAACAGCAATGAAAAATCATTCCATTTGCTATTGCTCTCTGAGGTTAGGTTAAGCTTCCATGTAGAAAAAATTTTCTAAACTTTTCCTACTAGCAGCAGTACCATAACTCCTAAGTATTAAAAGACCTTCTGAAGAAAATTAACCTGACTTTTCTTACAACTGTCAAAAGTACACAACCTAGTGTAACAGATTTGGTAACCTCACAGCAGTCAAACTAATCTAGTAACACATCCTGGCTCAGAAAGGCCCCCTGAAAAAATTGTCAGTAACAGTTCTGAAAGTTTAAACTGTCAATCAGAGGGATAACAAAACAAAACAAGAAAAAAAAAAACATGACAGCTGGCACAGTGTAGTCTTTCAAGAAAAAGTCAAAATCATCTTTCAATAACCTGATGGAAAAATAACATGAGAAGCATTACAAAAATATTTGAATTTATACTCTGAAAGCAGATCCCCAAATGAAATATTGTCCAGCTACAAGGCAGTTTTAAATTACCTCCTGAGAGGCTTGAATTTACATCACAGATATAGCTACACTAAGACACTAACACCAAACTTTTCATACATGTTGCTCATGAGTCTGGATTTCATTTTTTAAGTCACACATTTCTGCTACCACCACCATGCTTATTTCTTCACTCTCCAATTTAGACCCACTTAGATATGAGGAAGCAAAGCTCCTAGCGTTAGCCTATCCAAACACACAAGGCAGATTACAAGCCTCTAGGAACAACATGTGTTCATGATCACTTAATTCTTTTCTCAGTGTTCTACAAGCCAGTGTTGTAATCTAAAAAACCCTCATATCTGCATATTTTCAGTACAAGAACACAGTCACAAGTCTTTCTATAGACATCTATGACTATCACAAACTCAAACTATTTTTCTCCCCCGATATTCAATGCATTCCAGAGAACTTTAGAGATATTTTATCCAGGTTATTCTGCATTACAGACCTCCAAAGCACTTCCTTCATAGACTGCAAAGGCAATATCATCTTGTATTTGATTATGGAAGTGTCCAAACCCTCCTGGTTTTAATCCTGCTGTTCCAAATAGCCTTCATTTCACAGCAGAAGTAATTTGGGGTACAAATACTACCCCCCACTCAGAACCAGGAAGAAGGACAGTCTCTCATCCCTTGCTGCTGTTACTCAGTAGCTCCACTTCAACCTTGTGCAACATTACAAGGAAAGAAACAGTTGCCAGGCCTTCTCTTCCTGCTTCCTTGAGTATCCCTTAAATCCTGTTTCAACATAACTTAGGCACCAGGCTCTTTCCACAAGCACCGGGGGATACACAAGGGTATGCAATTGCTACAGTCATTGGCGTGCTTGAAGTTCATGCCCTGCCTCAGCCTGTGACAACTTGCTCAAATACCTACACCTTCAGCTACACAAGGAAGTTGGACACAAACCACTGCTAAGAAGGAAGAGGATAAACCCCCTTATTTTACTGTTAATTTGATCTGAGAAAAGCATAGGAGAATGCAGGGGTATGGCAGATGCTGCCTTCTCCCACTGCACCATCTCTCAGCCCTTAGGACCACAAAAAATAATGGGTAGAAAGCCTTACATGCTTTTCATCCAAGCCTGCTTAGCAAGAAAAAATCTGTTGACCTGCACTTCCCTGCCTGGGTACTGAAAGCAAAATCAGTCAGAACAACACAAACCCTCTAAAACAGAAATCACTATGAACATTTAAATAGATTGGACACAGCCTAACCTGTTCATATTCTGCCATTTCTAGAGGAACAGCTACACATCAAAAGTATCCCATATTAACCTTATTTTTTTAAAACATTAACATTCAGACTTTCTTTCCATCTTGTAAAATTACATCAACAATAAAGAACACTGTATCTAATAATACCACCACAGTTTATTAGATCTAACCACCTGTAATAACTGACTTATTAATTCAACTGTGACAGCCAGAATACTTTAAAATTAAAAAAAAAAATAAATAAATAAAAATAAATAAAAAAAAACCTGTTATTTTTAACAGTCTAAATTCATCCATATAGTCTCAAATGACATTTTGTCACAATAAGATCTTCTGTCTAGTAAATCATCGCAATTAAAAAATTACACCATTAGAAGTTGTTTTTAAATATTTAGAACTGTAATGTGATCTCAGAGATTTTGGTTCATTGGTTGTATCCCATGATAGCAGTGCTCACCCTAATCATAAGGTATTGTTTCTTAATAGCTCCATTAAACATATTTCAAGATACAAAACAATTTTGCAAGGCCTCAGGGAATAAAAAAAGAAAGGGAAATTATGCTATGTGTGAGGAAATTATGCTATCTGTGAGTCAACACTAGCTACTCTTCACTCTCTAAATACATTCACAGATAACTGTTCCACAACTGCCTTGGACTTTTTAACACCACATGATCATTAATTGTTTCCTCCTTCTAGGCTCAAAAAGGAGAAAACCACAGAAAAATCATCAGGTTTTAATAGTGCATGGTAGTTGGCAAATAAAAAATCTAATATGCATTTGAATACTGATTTATTTCTATTATGAAAGTTTATAATAAAGTTGGACATCTCATCTCATTGGCATCCAAATGGTTTTGTTTTGCAAGCAGCATTTTTATTTATAATTTAGTACTCTCAGTCATGAGGATGACAGCAATATTCATTCATTTATCCCTTAAAATCTAAACCTACGTGGGAACTCCAAGCCAAAAGCCCCATGTGTGACTAAGTCAATACTGCTTCTGGGAAGGGTTATTTACAAAATCAAGATAATGATTCAGCCTCTCTGTGTGTATTTGTTCTTTCATTCTTCTGCAATTGAACATAAATTTGGATTATACATTCCAGAATGTTACGTTATCTAATTTTCCCCATTGTGTGCCACCATTTTGACTACTGAATCAGGACCACATAAGCACCTGTGATCCCAAAATAAAAAGCTCAATATCCCCTTACCTGAATCACAGAAATAAAGCCTTCATGAAAATTTACTGCAAGCAAATTTCACAGAAATTCACAATAGTTTTTTCTAGTTGTTTTTGTTTATTAAGTCTGATACTTGTATAAAGTAACTTTCTACATCCTGTTCCTACATCCATGATTATTGAAAAATTACTTTCTGAAGCCAAAGCAAGTCTGCAATTTATCTACGTTCATTAAGACTATGACATGTCCTAAACCTCGTGCAATAGTTATTACAAAGAAACTGTAAAGTACAAGCAAGAATAAGTAGCCTCGTTATCAATTAGCTGATTTCACTTAGCGATCCCACAAGAACACATAATTGGCTGTCAAGCTGAGCATCACGCACCAATTCTCCATTGAGTCTATGTAGCAAAAGTGAAATACCTGCAATCTGCAAAAACAGCAGGTTTGCCTTACAAAGATGCTTTCCCAGAGTACTTGTCTTATTTCTCAATCAATTCCTCAACTTCCTTGAAGCCACAAAACTGAGAAGCAATCAGATAAATTTAGACAATATTTTGTGTGCCAGTAGACTGTGAATAAAGTTATTAAAATCCCTTTATCTATGACTTCTGATTCCCATTTCACAATACTTATCCAGAGCACAAAATAGCCAATGGAAGTAATACAGGTTAAACTTAACAATGACTACAGATCTAAATAATTACACAGCCCATTTTATCAGAAAAGAGCCAATATTTAATCTTTTCTTTTCTGACTCAGATCACGGCTTAGATAGTTTTTAAATCTGAGATGCGATGAAAATATCTCCATATTTACAACTATGCTGTACACTCCTACAACCTGGCATTTCAACCACTGATAATGGCATCTCTCCCCCTAGGAGGTGTGCAACCAATCTGTCAAGCATATCCTATTTCAGCAAATCTTTCTAACCAAGCAAATACAAAACTCTCAATTAGGTGATCTGCCAGCATGTCTTTGAATGCATTAGGTACCAAATTTGAATAAAAGGAAAACAATATTGACAAGCATTCAAGCCTGTCAAGATCTCTGCTAAAGCTGCATTAGTTCTGGTGAAGCCAGTGAGCATAAGCAGGCACTGTGCCTGAAAAGAGTCTGAGGACAGGGCCACTCATCCTTCCATTGGCATCAGAGAAACAACACAAATGAGTAGAACAGGAGTAAAAACCCTCCCCTCCTGGCAGCAATACACACAGTATGTACAAAGAAGAGTTTATTACACAGCAAGAACTGAAAACATCCTTCAGGATCCTCCTCCACCAGTATCACCATGTCTCCAGTAAATTTCCTACTCCCATAAAACTTCCTGTGTTGGGGTTGTTGCCATTATAAAGAGGAAAGATCTACTTAAAAATTATATAAATCTTTTCTTTTGTAGCCCTACAAGTTCTTTCATGCTCTTCATTAAGGAAGAAACACATGTCCTGTACAGGCAAGTACAGAACAGTAAAATCATCCAGAATCTAACCACTGGGAGTAGACATCTCCAGGAAGAGATAGTGAGGAAGAGGGTCTGACTTCATCATACCTCTCTCCCCATACACCTGCATTGTAGACTGCCCATCCTGCTTTCATCATTGGCCTTTGCCTGACTGCTAGTAAATCACTTAAGTCCCATTTCCTAACCCATGCCACAAGAACAGCAAAAGTGTGAGTGTTCCCTATGCCAGGCTTTCTTTTCAAAAAATAAACCAGGTTAACTATTTTTTTTAATCTATATTTCACAGGCTTAGTGAAAGAGCAGACAGGTAAAACTAAAGGATTTGAGAGTTGGAAGGTGGAACTAACAGCTGGAGATTGTATTCACCCAACTGTGATAAGTAGCAGCCAGACTACTCTCCCTGGCTCTTTTTTAATCCATCATGAGAATCCTTCAGCCTAGCTGAGGATTCCCGCCAGAACAACATATTAATTCCTTTCAGCAAATATTACATCTGTGTGGAGGGATGCCACACTTCCTAATGCAAGGAACTTTCAACCTTTCCTCAAAAGACCACCTTCAGTCACAGCTATTTTACAAATGGAAACAGACAACTTCCTGGCTCAGATAAACCGAGTATCAAAAGATTTAACTGCATGTGTGAGAGAATGTGTGAAGTTCCCCAACTCCTGCTTAATGATGGGTTCAACAGCAGCAATGCTGTATTAAAGATTCCATGAATTTTAAAAATGCATTTTTAAAGCATCCATACCAAGGACAAGCCCATTAATGATATACTGAGAGATTATACTTCAACCTCCTAAGCTTTTAGCTTGAGCAGGGAAAAGGAATCTGACTCACTAAATAAAGTAACTAATGACTGAAAAATACAACGAAATTCATTATTTGAGAGGACGATCAACAACATTTCTAGGTTTATGTTTTCTTCATTTTATATCAGGCACATGAGTCATGAACATGGTGTATTTATGTACATTTCTGACCTATATCTTTTGTAGTTAGAGGGAGAGAAATATATCTACACACTCAGGCAATTGCCACAGGTGCTTCAATTCTATTGGAACATGTTCTGCTAATTTTAAAGGGTTCAGTTATACTATGTTGGAGGAAGAAATCTGATCCTAAGCTCATTTAAAATGTTCTAAGCACTATCTCTAAAAATAGGGGAAAGTTAAACATAGCTAGAAGCATATTGCATAAAACAAATATATCATTATATTATACCAGTGTTATGAATAACTGGTGGGAAATGCTTTACTCTCTGTTAGCATCCTTAGTCAGTGGGATCAGCTGTATGCAGTGCAAGAAAAGCAAGGGGAAAGAGATATAAGAAGGAAAAAAGGCAAGGAAAAAAGAAATCAGCAAGCTAACTGCTATGTTAGCCGCCAGCTATTAATAGAATAGCCATTAGGAATAGCTTAATGGTTAGCTACTCTTCAGCTATGCCTTGATTAACATAATTAAATAAAATTCAGAGAGAACAATTAAGAACCTCAATCCTGTTTGAAGATGTCTTGAACATAAAACTTTGTTTTAAAACTGAAAGTGAATTTTTTTGCAGGTGTCCTCCTCCTTCACTTTTTTCTACATGAAGAATATCCACTGCTTCATCACAACTAGAATGCTTTGCAAATCTGCACACAGTGATTAATTCTACATATTATCTTAATGAATAGAGACCAACCTGGGGGAGGGGCTGAGTGAAGGGCAAAGGTAAACATGAAGGGAAAAAGGGGGACTTTACTAAATGAAGGTACCGAGGCAATGTCATTTCTTATCTTAACATCTACATATCTGAAGATGCTTAAGATGTACAGTCTACAGTGATGAAGACAACTCTTGTGGTGTTTCAATTCATAAAGGTTTCAGGGGGGATTGTTTTGTTCTGAAGATGAAAAAAAAAAAATCTGTTCAGAGATACAACTTAAATCAGCAATTTAAAGCTCAGCCTTAATCTGTAGATAAAAAAGGCTGCAGTACGTTCCAATGTATTTACAAAAATATTTGACTGATGCATTCAGGGTAGAAAAGTACATGACAAGTTATAAAAACTAGTATTCAAATACAGAATAAGGTATTTATCAGGACAAAAATCTTCCCAGCTTAAATGAACTTTTTAGAGAGTACCTGAAAACTGAGCACCTAAGATTCTAACATTAGCACACCATAACATTATAAATTACTATTTGGTCAAATCATTAAGTTTTCTATTCATTCCCATTTCACTTGCATTTTAAAAGATGGTTAAAAGCTGCAAGTGAAAGGTCTGCTCTCAAATGCAAAAGTAACTGGTATGTCTGAACTGTCTAATAAGTCTTTCAATTCCAGGGTGCATACAACTTATTGCACACCTCTATATTTACATATACTTAAAACTGACAAAAAATCATCTCCTGTATATCACAAATAAATGTTTCCTACTCTACAGTATGTTTTGCTGTACTGTGTAGTATATGACTTTTTCTTCATTTTCTGGGAAAAAAAAACAGTTATTCCTCTTTTCCATTAGTTTGTAGACAGGAAGGTATCTCCTATGCATTACACTGTCAACTACACATGATTCTTGGTCTAAGATACTGTCAGCTCACTGTGTTTTAAATTTAAGTTAATCACTTGCCCTTTTCAAAGGGTAGTAACATTAACATTAATCTCTTGATATTTCCGTGGTCTGAGACATAGCAGATCACAGAAAAAAGTTTTCAACTATTTCATTCTATTGCTTCCAATATCAGGTGACAAAAACAAATATTACTGACAATCCCTAAAGACTGTCTTTGGAACACGTCCAGCAGCTCTGGGATTAAGTTTTAAAAAACTTTACTTAGTTTCCTAGTACAATCAAATAGTTTATATAACAGGCCAAAGTACAAATAACAGAAGGTCAAATTTATGTTGCTTGGCTACTAAGCACTATTTTTTTTATATCTTCACAGCGACTAGCAGAAGAATTTCAAGAATTCCATCTTATGCTGAGGCATGCTACCAGCCAACATTGAAATGGGCCTTGTATTTCCATCTGTTTACATGTTCTGCTACATGCAACAAGAGTCTGAAAGAAATTCTTGTAAGAAATTCTTATCTGAAGGTGGCTACCATTTCCCTCTTAATTCCATTGATTTTTTTTCTCCTTTGAAGAAAACCAACTAGACAGCACACTTCACCAATGCAGACACAGTCCTAACCACAGAAGAATGCAACACAACCAGCCACAGAATAGAGTAATTCTGCATTATAAACTTCAATGTACACACTTTTGGATATATTTGGCAAGCAAAACAGTAGGTAACCCTAAAATGAAAGCCAACTCTAGATAGTCACGGCTTTAATTTTGTAGCTAGGTTGAAAATATTTTCTCAAAAGAAACAAACTACTTTTTTGCACTGAAAGAGTAGTTGAAGTGACAGATAACTGCACACCCAGCCACCAAATACACAAAGGGTAACTCTTGTAGGACTGCACTGCACCAGCCTGCTCTGGGCTCTCCTCAGAGGTGTCAAGTTATCACTACTCTGAATAGACACTATGACCAATTCCTGTTTCTCATTGTTGCTGCACAGCTGAACTCCAACAAGATCTGTAGCCATATTTCACTTCAATATGTAACTGAATTATGACTCCTTTGGGACTTCAAGCATCACAGGAAAAGAGTACAGCTACTGTAAACTTAAAATTCCAGGAGATTGGACACAGGTCTACAAGTGTTCCACAACTGGTTTCAGGTATAACTTTGGCCCAAATAACTTATGTGTCATCAAAATTAGTGCAACCTATTTTCGGCAGACTTGAAGATAGCACTGGTGACTGCAAGTGGACTAGCAGCACAGCAAATGCTGCTGCGAAATCTCCCTGCAGGGGTTAAAAGTCTTTCAGTTTTCCCCTCCTTGAAGTTAGTCACTTTGTTGTTAAGCCTTTGAAACACACAGATATGAGAGGCTACTAACTACATACTGTCCCCCAGGTTTATGGGGTAAAAACTTTCTTATATTGAGGCATAAGACTGAGACTCATATGAGAGAGTGATAATGAGAAGAGACTCCAGCAACACAGTTTACAGGAATTAAAACAGTGGGACATATCATAAAACCGTAAAAAAAAAAAAAAAAAAAAAAAAATGTTATTCATATCATGCCAAACACAAAGATAACCTGAATTGTTGCTTCTCTCCTATCCCCATATTATCAAAGCACTTCTAAGGGTATTCCAAATCTGAATAAATGAAAAAATGGCAAATATTTTGCTCCTTGCACTTTATGGAGTATATCTCCAGTACAATGCAACCCAGCTCTCTATCAGTCCACAGCCAATAGACATCAAAGTCCCAGAAATACATGTGAATATAGTGAAAATTACTAAAGTAGGCCATCTTTGGTTTAATACTTTTTCTTCACTCTGACTCCAGAAGGACTGTTAATGTGTGACCTCCCCCTCTTAAAGGGTAGTGCAGCACTGCCCTTCACTGCACAGTTCGACCTCTTCATTTGTCTTTGAAAGCACTCTGTATAAGGAGCTGCTCTTCATGGTAACTACCTCCTTTGATTAGCTGCTGTGAAAGCCTCTATCAATAGCATATCTTTTTATCTCATATCTTCTGACATACTTTGAAAATCATATTACAGTGGACTCTACCCTCAAGGTCTGAGTTTAAGCTGCACCCTCCTCATTAACTATATCATAATTGCTGTCAGCCCAAACCTGTTTTTCTCCAGAGCACCACTAGACAATGCTGACGAGGTATTTGTGGACTGAAACATCCTGGCAGGCTCCCTCCAACACTGTAATGCTTTAGAGGTATTATTGCACAGACCTGATTAGTTCAAAACACTGCACGAGTCTGTGTAGTGTCTCCCTGCAGGCACATCAGAGGTCAAAAACACAGTCCTTCAAAGTCCAGGCTTGCCCTGATTAGCATGCAGCTCTGTGTCTCAATACCACACATTTGTTCTGTTTATACCCTACGACCTCTTGTATGCACTGGGTGAAATCCTCTCCTGATATAACCCTTGAAAAAGACAGTAAGTACCAGCATCCAGAGGGAAAAAAAAAAAAAGTTTCAGAAGTTGCTCATTTCAATAACTACAGCTGGTATGGAAACCAGTCAATGTCTACAGCACATTTATACACACGTACACACTTCCACACCTTGAATTTTTTGAAAATTTTCCATCTTATTTCAACAGCAAACTCTTCCTTTTTGTTAGCAGCCACTGATAACAGCTCTCAGTTCAAAATTTGTTACTAGTAAGACTTCTCTATGGGGCAGCATGCGTGCCATGGACTTTGCTTCTACTCTGAAAGTTTCATGCAGAAGAGGAGGAGACTCTCTGACCCACAGAATTCTTTCCAGTAACTTAAAAGCATGACTCCCATTTTTAGCAACTTCACTAAGTCTCTTAAAAATTTACAACTAGAGCCACAGTTAGTATTCAGTTTTTTTCACTTTTATTAAAGCTAATTTTAATTTCCCCAATTGCAATTTGGCATACCTGTAAAGAAAGCTTGTTTTCTTCTTTATAAACATGTTGCAAATGTCCCTTATCAATTGCCAAATTAAATTCCAATTTAAATTAACTTAACTTAATAACATCTCTCACAATATTCTTCAAAGCTTTGCCACTAGGCATTTGTTCCTCAGAGTTACATACTGTGCTATCCCAAGATACATGCAAACAACTACAAGGTTTCCTCCTCCTGTTGTCTCTTAGCTTATTGCTATTTTTGGTATGGATTTCAAAAGGACAGTAACTACTTCAAAGTAGCTGATGGTCCTTGTGAAATTTTCCGCAAGATTCATATTTAGAAACTGCTAGAAACTTGGAAGTTTGAAAACTACAGTTAAAAAAATAATGTTAGCTGTTAGATGATATTCATGCTTTCTGAAACAAGTTTAATGCAGGGAGGATAAGCCACTAAAAATCTAAGGAGATTTTTTCATCCTAAATAGTGACTGCAGCTCAAAATGTCTATGCAATATTCCCACTGCCTCCCTGAGCTTCCTTTTCTCCTTCCGACAAAGCAGATTCTACACAAGCAAGTCACTTGAAAAGACATACAAGAGATAAACGTGTTCACAAAGAGGCCTGTCAGTCTTGCTGTACCATAAAAATACAAGAAGTATTAATTACCACAATTTTGGGATGATAACTCACTCTTCCCTACAGTGTGGAAAACAAACAAGAGAAATAACAGTCAAGAAAAAGAAACTACAAATAAATTAACTTTAATAATAAATTAACTTTTACAATACTTAGTACACTCCAGCTTCTATTCCTTCCTACCTCATGTTTCCTCTTGACAGAGGTGGCAGGTAGTAATATAAATGTAGTAGCACTTCTGTTCTAAAATTCAAAGTGGTTGCAAGTTTACTAAGTGGAATATAAAATTAATTATCAAACTGCAACATCAGAACTGTTGTACAAAATTGGACATAAATCTGTGCATGGAATTGTTAATCCTGAAACATACTTTCAAAAATATTAAACACTGAAAACGAACCTAAGTCCCTTCCTCTCATAAGGAAGTTTCTCGCTGTATTTTGCAAGTCAGAAAATGCACAAATTCAACTGCAGCGGGGCATTCCACAGCTGTGGGTACAAAGGACACGCAGTGAGTGTTAAGCATTAAACCAACACAAACAGCAAATTGATTTTCCAGGAGAGCCTTTCAGAGCATTTCAGAACTTCAAAATGGAGAGAAGGGAGCAGAAAAGGGAAACTATGAAAACTGAACTGTGTTCAGTTCTTCTGTGGAAAGCAATTCAATACTAGATATAGATGACAGAAAACATAAGACATCACAAATATTAAATAATAACAGGTTATGCTAATTATAACTTTGAATAGGAAACTATTTTCAAATTCCTAGGAGTCAAACAGAAAATGTCTCAACATATACAGTCAACACTTCTATTCAAGTTAGCACTGAAGATACTGTTTGTTTATACCATTTCTTGAATAGATTGTAAAATACTGAATCATACAATTGGATATGTAAAAATGCCCTAAAAATTAGTGTAGATGGCCTTATAGAGTCAAGATAATTGGGATCCCTTTGCAGTTCACCTACTAAAGGCTGAGGAGGTCAGCTCCAGCCTCCCTCACATTTTGGAGGTGTAGGGGAACATGCCTAAATCACTGCCCTTGCAAGGGCTGTGGGCATCCTGTCTTCAGAAAACAGCAGCCCTACTCCACCAATGTCTCCTTCCCTGCACTCATCTCTAGGCTGACAACAAACTCCAAACCCAGCAGGACACAGTGGTGTTCTCTGTTACCAGGCACACACACGTCTGATGTGCCAACCAAAGGATCCCAACCTGCACCACTGTGCAGTGGCCTTTCCCCAGCAGGCTGTGGGCTTGGGAAAGACAGAGTGTATGAGAACTAGTACTCATATGGCACAAGTTAGTTGCACAGGCTTCTAAATTGGTCAAATAAAATTTACATTTTCATGACAGCATGAAGACAGAAGTGGGAGGAGAGGAGCTACTTCACTGCTACGATTGCTCATTCAAACTCCCAACTGTTTCAGCTTTCCAATAAAGCTAATGGGCTTTCCTTAACTTTTAACATTTCTCCAGTTTCACACCTCCAACTCACGAATTTCTACAAACCTGTGGGAAAGGAGGATGCCTGGTTAAACAAGATCCAAGCCATTTCAATTTTTCAAGACGAGGAATAGATGAGGACAGATGAGGCATTTAGGAGAGGAAAAGTTCACACAGCATCAAACAAGCCAGTCACTGTTTGTCTACGCTGTCCCCTGGGCTTGGAGGAATATATTTATTAACGTGTAGATGCACACATTGCTGTGATACCGCTCTTCTCCCTAGTTTGTGCTGGTAAAATCTCACATTTAAAAATAATAATAATAAAAAAATAAAATAAATAAATAAATATTAAAAAAAAAAAAAAAAAGCCAACCAAACAGAAAACCTGTGGTTACAGGCAGTGTTGTCAATGCAGACCCTCGGAGGGGCGGAGGGTCGGACCCCTGTGCGGGCACCGCGCTCCGGCCGCGGCTCCAGCGTGTTCTCTACCGCCACCTGCCGGCCCCGCCGGCCCGCACAGCCCGCCGCGCCTCCCCGGGATGCTCGGGAAGCCGGGAGAAGGGGGACTGTGAGAGGTGGGCTCCAGAGAAAACTAAACCAAACCAACAAAAATACCCAAACAAACTACAAAAAACAAGCTCGAAAAAAAATATGGGAAATGAGAGCTTTTTATTTTTCCTTTTTTTTTTTTTTTTTTAAAGCTTCTTTTGCTTCCACCATCCAAAAGAGGAAAGAAATCGTGGATCAAGGCATAAGGAGAAACCAAAAAACTGAGGAGACACAAAGAGTGTGACAAGCTCAAGCCAAATGAGCTTCCAACAGCAGCTTCCCCCAGATCATATTAGTTTTTAGTGAAATGGAAAAAAACAAAGCAGCATTGTCTGTGTCAAAAAATAAACCATCAGGTACCTACAAAATGCCTGCTGAGCAAGCCTGAGAGCCTGCAAGCTGAGGAGAGGTCACCAGGATATTTATCCATCCACTATCTCTTCTTGTCACCTGCCTTCCTGAAGGCCTCCCCTAGAGAACAGGGTCTTCATGGGTTGCAGTATCACAAGGAGATACCACACACTCCAACACCTACAGCTTTCAGTCAGATTCCTGCCTATGTGAGCTCTTCCAGCAGAAAGTTTAGACCCCACTGCAGCAGGCAAAGCCTCCCCATCCATCAATCAGATAGGTCCGAGCTAGTTAGGAAAATACAATCTGGTAACACCAAAAATCCCTCCATGTCCACAATTAAATGGCTTGAGAAGAAAAGGACACTTTTGTGCAAGGTAGGGAGAAGCAAAGCACCCATCTCAAGTCTTTTCTTAAAGTTTCTTTCTTAAAGTTTCTTCTCCGCTGATTTTTCATTTTGCTTCCTGGTTACTGACAAAATAGATTTGCTTCTGCAAATAAGTTGGACCTAGCTTTAAAGAAAATTGCTGTACATATGAAGCTTGAAATTCCGAGAGAAATTAAAGTTCAGTCAAAAAAAAAAACCACATGAAAATATGTTTGTATCAGAAAAATTATGTTCTTGGGTTTTGTGCATTTCTTGTGGTTGTACCTACCTGTACCTAAGACTACCATCCTAGACTCTATCTCAACAACAAAAAAAGAGATAGTACTCACATGTGCAATGCCTGCAAAAATCACACTACTTAAACATCTGGCAAAACATATTGATTTTGTGGTTAAACGTCAGGTTAATGTTGCATTTAAAATTACTGCACATATAATTACACAGAATTTTTTTCTTTGTAAAAAAAATTAACCACAATTCTCATGACAAAAAAAAAAAAAAAAAAAAAAAAAAAGGAAACAGAACCCAAAAGAAAACAAACAAAATAAGCCACCCACACACAACTTCTGTAATTTACAAATGTGGCTTACAAGCATCTGAAATTGATGCTTTCCTCTATCTCAAACATAGGCTACTTATAGAAGCAGACCTTGTAACAACATCACATGTAAAATAAAATGTGTCCAACTTTGTTTGTTAGAACAATTTACATGCACTTGCGTGACACCACGCTATGAGCAACTCAACTCTACATTCCTGTCCAAACAAATCTAATCTCTTCCTTAGAACAAGCGCTCCAGAGCCTTCAAGTTGATTTTACCCAAGAGTATTCCTGGGCTATCTTTGGAATGCTTGTGAGCTGGGGGGAGGGGTGAGGGACCAGGAGGGAGTGGAAGAAACACTAGCAAGTAATAAGCAAATACAGATGGAAATTAAACCTTACTTTGTGTGTTGACCAAAAAAAAATTATGCCATTCCCTATAAATCACTGCTTGGCTAACACTGACCTCTGCTAAAATGTTTACAATGTTAATGCTGTCCTGTAAATTCAATCTCTATGAAAAATGGCACTTTCGCCTCCTCTCCTAATTTATGTTATTCCATTCATATGTGCTTGCACTTTGGATAATAAATTACATGCTCACAGCCTGCTCTATGTGCAGCTTTCCTGTTTCCCATAAAAATTGCTACTTAAAATAGGCAGGTTTTCCTACTAAGCTTTGATTACAAATACCTTTAAAATCTGAGAATAAAATAAGGAATTTTACCTCAACTCAGATGCAGATTTTACATTTTTTTCCTGCTCATCCTTTTATCTCCTTGATTTGAGCTACTGCTCCACAGCGTCTCTTGTGTTTCAGTTCATAAGCTTTTTAGAGAAGGGAAATTAGACACTTTTTTGTGTAGGAAATGCCATTCAAACTTAAAGCTCTACAGAAACAATAAAAGCATGCACACAAACTCCCTCACAAATTGCTTTGTTAGAAATAGGTGAAGTTTAAACAAGTTCCAGGTTTAAATCTGTGCCAAAACTTAGTAGTTTCATAGTTCAGGTTCTCTCTTTACTTTGACCACTGCTCACAGCAGAAGTCCTCAGACTTTGTACTAGTGCTCAGAAGTTGTGAAACTTGGTAACTTCCAAACTTTACTCTGCTACCTGCAAGAACAAAAGCCAAACGGAAGAGTGAAAGGACACAGAAAAATCAAGAGGAACATATAAAAGCAAGATCTCAAAGGGTTTCTTCCACAGATAAAGTGTAGCAGTCAGTGAAGAGGAAGATTACTTCTTCCCTGCTCCCAGTTAGAGGTTTACCCACTGCAGACCCAAAAGAAAGAACAACTGCCTTCAGTGAAGCATAGTACCAGCCCATTCATCAGAATTAGGTATTTTGAAGTGACTACTTTTCAAAAAAAGATAAACGGCCATTACCCTAAATTTCAAAAGTTTGAAACCACAGCTTGTAAGCACTTAGAATTTTTTAGATGTTTTCTATTACCTCCAAGAGATATATTGTATTTGCAACATGAAAGATTGCAAAATGCATTTCTCTGCATTATTCTCAACATTATTTCTCTTCTTCTCTCATGCATTCTGCTACTCATTTGCAGACATTGTCTGAGACGAAGTATTAAATGCCACAAACCTTCTTTAAAAAACAGGCAAGTTATTGCATCAAATTTCATAGCTTTCATAAAGCATTCAGCTATTTTATTGATGGCAATGGGAACATTATAAGTAATTTAAATAAATCCTACTGGTCTCGTCCTCCTTCCATGACTTTAACAAAGGGATCAACATAGAATTAATGACCAACAAAATTAATTAAACAGGAAGAGTGAGAAAATGGAGGCATCTATTCTGATGTGTCTCAGAAGCATTAAAATAATGCCTTACTTAACACTAGCAGACAATATTGTAAAACCTGTCTCTTAAAAGATCTAGAACCAACTTTAACCTTCCAAACAAATTCCAGATGAGGACAGTCTCAAATTGTAACTCTAAAAGGAATTCTGTAGCAAAGTTATTAGTTAAGAATGCCATAAGTAAAAAGCATGCTACTATATCTACCCAGACACTACCCTCACCTTCTTCATAGACCCTTTACATCCACTGCCAAAGAGCAGAAATCCCATTTCTTTAGGAGTCTGGCTGGTAGAACAGTTAATGCTTCATTTAACACTGAGCTAACTAACTCTGAGTTAGTCTCCAGAGCATATTATAAGACTAAACAAGAACAAAAAAGTTGTCTTTGAATAATTATGGGCAAAACCGTCTTTATCACTACCACATTTAACATAAATGAATTTTGATACTTAACAAAATGAACTTTGGTATTTAACAAGAAAATTGAAAATATATGAATATTGCCAATATTGATTAGGTTGTCACAAACTCAACAAACACCTCTCAGATACATCACAGTGGTCTCTGTCCCTCCCATAAAGAGAGTCAAAATCCAGACTGTACTGACAGCTACAGCCACCTCTCTAAGGTAGGTTTGTCTCTTCCCAGAGAACCCTTTATTTCCCAAACTGGGCATGAATGACAATCATGAGAATAAGTCAACAGCACAGATTCTAATTCACCTGTACAAGAGAGAACAATAATACAAATCTTTTTGTTCTTTCTCCTAGATATATGAAACCCTACACAAACAAAACCAGAAAAAGCAAGAAGTTTCAAATCTGTATGTTCAAATCCAGTTTCCCTGTTCACAATGTGATCACCATGATGTTTCAATACAGGGATTCTGTCCTACATGCTGCTGAACTACAAAATCTGATTCAAAGTTTAGCCACAGGAGAACAAAATGCTAAAAATTCAGGTGATTAAGCCAGGAAAAGATTTTTTTAAAAAGCAGTGTTTTCTAAGAGCAGTCTGTTGAAAACCAAATGTTTGTGTATTTATGTCCTCAAGATCAGTACTGAATATGACATGAGTTTTCTATCTAATTTTCTACAAAGCAATCTTTTAAGACCACAGCAGGCCCTGGTAAGATTTTTTTTTAATAATAAATAAATAAATAGAATCACTAACAACAAAAAACCTTCAGCTCTAGTAAATGCAAATATGGTAACACATTAATGGTAATACCAGTGCTGGTAACAGAGAATGGCTGTACAGAGCAAGCCTTGATGATGTATTCCTGTTAATCAGACTATCAAAATTAATTATTTTTACTTGTCCTCTACAGAGACCTTTAAAACCCCTGAATGTCACAGATAAAAATCCTAGACACAGTCACAATTTCTGTACTGTCCAGTTAATAAACACTGGGGTTTAGTTCCATAATACTATCCCTCCTCGATTGCCTCAAGAAAGATATATATCTGTGCAAAGCATTGCAGTTACAATCTGGTTTGTACCAAATGGCACATGGAACTCATAAAATAAAAGTGTGATTAGAAGCAGCAGACTTCACCTGCATGCAACATTGCCAAGATCAAGAAATCAGAAAATAGAGCCCTGAAACCACAGTCTGAAGAATAAATCTGCAATGTTTATAATTTACATCTTTAACGCCACCTAATAATACTACACGTGCAATTACAGTGAAAAGATATAATTAGGATGATTCATCTAGAAGAGGTAGCACTTTCAGTCTTTTATGAAAAAGAATTTATTAAGCTACAATGCTAAACAACAGATTTGCAACAAAAATACTATCTGGCTTCAAATTTATGAATCATTACAGAAACTTTCAGACAGGACTAATGTCATCCAGAAGGATCGCAAAGTTACCTTGAATTTAAAAAAAATGAAATCATTTCACTTCGACTCTTTCATTATCCTGTCCTTTTCAAGCCTTTCAGCACAAAATTAGTAATATCATTAACAGTCTGCTTCCCTATTTGCCTAACCCTAAAGGAGGACTACTTAGGAAAAAAAATCCAATAGGAAAAATGTTTCCAGCATGCTGGCACACTAATTCTAGCATGCTCATGCTTATAAAAGGTTTCCACATGTTATCCAAGAAAAGTTACAAACAGACTGACACAAAATAATTGGTAAAAGGAGAAGCGTACATCTAAGTTCAGTTAGGAATGTCGATTTGATTACTAATTCTGACCTTTTACCACTTGAAATCACAGGACAAAAATTGTGTCACAACCACAAGCATGCAAAACCCTTTAAAGCAACACTGTAACCTTTTTGAGCAGATGAAAACAGATATTAATAAAGTGTCAAAGAGGCCACAGGAGACTTAACACAGGAGGCATGAGGAGGTTTACATAGAGGAGGCTTACAGAGAACACTGGCATTTGATTTGGTTAAACCAGCATATGGCTGAATATGACAGTGCACAATTTATTGGTTTTCTTCTAGGACTGCTGGCAGCAAGCATTGCACAGTGTTTCAGAATGAAATAAAGTACATGCTTCCCCCAGAAGTGGATAGAGAATTCTGAAGAATTTTCAACCTTTTAGCTTGGAATTGTAAAGAACCCAGGAAAAATTGTAGCTGGAACTGTAGAGAACCCAGGAAAATGGAGTGGGCACTTCATCCTTTCTAACCAAATGCAAGCAGTCAACTCAAGCTAAAGCACAACACAGAGCCTTAACTCTGAAGCTACCCAGACAAGTCTGATGGGGAAAAAAATTGAAAGGGCTGCCAGTAATCAGGAAAACAGATGAAGGGAAAACCTAGGGGCATGATTTAATATTCATCACCCTTACCTAGCGGCACACCAACTATGGCCTCCACCCTTTGTGCCTGTACTCATGCTCACCCGAGCCACAAAGCCAAGGACCTGGAGCTCTCTCAGGTCAGGAATCAGCCCTGCACTCCCAGAACAGCCGCCAGCCCTGCTGCCTCACTGGCAACAGCATCGCCCCCGGCCCTCTCTTCCACCCGAGCAGCACCGCAAGGAATGGCTTCTTGCTGGATTATCAGGCTAGACTGGCAAACCAGGAACAGGCAGGCTCATGCCAAGGAAAGAGGAAGAGAGAGACACCAAGAGCTATTCAGGTCAGCTGCCAAGGAACCTACTCCTAACCTTATCTCAAGGAAAACCAGAAAAGAAAAACTGCTGGCCATGTTAACTCAGATGCATTCACATTTTTGAGTTATTTAGACAACAGTCAAAATCTACTCAAGCTTGAGTAGAAGTTAAAAAAACCCTTACTTCTCCATTCTATTTGTAGAATTGAAGTAGGATTGAAGACACAATTACCATAACCACGTACTTTCCAGAGCACTAAACCTGTATGTAAAGTTCAGCCCAAAGTCCCATGACAGCCTAAAGCTACCATGAGTAATACTACCTTCCACAGCTCACAAGTCAAGCTTCAGCCATTCTGCCAGTGTCTTCACAAGGAAGTTGGTTACCACCCTTGGAGGTGGCTGAGCAAAAAGGTCACAGAAATACTAAAGACAGGCAAAAGCACAAATCCCTGGTGCCAGGGCAGTCTCATACTGGTTGAAGTTTCTGTTTCAGAGGAACTCCGAGATCCTCAAGATCACTCAGAGATCCTCCACTTGCCCCCAGATGCTGGAAAACTTCAGGCAGGCTGAAAGGAACTCTCCAACAAATCCCCAAAATGCACGGTAAAATCAGCTCCAAATTATACATTAGGCCAGACAAATCTATAGCCCCAGGATGGAATCAGGCTTGCATTTGATAATCTTAGAAAAATGCAGAAACACACCACCTGAATAAATCAATTTTGACTTGCCAGCATGAAAAGTAATCACTTCAGTTGACTCATGGTTTCTCTCTTGGTTTCCCTTCTGTTTGCATTAGCGAAAGCAACTCGAATGAGTACTCAATAATTAGAAGACAAAACAGAGTGGGGGTAATAATAATAAAGTAATATGCAGAAAAGTAAAAAATTACATAGGGATGTGTACATGCACCTTATTGACAACTTTTAAAATATTCCTTGTCTCATGTAAAAAGTGGAGAGTGAATCATTTTTAATTCACAAATTTGCTACAGGCAGTTATAGTTTCAGAGAAAACAGGTATAACAATTTTGCAGCATTGCTTCGGTAATGCTTGAAAGATTTCTTGTTTAATTAAGATATTCCTAGAAACGCGGAAGGAGAAATAAAATACCAATCTTCCTGAATGCAAGCAGATTTTTATTATTATTTTTTTTCTTCTAACAATGCCAAATGCTCTATCAAATTTCCTCTCTCTCTACATTAGAAGCTAGCCTGAAAACAAAAACATTTACACTTCTCATTTCTTTCCATCCTTGTTCAAGCTAAGAAGTATGTAATATCCATAACACACATGGCTCCACAGTGAACTGTGACTTCAACATGCTCACTTGACAATGAAGACAGCCTCAAGGTCCGTATTTGTAGGAATAAAGCAGATCATACTAATCTGGCTGTAGGAATTTCAAGACTGGTATCATATTGCAAGTGATATTACGGCTACCCACTTGAACGTAATTTCTCCTCAGGTTTTTCTTTCTACTTGAACTGCCAGCAGTGTTAACTCATTCAAGCAGCACACATTACCACTACAGAATCCTAGGAAAGCTCAAGATCTACGAAGAACGACCTCCAACACATGAAACCAAATGGAATTTAAATTTAATTGGTTTTGACATCATTCTAAACAGACCAGTCTTCAGCTAGCAATTTGGAAGCCTACACACTATGTTTGAAATTGTTTTACAAATGCAGTTTTGAAAGCTTAGAAGTTTTTCTTTATTCAAAATAGCAAGCTAAAGATGGGATAGATTTTTCTTCTGAATGAGAAGTTTTAACTGGAAACCACAAAGTTTATGCTAATCACTTTGGGTAGTCCTGAACTAGTCTCTGAATGGGGTTGCTTAACTTCCCTAAGCACAGTCAGTTTAAAATGAATAATCAAGAAAAACCCTTTAGAGTTGAATCATTTTTTCAGAAATTCTAGGAAACTAGACATTTCAAGGATGTTCAATCAGATGTAACACTACAGTATTTAAGAATGGGATTTAAAGGTCTAGGCAAATAAGTAGTATTTTAACATTTTTTCATACTTCTTTTGAATCACAAAGAGTGGGGAAAAATACAGAATAATAATAATAAAAAACACTATAACAGTCATTCTACTAAACACAATTTCTCATTTTGGTGTTTCAATTGTTTGTTGGTTTCTCATTCTTTCCTCATTTTCATTAATAATGTGAGGTTTCTTATTTTAAAAAGTATCTAAGTCATCATTATTCCTGAATTTTGGAATGGCAAGGAGTGATCATCAATTATGTACTGTGCAAGAAAAAAAACAAAACATATCTGGGTCAACAGTATTATCATTTCAATGGAAATGTTACTAGCAACCAATGGGTGGAGAGGGTTTTCCTCCCATCTAAAGCAACTTAAGCTCCTGATCTTTCTCAAAGCAGAACTTTAAAGCAAATATTTTATGATTATCTGCATATTTGCCTTCAGCATCTATTTTCATGACAACGGGTTGCTAGTCTTCTAGTTTTCCAGAGTGTGCATCAAACTCTTCATCAAAATGAAAATACAGCATGCAAAGGAGGAACAGAAAGCGACAAAGCAGAACAGTACACAATAATACACACATGAGATAGAAGTGGAATTAAAATCCTACAATCACAGCTGTATCAATGGTTAGTGTTATGTAACCCTGAACTGAATGCACTTTAAATGAGGGACTGTTCCTTTAAATATAGTAAATGTGATATTAACTCAATTGACACTGAGTGATCTTTACATGTAGCATGCATCCCATAACAGAAGGCACCTTGTCCACAGAAATGGCTGAAGAATTCTGTGCTAGCTAAGTGAAAGAGAACTCAATTCACTCTTTTAATTTTGCAGTTAAGCACTAGGAAACACAATAGCCAATCAAAATTTCTTATTTGGTTAGTAGTATTTTACACTGAACCTACAGAAAATTACTACAAAATTTTGAATTAATCTTCTAGAAAACAAAAGCATCTATACTTCTGGAATGAAAGATTGCTTCCATTTCAATTTCTAAATTCAAAAAAAAAGGCATCACTCAATTTATCTTATGTTAAAAAAAAATACTAACAGGTAACTACTTTTCCCAAATACCAAAGAGTCTGAATATATTAGTTCAAAAAGTTTTGACAATATGAATAAAGCTTGTTTCACAAATACTAATATACATCACATCAAACACATCACCCACAAAGGTGTTATTCTGTGCATTGTTTGAGTTTGAGGGTTTGGGAGAGAGGGCATGTTTTCCTTGGTAAGCAACAGCTTGTTTCTTGGTTTTTTAACCATGGGAAGGTTGCCTGTAACAACTTCAGAGCACACAGCTTCAAGTAGACTTAAACTAATCCCTTTCAGAATCCCGGCACAGCGCGCCCGCTGCTCTCACTCCCGCTGGACTGGTTACAGCAGCTGAAGGAGTCAAGTGCCCCTTTGCTAAGCAGCAGCACAGCCCCCTTGGCAGAACTACGGCCATCCACTGTGGTCACAAAGGACATAACACACTTCCCTCTCCATGATCTGCATGTTGGTTTCAAGCTCTGACCTGGATTATTGAAGCAGACAGTCCTGGATAACAATTCCTTAAATTGCCTGAAAACAGATCACTTGGGGGCCTTAGCTATCTGAACTATTTCTGGGGCTAAAGCCAAGCTTTCTCGAAGAAAGTGCTACACAAACAGTAAATCAGTCTTGCCGACAGACCTTATTGCCATACCTTTAGTTAAGTGACTGCTGTTTGTTGGGACACCCCTTCATACACATCTCCTTATTGATAACTTTAAAAATAGCCTTGTACTAAAAGATACGCAGTCTACACAGCTCAACTTGAATAAGCACAACATATCATCTGAGTACATGCTTCTTCTCAAGTAAATTCATTCGAGAACCTGAAAAATGTACCTCCCTGATACACTGAGGAAAAAGGTTTAACAGGGCCTTCAGAGACTTCCCAAAAGAGAAGGATAAAACAGTGGCTCAACATTAAAAAACAGAGATTTGATATTTATCCTCAGCAGAGCAAAGAAGAGCTGAATCATATACCTTATTTTAATCATGACAAAAGACTGTTAATATACCATAGGATGACACATTGGAACAATGAAATTTATCTCTAAATTCATTTTACTTTGAAAAACTCATGTAGCCTCTTTTTCCAGAATTATTCTACTTTAATCCAATTTACCGTAATCCATTCCTAAGGTGAATTATACTAAACTGAATTTTAATACGACATTTTAATAATGAATGAAAGCAACCCACACAGAATTTTAACATGATTTAACTAAACTGTTTTAAATTAATTTTTAATTTGAATTGATTTAACATGACCTTATTGTCACATATGGACACATCACCTTCACACATGCTATGAGAAATGGTCTGACAACAGAGAGAAATGTATCTGGAAACATTTCTGTGACCGGCAGAAACCTTCACATGAGGTGTCCTCTGTTGGAAAGGGAGATTTTCATTTCACTACCTCCTTTAAAAAGCCAAGGGTTAATCAGGCTTGAAGGGTTTTACCTCAGCAAGCATTGAATACAACTGTAAGATGCTTCTTTTGTGGATCAATGGAAATCACATGGAAGAACTTCCAGACACCCTCTTACTAGGAGCTATACCTTCCAAGTAACAGTAACAAGAAGTTAAACTCCAAACCCTTGCTGTCTGTATGCTTGACTTGCGGGGTGAATCAAGTAAATGAGTTTGCATGAAGAAGCATAAATCTTACCCAACTCACAGAGTTACAGGTTGGGGGGGGCGGGGGCGGGGGGGGAGTAAAAAAAAGCAAGGAAGTCCATGTGTTTCTGCAAATCCATTCCTGGGTTATTTGTGAATGTATCATTTCACAAAAAAAAAAAGGCCAGTCTGACTGATCAGAGAAGGAGCAAAGGTTATGAAAATGTCTCTCTGGAGCAGAGACCGACCAGCCATTCTGCCAGGATGGAGCACTCTCAACCTGCATCAACCTGTTCCCACACCCCATGAAATTGCAGGCTACACTTCCACTAGAATCAAAGAAGTGGTGCTTGTAAGACACCTCTGGAGGCCATCTAGGCCAAATACCCCCTTCAAAGTAGAATTATCACTAAGACTATAACATCAGTACAGCTTTGTCTAGCTGAGGACTGAAAGCCTTAGTGGACAGGGGTTGCCCTGGGCAGTCTGTTCTGCTCCACCATCCTCCTACACATGAACAAAGTTCTATAGTATTCAAGATAAGCCTCCCAAGCTGCAATTTGCATCTACTGCCCCTTGCTGTATTATTTGCTGCTATCAAAGAGATCGTCTCTGTCATCTTCATAGCCACCCTTCAAATTCTTGCAAGCTTCTGTTAAGATTATCCCCTTACTCTTCTTCAACTTGAGACTAAACAAGCCCAGCTCCCTTCAGGTGCCCCTTGGAGATCACACCATCTAGGTCACACCATCCAGGTCCCAACCTCAGGAACTTCCCAAGAGGCTTCAGCTTCTCCACATTCTTCATGACCTGGAAGAAGGCAAGAGCCACAATTCCCAACAAAATCCTCTAGACATCCCTCACCAGCACTCAGTAGTGGGGGACAGCAGCTTGCCACAATCTGCTGGCTACAATCCTCTCAGTGCAGTGTGGTATGCCATTCAGTTCACTCAGAAAAACAACAACAACAACAAAAAAGTAAAAGCCCCATAGAAATAAACAAACAAATATTAATTTAAAAAAAACCAAACCACATGCATGCCCAGCCAGTTACCAACCACAAAACCCTTTCTTGCAGGGCATCACCCAGCCACTATCCAGCCTGCACCCACAGGTATTCCTGCTGCCAAGACTGGCCCATGCACTGATGTTCTTGGTCCAGATGCCCTTCACAAGTCCATTCACAATTAAATCATCAGTCCAAAACTATTCTGGCTTGCAGAAATGTCCCATGTGTCCTGATCACCACACCAAGACTCACTTTGTAAATTATGCCATTTCAACAACAGACAGCCCCCAACAAAACCAGGAGCACTGTTCATCCTCTGTTGAAAAACTGGCATTGAAAATGGAATGACAGCAATAAGTGGTGGTGTAGGTATAGTTACTAGAATATGAATTACAATTATGCTTTTCTTTTGAGTAGCTAGTGAAACACACATCTTTGATAGCTGACATTCACACGACTTCTAGCCAAAGCAAACCTATACCTCTGAAAGATGTGATGCTAAAAACTGGGAATGCAGGGGAAGATTTGAAAGTTTTTGTTCATCATCAGATATACCCAGTGTGCAACCAAATATATCTCATCTGGACTTTTATTTTGAGATGACTAGTTTTATAGACTTACACTTCCCTGACTACTTCTGTGAAAACAGTCACTATGAGAATGGCCCCCCCGTCCACCCCCCCCCCCCCCCCAAAAAAAAAAAAAGGGGCAACTGAAGTGTTAAATACTGTATGTAACTGAACTCTTAAACTTAAAAAAAACCCCAAACATATTCCACCATTTTTTAACAGATAAACTATGAAAAGTTTGCACTTCCCTCCTTCTGAAGGGCAATCTCATCTCTGAAACTCCATGTTTTTGGGAGCTGTGGCACTAACAGAGGTAGGAAAAAAACCTGTCTCATGTGTCAATAATTACATCAATCTCCCATTACTTAATCAGAAATCTGATCTGCTTATTAGTTATCATGTAAGGAAGAAGATTAAATATGAGAAGAGTGAATGTGCCACAATATGCTTTGCAACATTAATAAAACATTCAATAGTAGTTTTGTTGCTAAGTCTGCTAAAGTAAAATGTTCAAATGGCCTTGGAAGAATCTATTTGACAACAGAGCATAAGTCTCTGATAGAAAGTCAAGGCAACTTCCTATGCAACTCCTATAAGATTATCTGCTTGATATGGAGAATGCATGTTTATCTTCTTTGCAAATCACATTTTCCTTAATCTTTGTGGTATTCATCTCCATGGGGGTGGACACCTCCAGGAAGGTGCAATGTTTCATCTCCTGGTTCTGGTCAATTCCTGTTTTAATCTCATTTCCAGGTCACACTCTTCACACTTAGTGAGATATTAAACTCTATAGGGGCAGCTAGCCTTAACAGGCAGTTTCCCCGCTTATGGCAAATTCTTATCTTAACTCTAATTTCCTATGATTTATATTCCATTTTCAAATTTAATATATTCTACTTCATTTTTATCAACAAGTCTTCTCTCTTCCTCCCCTACCTCTTTTCAGAGATTTTCACAGGAAAAACCACCAGTTTGGTCCCTTTTTACTAACCTTTTCCCTCAAAATCATTGTAGATATTACTGTTATTGCCAGGTTGAGATCTTATTGGTGTCATTACCAATAGGTGTTATTGCTACTTGCAAACACACTGACAATGCTTGCCTTATTAAGGACTAGTTCTCTCAGTGGAGTACAGTTTTGTTCAGCCTTGCTTAATATAAAATTTCACTTACCTGTTGCAGGGTGGGATAACCCCACACCTAGGTAACAAACTAGGATATATATTAGAACGTAAGAAATCAAAAGTATAATACATTATTGTACACTCTCCTATTGACAGTGAAGTCTCTGTCCTAAATGGGGGGTTGTAGTACAATAGAAATCACAGGAACATCATGAGGCTAAAGTACTTCAGGCTTCTCAAATATTAGTATCATAATGGGCAACACAATCCCAGAGAGGAAAACAGAACCTGAGATCTTTAGCCTGCGTGATATCTACCTCAAACATTTTGAGACCAATCTTTGCTGTTCCTACCAAAAATAAGGCATTGTTTGAATACAGTATTTAATTTCACTATCTAAACATGCTTTCAGTTTTCCTTGCCAGGTTAGCTTCTTAGCCTCAGAAACACTCATCACTAAATTAACACATCATCATCTTCATCTCTTATTTGTTCAGCACTTGAAAAACCTACTAGCCAAACAGTTAAAACCACAACAGAGAGGCATGTTTATGAAAAGGGCAAGAGACATGATTTCAAAAATATTGCTACTTTTTCAGAGCATGTTCCTCTTCAATTTTTTGTCCCACTGATTTTTATATACTCTCTAGCAGAGAGTCTGTCTAGTGTCCTTTATTTTTCTTTTTTTTTCCCTTTTTTTTTTAATAAGCTGTATCTATCTGTGTTGGGAATTTAGTTCAAAAGAGAAGGGAAATAAATGCCTTGATTGCCTCATTTAACATTAATTTGCTTTTCAGCACAGTTCTTGTAGATGTGAACTTCACCACCACAGTCGGAGATGAGCACACCAGAAGTTCCACATCTGAAATGCTCCAACAATTCTCAGGGAAGCTTGATTCAAAGTTAGTAGACTATGAGCCATGAGATCCTTAGGAACCCAAGACACCAGAAAAAATGAACCTACAGGAGAAGACTACAAAATCTGAGGTAACCCTGCCTGGCTATACCACGTGCAATAGTTCCAAGTGTCTCACTCTCTCTAATGCTTCAATTCAGCGACCAGCATCTGTTGCACTAAATTGCTTGTCAATGCAGACACAGCCATAGCCTGTCCAAGACACAGCAAAACAGAATTGCCCTGACAGGTACTAGTGTCGCAGATAAAACTGGCAAGATCCTTCTAATTTCTTGCTGTAGCAGCTCATAAGATTCCAAGAGCAAAATACAGTGCAGCTAAGTGTGCAGACAACTTTACTCAAACATAACCTTACTTTGCCTTTGGAAATGACTTTTTTACTTTTTCTGTTCACAGACATTCAAGGTAAAAGCTTGAATTATAAAAGAATTACTTCCTAGTTATCCAAGCCTTTCATTCCAAAGGTTTTGGAAAGCAAACTGAAATACACTTCGGAACATTTATCCAAGCTTTGACACCATTTAATTTTACCATGCATTTGCATTTTCATACTTGGTCTTTATTGCTCTCTGTCTGTTAAGCTGCTATCTTCTGCAATCCATTAGCCAGTTTTCAAACACTGATTACAGTCCCCCATTAAGAATATCTTCTTTGCCCATGCATTTTATCTCCTGCTATTATAACATTTCGTCATGCCAGAATCTGTAAATTGTGTCTGAGAACAAACTAGTCTGTGTCTTAGGTAAACTGATCAATCATACATGAAAGAAACCAAAAATACTCCAGGGACCTAGATGCATTTATATATTTTAGCATGTATAAACACATTCATCAAACAGCCACTGGGTCCATTTATGAGCTATACATCAATTACTGAACGTTTACATAGAAGATACAATCATTGGTAGTTTATCTTTTATACTGCTAAAGGCAAATCCTCTTAATTACAACTTATTTAGAGAGAAGTTTTTAATATGTGCAACTCTAATGTTCTTAATGTTGTTACACTTTCTCTACTTTTTCCCTTGACACATTACAGAAATTCTAAGGTTCAATCCCACTCTTTTTCTAAATTGTGCTCTGAACTGCCAAAGTATAAGGAAATAGCAACTTATCTGGGCCTAAACATAGCCAAAGTAATCTTTTTTATAAGAAGGACCCATTTTGCTTAAATACTGAGACCATATCCTGCCTGCCCTTTCTTAATTCTTACCCAAAGAAATGCAAATTTAATCAGATGCTTAATTACTGTAGTTGAGATATAGTAAATAAGCAGATAAGAGAGAATGTAAAAGAAGGACAGGAAGAATACTGTGATAAACAATATACAGTCATCTTGGATGCAGAATGTCTCAAAAAAGGATTAAGAAATAAAAAAGAAACCAGTTTTACCTGGATTCCTTTTTGGCAGGGCCTTTTTAATATAGTAAACAGGAACTTAGAGGTACTGTGAGTTTACAAAAACCCACACCAATAAGACAAAAGCTAAGCAGACACATGGAAGAAACTGAAGAATTATCAAGAAGGTCACCAAAATCCCTTGCCTACCCATAACTCAAGTCTTAACGAAGACAGTATTCGTCCCACAGGCAGTTAGGCTGGTTTGTTTCTCTGACCTCTTTCACCTGGCAAAACACTTGACATACAGCATGAACAGAGCTATTTAGAATTTTACATATTACTGCCCACAAACCTGTCAGTGTAACAAGATGATGATAAAAGATGAGTGATTCCTAAAGTACCAAAAGCTGAAGAGCAGCAACAAGGATGGGCTTATGTTCCTTTCATTCTCAGTCCACATTTTGTGTCTTACAGAGAAAAAAAGATACCCTCCTTGTTCATGGCACAGTACTGAAGAAACTCATCAACTTCAAGATTTCTATAATGGATTCACAGATCCCTTTTACCACTTCTTAATTTTACACTTTCTTCTTCAAATCTATTTTGTTTATGCAGCTGAAATGCTGCCACCATCACAGGACTCAATCTTCAACCACAAGATAGTAACTGATGTGGAAGAACATGTAAGAGGGCTTGGGATCTTTATGGTTTAAGAACTTATTTATTACAAAATCGTGATCCCAGTACTTAATTTTGTCCTGCAACAAATATGAGAGCAGTTGCTTTTCCTTTAAGGACGAAAGACTAGTGCACTTAAGCCTCCCCTATGCTTCAAAAATCAAAGTAAGATTATGTTGTTTTCCCCTTTTTTAAAGTATCATTCCAGGCAAGAAATTCTCCAAAAGTACTTTCCACTACAGCTTTGTTGCAAGCACTACACAAGCTGTGCCCAGGAAAGAGCACTTGGTAAGAACTTAACAAACTGTCTATTAGGTGATCAACATCAGTACTGCTGTGCACTTCAAAAGTGAATAAAATCGTTATTTTATTAGGGAAATAAATAAACATTTACCAACTTCATTCACTTGTTCCTGTGTCCTCTGGGGACTGCCTCATACACAAAGTTAGTAAATTTGAGCATTTTCTTTGGCTTTTGCTTCCACTTGCTAATGCTGAAGGTTTTTTAGGTTTAGGTTCACAATGCAAATGCTTCACATCCAAGTGCAGTGGGAGTTTTTTGTTGGTTTTTAATCACATATTCACTTCAGCTAAAAGATAATTTTTCTAATTCTTTCACCTTCTTCATAGAATAAGACTGGCCCATTAATTACTTAAGGTGGTTTTTTACTTAATAGCTGCTTAAAAAGATGGATGGCTAAAATTATTTCCCAGAAACTCAAATTATCTAGTGCTTGTTTTCATTCCCATTTCCATGCTTAAGCAAACAGAGAGAGATGTTTATGCTTAACATCTGGATACTATCACTATGCAAGCAAAGCAATCCAACAGATTATTCCAGTATTCCTAGGGTCTGCAAATGTCATTATTAATCACAAATGCTACTCTTTCAGGTTCACAGCCTCGTCATACAGCCCATAAAGCTCATACCAAGGATTTTAAAATACACGGTTTCTGTCAACCTGAAAGTAATGTGCAGACTCCCCTCTTCTGAATACTCATAAAGAACATCTGTGTATTCTCTCTAAACGAGAACATAATCTTACCCTTCCAAAATGCTGGTCATTTAACTCAACTCCTTTTTCAACATTTGACAGAAACACCAATAAATCACCAAAATGATTAAGCATTTGGAGTATAAACCAAAAAAATACAGATAAGTGAGCCAGAGGGAAAAACCACCACCCCCAAAATGCTGTTTAGTATCTCCATTTCAGTGCCTTTAAAACAACCTGTAAACTGAGACTGGTAGTTAACTGCTGCTGTGCAGACAACAGGATACATAAACTGGCCAGGAACTGGCTCATCCCTGGAAAGAACTGCAGACCTGGAAGCACTTCATGCCTTTGACATGACTCAGAAGGAGCTGTTAACCTGCCCTACAGTACTTAACCAAATCAGCACACAGGTATTTCAAATGAAAGCAAAAAGAAGGGGAAAAAGAAAGGGAGGGAGAAAAAAACTACAGGGAATAACACACCACCTAGGAATGTAACACTTTCCCACTTATGTAAGAAGAATCAAAGCATTAAAGGATTAAACTAACTTTATCAAAGAAAAAAGTCAACCACGGTGGCTAATAATAGTATATAAAGTAAGTACTAACAGAAGTGGTTAAAAAAATTAAAAGTTAAAACCCAATTTGATTAACATCTTCTCACTTCCAGGTTTCAGCCGCCTCAGTCAGAAATAAAACTCCACCTTTAAATCTTTACACGCTGTGACATTACACCCATCTATTTAGCCTATGTCTACCAGGAAAATTATAATCCCTTTCATTACCAAGCTTCGTTTCAACTGATTCAGAAATCCAAATCATTAAACGCTAAGGGTTTTGCTCTCATCCGGAAAATATCTTTCCACCCTTACGTATCTACTTACATTCTTTTAAGTAAGTAGAGCAAGGACTTGAAGGATTTTGTTTGTGGTGAGGACTGTGAATAATTTGTCGTGCTATCTGAAAGGAAAGGTAACAAGAAAGGAAAGCCAATCCCGAAGAGATTTACAAATGCAAAAAACTTAATATAAATAGACCTTTTGCACTAAACAAGACCACACACACAAAGTATTCATATGCTGAAAAGCTGGCAAGCCTGTGGAATCAGCTTGCAATTTCTAGTATATTCAGAAATTGAGTCAGGACTGATAGCTGGTAAAAACTAACTGCAAAAAGAATATTTGTTTGGCTTTCTGAATTGACTAAGAAAAAGACTGAAAAGATAATTTTATTATACTTCCCCTGTGCAAGAGTGGAAAGCCTCTTTAACTGGAAATTTACTAGCTTGAAAAGTAAACATGCAATGCACCAAACGTTGTCACATCAACAAAGACAGATACAGCCAACCAGTTAAGCAAAGGAGCACACAAAAACTTAATGAAAAGTGATATTTATACTAAACTACTTATTTATACTGTTTATACCATTATTTAGACTTTTATATTTATACCATTCTGAGTATAGAATCTCATCTACCTTATCTTCCTTCACTTACAGCACAAAACTCTAACATCAAACTCTTAAAAAAAAAAAAAAAAAAAAAAAAAGGAAAAAGAGCCAAGGATATTAAAAAAGGGGTGGGAGGGGCTGTTACAAATGAGTGTTTAAGGTTTCTTAAAGATACACCGGACTGGGGCGGGGGGGGGGGGAGGTGGATGCACCACCACCGGGACAAGAGTGTGAGACACTGTGGGAAAATGACAATCCACTTTTTTCTTCAGGTATGGGGGAGGGATTATGGAACTGACCGTTTGGTAATTTCCAGACTGGACTGGGGTTTTGTTTATTGAACATTATTTTTAAGTCAACACCATTATCTTCTCTGGAAAACTTATGACAAATAGCACTGAAGTTAATGCAACAATGTTTTGGTATGTACTGTCTACTTAAAATTCATATGATACTCAGACTTGAGGATAGTAATTGGAGAGATACCTGGAAAAAGTATATTCTATAATTGTAAAAACACATTTCTTCTAAGGAATCAGAAGTTGAACAAAATATAAAACTGCCTTTGGTGTTTTTATGAGAAATCATTCCTTTCAAGTATTATAAATAGTGATGGCAGTCAGCACTGACAGCTTATCTGGTCATGAACTCAGTCACATTTCTTCAGCACTCTCATGGAGGACAAGTGCTTTCACATATACAAAGAACAGGCAAATAGGATGACACTGGGAGAACCAGGAAAACTGATACCATTTTGATCTTACTCCAGACTAATACCACAGAGGTATGATATAGATATAATGGAGTGTGAAAATATAAAATCAGATCATTTTTCTAATTAATAGCAACAGGACAAGTCTCTGCCAGGTCTTGTAATTTTAATTTTTCACTGTAGTGAAGAAGACAAAAGCAGTCTAAAATTTCAGTATTTCAATAGACTTTTATTTTTTTATTTAAACCATAAATCACTTAAAACCACACTAGGATTCGCAAAGAAACACAACCTGTATTTGGAAATAGTAATCTGAAAAATAGTTCAAGAAGTCAGTTATCCGGTCAAAAAAATAACTCTGAGCAGTTTTTAATTCACTTGAAGTACAGCCACAATTATTCTTCATAGCATTTTTGTCTTCTGGTTAATATTCATCAGTCATTTTTACTGTTACAGAGCAAGTGTTTACACACAAAAGAAAGCATACAACTCCACCTCAAAATAAATTGAGTAACCAGAGTGTAATAATTAGAATGAACATACCATAACTTAATTGCAACAGAACTTGGGTTTAAAGTATTCAACAGTGTCTCATAAGTCAGTAGAATTAATTTCACTACATAGTAGTTGAGAAATGGCTTCTTTTGCTATTCAATTAATAAACATAATCACATGCTTTTAGTAAGTGGCAACAGAAGTAAATGACTTTCTGACAAACTGAAAGGTCCAATCTTTCATACACTAGCTAACAAAAAAAACCTTCATATTACCTTAGTACTGGGCAAAGAACTGAATTTATTCACAGCACCAATCCTCAAGAAATTAAATCCCTCAAAACTTCTACTGAAAATGCAAACACAACTTTCAACTCCATGGCTTCCTAGTTAGAGCAGACCGAGTGACTCGAAATTGCAAAGTTAGTGTGCACTGCAGGTGACTTCAGCTGAGTAGTTTGCATAGTTTAAAACAACTGGTTTAAAGCCATCTGTAGTCAAGGTTTACCAGAAAGCAGCACAAGGTAATGACCTTTCTGACCTACAAAATTATGTATAGAAGGGTTTTATACTCAGCCAGATGATACAAAGTTGTCACCAGTGCCATTTACTACTGCCCAGCTGGCTCACTCTGGCCTTTAGAAACCATGGTCGTTTTTCCCCTTCAACCCACATTCACATCTCATGAGCAATGCTATTCAAAAACCCCAGAGGATGGTCAAGGACAAATCATGCATGGAAAGATGTGAAATCGCGGAAACCAGCTTTTAAACAGTTCCTGCTGCGCCCCAAACTGGGTGTCACAACATCCTCCAATTCTAGTCTTGTATCTAGGTGTCACCTCCAAGTTCTCTGTTGCTTGACATCACAATTGCTCTCTACTAAGTGCTATGAATAGGCCACTCCTTGTTTATACAATTATATAATAAATGCTTTAGCCATCTATTATAACAAACTAGCACATTTAAGCCCAGTTTGCTCAAAGCTGCATGTCAGAAACACTAGCATAACACTGTCATCAGTTGGCGTGCAGTCATCCAGAACACAGCCTCAAACACCTTCACCCAGTCTAACCCCTCCAGCTCCAGAGCAAGCTCTTCCCACCTCAATCCATGTCCTCCTGCCTGCTCCTTTGTACTTCCTTGGGTGGATGAAGTGCTGGCACGGTGAGAAGAGCGTAGATCCAGTGTGACTCAAACCAGTGCCACGTTCACCTCACATGAGCTGCACTGTGACCACAGCTGTCAAACCGAGCCTTCCCACCCTCAGCCCTCATCCTGCCTTATATCAGGTTAGGTGGCTGCACATCTTCCAGTGAACTAATAGGAAACTAATCCCAAGTCCCATCTTCCCTTCAAGGAGATTTGCATAAAGGCAAACCAACTCACCCACAGGCCACTTGGTGGCCAGACCTAGCACAGGCAAAGACCTGAGAGCCATTCAAGGGATAGAAATGCCCCCCTCTGGGGCAGCAACAATTTAAATTAGCTTAACAGCATAGGCAGATTGCAAATGAAGCTGTAAATCGAAGCACACACTTCTGGGAGCAGCACTACAAAGGCATCTTTTCATGACAATGATAAGCTATGACAGATGGGATTCCATCAGCACCTGAAAACACAAGGTATGTCCTAATTGACTCAGCTAACAGAACTGAGGGAATTTTTGGAAGCTTCCTATTACACATTCAACAGGATCTGTGTTGCAAAAGGAAGAGTAAGTAGAGATTTCACCAAAACAGTTGCTGACACTCAGTCACATACCGGCTCCTGAGAGGTGATATGACCAGGAGGACTACTGGATAGAGATCATACAAAGACATCCCAAGGACTCAAGAGCAAGAAGCAACGCTAGAGCAGTGCTGCAGATCTCTCTGCATGTTAATCCAGATACTGCCAATCTTTACATGTAAGAGGATAAACTCCTCTAAAATCACTTGTATCAACAAGAGCATATCAGGAAAGAGAAAGAGGCAAACCACAGTGATAAGCATTAAACTCCCCCAAACACTCAACATGAAGCCACAGGTCCTTCAAGAGCCTTGCTCAAAACCTCTCCTTTCTCCAAAAGAGCTGGTTAAAGACTCTCTCCTTCCCAAGAGTCCTACAGGCCACTGGCCCAGCCACCCCACAAACCATCATTTAATGCAATATCTCAGCTCTTCAGTAATGAAATAGTTCCATAAAAGTGTCAGCTCACAACCAGGAGTGAGACAAATGGTCAAAAAAGCCAAGCAAATGACAGGAATGATCACATTATGGATAGGGAACAGAACAGAAATCATTATTAAGTGCTATATAAATCCATCAGGCAGCTGTCTCATGGATGCTCTGAGCATTGTAGAACTGGAACAGAAAGAGAAGGCTGATAAAGGATAAAAAGAAGATATGGAATGGTAACTTCACAGAAGGTGGATGCAGCTGGACTTTTCTGTCTAGAAAAGAAATAGTAGAGTGGAAAAACCCTGCGTGGCATGAAGAAGGTAAAACAGGAGAAATTATTTTTCATCTTTTCATACAAGAGCTAGGATAAATACAACAAGCTATTTCAAAAAACAAAGACTATAGCTTTTTCCACACAACTTATAGATTCCTTACCACAAAGCAAGGCAAATGCTAAAAGCAATACAGGCTGAAAATGTCAGTAGGTACAATCATGGCTACACAGTCCAGTTACAGTATAAAATAGCAGCACCTGGTCACTGTGGACAGACAGTACTCAGAGGAAGTCACTCATCTTGCCAAAACACCCACTTCCCAAGTGCTCATCATCAGAGACCGAATACTGGACAATGTGGACCTCTCACCTCATCGTGTGCAGATTTCTTACTTTACCCCTGCCCCTGGGATTTTTTAATTTTTATTTATTAGCATAAGTAGATCTTAAATAAGAGCAAGACATCTTCCCTTGTTTTAAGGTGCACTGTGTATATCACTACCACACTAATCAAGCAGTACTGTGATTTTTAGACAAAAGGGACCAATTGGGACTTCCGGGATCATTGTGTTCTGGGTGCTTTCAATTTCATGTGAATCAGTTAAGTTCCAATTAGAAAATTTATATCCCTTGTATAAGTGTAATATGACACCTGAAAATACAGATAGATGAGTGATCTGTGAACCTGCAGTGCCATGGAAGGAGCTGAATATATAAAAGAGAAGAAAACATTCGAGAAAGAGGTGATGAAAGCAGGAAAACAATTTCACTTGTAATTTCACTCATTTTCCATGTAATTTGTAAATACGTTTTAACAGCTTGATGGGAAATAAAAAAGCTACTGATAAGTTTCTTACACATGCACGCCTACCTGCACCAGTGTCTCCTGCACATCTCACATATATGCAAATTGTAGTACATTCAAGGTAGAACATGACTGAAGCATCTTTTGCTGTTCTGGCAGCAAAGAGCTAATTTGAGTTAAATTACTTTAAAGTATTTTTAAATATTTGCAAAGAGCTCTCAGTTTCTTCTACTACATGATTACAAACAATAGATACGCTGGTTACAACTCCCATATATTTTTCTGTAAGTATATTTAATGGAAAAATAAATCTATAAAACAAATAATATCTTCTACTTTACCGTATCAAATTTTTGAGTCTGATTCCCTCCTAAAGACAGACTATAACAATTTTATCAGAGGAAGGGAAAAAGACAAGCTTAGAAATATTTACTCTTGCATGTTAATTTGTGACACTAACTGCTTCACATGGAAAAGTCTAAGAAATAACTATTCTAATAAATTATTTGAAATCATAAAACATACAGTGTTTTTATGCTTAACTCTCCCTATGGTCTGAAATACCACAGTTAAATAACTTCAAATAAGCTGATGCATCTAGAATTTTTATCCTCATATGTTTTGTTTAGTAATTTAAAACTCCACGCACTTGCACAGACACCATCAGAGGCAGTGCAATGCATATTTCTATCATCTAGTTGACAAGCCAGCAGCATTTTTCAAAAAATTCTTTTTAAAATATTCCTCTTTTTTTCTTCAAATTTGAAAATATGCAAATTGCTAAAAATAAAAATTTTAAAAAATATAAGTTTAAAGTGATTGAGTTGTGAAAACAAGCTGAACTTGTTCTTTATCGAACTGTAGGAGTTGCAGATGAAAGGAGGTGCTATATAAGGAATAGCTAGACTTCAACAGAGAACACACTGCCAAAACATTTTGGCCTAGATTCTGACAGGCACGCACCCAAGTTGAAGGGTCATGGAAAGCAGCGGTGTAAAGAAACAATCTACAGAGACCAGAAAACACTACACTGCGGATTAGGGCTGTGGTGGAGGAAAAGGGGCGGGGGAGGAGGGCAGAGAGAGCCTGCTTGGGGTTTTGTTTGTTTGGGTTTTTTTTTCATTTGAAATCGGGGGAGAAAAACAAAAGATACAATGTTTCGATTATGTGCAAAGGGAGCGGAGAGGATATACAAGCACAATTTCTAAGACAGCAACAAATTACAAAATGTATCTTGTTCTCTTTCCTAAATTTCTGCAGCTCCTTCTAATTTGCTTTCACGGAATATGTTAGAAGGAAGAACAGACGGCAAACTATCACATACAGTTCCCGAAGAAGGCCAACTTTCAAAAAATTCATGCTCTGTAATTTGATTAGACCCTTAATAAACACGTCAAAGTTTTTATGAAAAATTTTATGAAGAATTCTGGATCTTGCTATCCTTCATGCTCAGGAGTAGTACAGAGCATCATAAAAAGGAAATAAAAATCAAATTACAATAAGAGAGATTTGTGAAAGGTCCAGACCAACTTAATATCCTCATTAATGACAAAGGAAAATTAACAGTTTTCAATTCTTGCAATTCAGACAAGAAGAATATTAATAAAAAGGGAGCTGAGAATTAGCTAGATTTAGTTTAACTCAGAAAAGCACAGGCTGTTATATTATGGTGGTGATGGTGGAAGGCAGTCAAAGAAAGACGACTGCACAACAGTACTCATGTTAAACAACAGAGATCCCTAGGTAAAAAACCAAATGCTCCAGTGTGCACCAAAAAGAGAAACTTCTCATTGTAGGTTACAGAAAGGCTCTCACTGGGACATACCTTTGCCTGTGCATGCACTAACACCAGCAAACACACACACACACACACACACACACCTGGGACAGGCTCAGAATAAGTAATGAAACAAAGTTTGTGGCAGTTATCAAATTCACTAGGGCATAGCTCTACTCGTGGTTATCAAATGTATCTAATAAGAGCCCAAGAACCATACCTTAAACCAAGTACAATGACAGAAACAGCTACTAACAACCCTATTTCACTAAACCTTCAAGAATGTCCGAGTGTCTCCGATTAACAAATCTCTGACTGGTGCAATACATCAGTGTTTTTGATTCTTGGCAATAGAAACTAAACTCTCTAGCTGCTGACATGCTATACACACCAAAAAAAAATTAATCTTGTGTTTCCTAGATACAATTGTTCAACTCCTCGACAAGCTTCACCTACTCTGGTCAGAAGGATATTGAACATTCTTTTCCACTTACCTAACACATACCCCACAGTACCAACCTGACTGCTTGTACTTGCAATTCCAAAACGGGCTGCATGCCACATTTTCAGCAGAAAATACCACAGACCATATAAGTTATCAGAACTTCCTACTCTCCTTACACCAGTGAACAAGCTTATAAAAAATCTTTACGTAAGTGTTACCTTTGGTGTTAACATTAGTCTGATGAGTTAGGAGTAAAGCAAAAATCACTGGTCTGACTTAACTATGGTTTTGAATGAAAAAAATAACACGCTTGGGAATGTTTTATTTTAGCTGTTCCTACAACATACCAGCTGTGTAGATTTCCCTTCCCCTGGAAAAGGGCTCGTAGGTCCTTACATAATTTTACAATTCTGATACAGAGACATGAAATTATTCCCACCAAAGCCAGACACACAAGAATGGATATAATCTGCTCAGACCAGCACTGCTTCGCCATATTTCTTAATTGATGACATTTCGAATGTCTCAATTAAAAACTGATTTATAGAAGGTCCATGAGGAAAAGAAAAAAAAGCCCCCTGACTACACACGAGTTCTTTAAAGTCTCTAGAGTGTAGATACTTTTATAAATGGCACTTTTCGATTCAGTATCGTGTGATAAAGATCTCAAATGCCTGTCCAACTGATGCACCGATGCAATTGCAGGTACTATTCAAACCAGGGGGGGAGGGAAGAAAGAAGAACGAGAGCCTTAAGTCCAATTTCACCAATCAGTCCTTAGCGTAACACTTCACGGCGCAAACAATAAGAGCACGGTCACGATAAAGCTTCACCCCAGGCAAACGAAGGGCGCTCCACAAACTCCAGCGGGGCAGGTGGGGGCGGCAGTCGGGCACAGGAGAGAGACCCCGGTGCCCCCGCACGGCCCCGGCACAGCGCGGGAGATGCTGCCCCTCTCCCCGAGGGGGCCGCTCCAGCCCCGGGCTCTGTGCCCCGAGGCTCCCCGGGCCAACAAGTCCCCGCCGAGCCCGCCACAGCTCCCACCGCCCGGCCCCGCGGGCTCCAATTCCGCAAAACCCCGCGGCGCTGGGCGGCCGGGGAGGAAGGGGAGAGAAATCCGCGGCTTTCACACAAAACAGACGCCGACTCCACCGGAGCTTTCTCTCCCGTTTCTCACCCAGCACTCTGTTCTTGGTGTGGGGAGGGGGGATGCCGGTGGCCAGAGGCACCTCGTGTCTCCCCGCCCCACGCCTGGGGCCGAGGGGAGCGGCCGGGCAGGGAACCGCCGGGAAAAGTTTGAGCGGGGGCAGGGGAGACAACAGCTCCCACCCCGGCGGCACCCGGGAGGCTGGCCGGGGGAGAGGAGGAGGAGGAGGAGGAGAGGAAGGGCAGTTTGTGAGGTGCCCGAAGCCCGCGCTCCGGCAGCCCGCGCACACGCGTGTGTCCCCGCAGGGCGGGCGGAGTGTGGGGCAGCCCCTGTGCAGCTCCACCGCCGCCCCTCGGGGCTGGAGCCGGCTCCCGGAGCGCCGCGACTCTTCCCGACCCTCTCCCCTTCCTTTCCCTCCCTTTCCCGGCAGCGGCCCGGGCACGGCGCGACCCCGGCGCCTCCCGCCCTCACCTGGGCGCCGAGCGAGGACTCACCTGCCGAGAGCTGGGCCCGGGCCGCCCCGAGCAGGGCGGGCGAGCGGCCGGCCAGCAGGGCCAGCGCCGCCAGCAGCGGCAGCGAGGCGGCGGCGCCGGCCCCCCTGCCCATGCCGACTTGCCGAGAAGTTTCCGAAAGAGGCCGGCGCTGCCCCGGCCCGCGGCGGCGGGCGGAGCGCACCTGGACCTGCCCGTCCCGCCGGGGCGCTGGCCGGGATTGCCCCGCGCCGAGGGGCCCCGCTGCCCCGGGGCTGCCGCTCCGGCGGCGTCTGCGGCGCGGCGAGCGCGGCGGCGGCGGCACCGACTCCCCTCGTACTCCGGAGTTACTTTGCTGCCGGGCGAGCGGGGCGGAGGGAGGAGCCGAGCGCCGAGTCCAACCCCCGCTCCCCGGCACTTGGCACGGGCAACGTGGGACTCCGGCCCGCAGCCGGCTGGGCGCAGCGGGGCCCGGCAGCGCCTCCTGCTGCAGCGCGGGGGCAGCGCGCCTGGAGCGCCTCGGCTCGGCTCGGCTCGGCTCTGCCCGGATCCTCCGCTCCCGCCGCTCGGATCGCCTTTCCCTGGCGCGGCTCGGCTTCCCCTGGCACAGTTCAGCTCGGCTCTCCTCCGCCCTCTCGGGCACGGCTAGCCTGGCTCGGCTCGGCTCAGCACGGCATAGGAGCTGCTACGGGCGGTTGTGCGAGCCCCCCGCTCTCAGCCCCCCGGCCGAGGGGAAGCTGCCGCTTCTGGAGGAGAAGGAAGGAGCAGAGGGGCGGAAGGGAGACGGCACCGCCGAGCCGCGGGGCGGGAGGTCGGGGCAGGAGCGCGGCGGGTCTCGGGCTGGTGTCGGGGGAAGGTCCCCACGCCTCGGGTGGCATCTCTTGGCTCATCCCGCTCTTGGAAACGCGGTATAGAGATCGGGTGGCGAGCGTGGTGTTATCAGCGCGCATCAAACAGCCTGCCTGTATCCTCGAGTCAGGATTCGTGGTTTTGCTTTCTTTGGCAACACTTGTCTGGCTTCTAACGCCACTAAAAGGCTTGTTGTTCTCGATTGGAATGTTAATAAACAGTATTGCCGTTATCCTATCATTTCCACGCGTGGTCACTCTGTGACCTTTCAGACAAGTCTGTGCAGCTGTGTGACTGTGACACCCCTGGGCTGTGACAAAGGACACTCTCTCCTGATCCCGACCCCAGGGATGCCCTATGATAAAGGCCTCGTTCTCTGGTTCTAAAAGCACTGCAGGTCCTTACACTTCCAGAGCTTAGAACTCCAAAAATCATTTGGAATAACAGATTTGGAATAACAGATTTGGAATAACAGAATTCCACCAGTGCTGGAATTTATGTTTAAATAAGCATAATCTCCTCAAATTATTTTAACGTATTTTTTATTAGATTTTCTTTTTCGCGTGGCAGCTTGTAATTAGAGATGTTGTATAATGATTACAACTGAACCTGAAACCACTGGAAACTCACAGGTTTTATTGCAAAGTCGAAATTCAATCCAGGTTCATCAAAGGTTTGCTGTGATTCAAAATCCTTTCCAGCCATTGTCTGGCAATTGATAGGTTTGCCTTTAAGCCCCACAAGTCCTCAGGTTTTCACAGGAAAAAAAAAAAAAAAAAAAAAAAAAAAAAAAAAAAAAAAAAAAAAAAAAAAAAAGTGAATCAGAACATGTCATAGAAAATACAATGTAGTTCACACACACCCAACACTAAAAAAACTCTGCACCTGGAAAACCTTGTCCTTCGTTTGGGTGGAGTGAGTGAAAACCCACTTGCATGCTTACCCTGAGCTGTAAAATGATGTGCTTCAGTGAACACTGATTCTTTGTTTGAACTTCAAGAAGAATGGGAGCTGTGTGAGATGATCTCATGACACCCAGTATTTCAGGAAGGATGGGCCGTGTACCAGATGGGAATTTTTTCTGAGCAAGGTGAAAGAAAGAATTGTGCCAGCCCAGCTTCTGAGGCTGAGGATACATCACCATTTCTGTTGCTAATGAAAAAGATGTACCAAGTCATTTTGGTGAGAGGGAGTATGTGGATATCTGATGCCTGCCTTCGTGCTGGGAGCTACACAACAAATGCTGTAAAACTGACTTCAAGCCAGATAACTCGTGAGTTGTTTAGGAGGGCAGAGAGGGGAAGACTAATGTCTCCTTCCCCTTTATCTCCACGACAGGCTTGCAGCTGTCTCCAGTGGTCAGCACTGCAGATTGCCACATCTGGATTGGGGGAGAGGTTGTCAGGTGATGGTGAATGTGCAGCTCCAGGTTGTTGCTTATTTCATTGCTCTGAGGTGATGGATCCCTCTGATGATGTACAGTCATCTGGGCTTTTTGCAGATAGCTTACATATGTTCCAGTAGGAGTCTCTTGAGGTTTCATCCTTTCCCATTATTCCATTGCTATTAAAAAGCAACAAAAATATCTTGATTGCTATTCTTTCCTTGACTAGAAAGTTCAGGCTTGAGAGATAGGGGTGAGGTGTGCAGGTGACTCCACTTTTCCCTCAGGTGTGTGTGCATCTGTTGAACTATTATGCATAGTTCACTCTGTGTCCTTCTACTGTACTTGGCATCCTGACAAATACTTACACTTCAAGTTTGAGGGTTTTTTAACGCTATATGACATGAATGGATTTATTTTTACTCCAGCTTTTATATTTTTAGAGCTCTAAATGTTTTACAGTTTTCATATTTTCAATTAAGAGCAAGCAAATCTATATTTCCTGTCTTTTTAAAACTGTCAGAGCTAACAAACTGTATGCTAAATGCAAGTCTAATATAATAGCAGAAAGATGGAGACACCCCACAGTAACAGCTTTCTCTCCAGCCCGAGGGCAATTTGGAACTTAAGGAAGGTACAGTCTTCATCTTAATAATTGCAACATCTAAATAAAGTGCCAAATAAATCTCTGTCAATTTCAAGAAACTGGTTCTGAAACTCTACTAGATATCTCTACTCTCTCTGCATTCCCAGTTAAAAGTTTCCCATTATACTTTTGGGTGTTGCTAAGCCTGTCATAACATATTTTTAAACACAGGCTATCACTTAATTATATCTGTAACGACTGACAGATGTCTAGCACAATATATCATTTCACAGCAAAATATCTTATATTAGCAATATCTCTATATGATATATAGAATAGATTACACTATATGATAGAATCCATATGTAACATGGTATTTTCCTATGGTATTTGAACAGTATGTAAAGTCTAGATATGTTATAGTAAATTACATATTCCTAACTAGAAAAAGTATTTCCTTCTTCCTTCTTTTCTTTCTCGGGAACTTTTAACCATTGTCCTAGAACACAAGGAGATTTGGAGAGATTTAAATGAAATTTTTCAAAAAAAGATAGTCAAGTATTCTCATTATCCTGCTGCTCCCATCCAACTTTCCACCCCTCTGCACATTTGCTTCCTTTGAGAAATCTGCTCATTTATTTTGTGAGCCTTAGCAAGATCCCAGGCCTTGAAGTTCTGGCTCTTCGAGGTTGGAGATCCTGAAAAATATTGAGAATAGTGTCGATTGAGGCTTTCTGGGTGTAATCCAACAATGCCCATGGCAGGGGTTTCATTGTATTTTGACTTCTGAAAAAGATACTTCCACGAAATATACTTCAAATTTCAATTAAATGTGTTATTTTAGAGCCTAGTACTCACAGAGGCTTTTTCAGAACATGCTAATTTCACAGAGAATCAGCAGCCAACTCTCTTGTTTTAAGAAACCATGATACTGATATCCATGGACTGAAGAGGAGGAGACAATGCTGAGAATCTTACTGACGCCTTTCAACAGACTCCCCTTATACAGCTGTCTTTTGGAAGCAAATGTGGGGCAGTCAGAGGGTGTAAAAAGTAAATCATGTGTGCATAGGTGGACCTGAATAATACCTTTCAATTAGGAGCATCCCATATTCACCCAGCTGCTTGTGGTACATGGTTAGACCAGGACATGCAACAGGTGAACTGCCTGGTGACAGGGATATCTCTGCAGTTCTTGCTCACATTCTTCAGACCCCTGACATCAAAGCTAGTGACAGGCTTGTGTGACTGCAGGGATTACTGTGTGGTGTTTTGATCAGTCAGAGTGGGCTTGGTGATTTTGGAAGTATTTTCCAGCCTTTTCTACTCTATTCTATAATTTTTATAGTCTATTCTCTCATTCTGTAATTTCCCATCCTGAGCCTCCCATTCTCACTTGACCACCATTCTTGGCAATGTTCACCTTTCAGGGTAGAACTTTCCACCATCTCTCCAGAGATGGGATACTATTTGGGTCTGCTTGTCATTTCTGCAGTTTTGATAAAATAGCCTGTGATTTTTTTAAAAAAGAGCACATTTCCTATTATTGGTCAAATTGTGTCTTATTTTTTCTTTGAGAAGACAAAATAGTTGACAACTGGAATATAGCATGGGAATAGCCTTCAAGAAGGAGCGAGGCATGGCCTTGCTCTGAAATAAATTGTTTCACTGAATTCCATCCCTTCAAAACTTCATTTTACTGTGCATTCCTCATGCCAGAGTCCAGCCCAGAAAGAAACTGATCCCTGAATTTTTCTAAATATCAAAGAAAAAGTTCTGTAAAAGTCTCTGTTTAAATAGGGTCTTGTTCTGTAAGACATTATTTGGCTAAAGCAAGGGACACGGAGAGCTGGTGTCTGGAAGACAGCTAGTAGCTGAAACTCAGAATATCTGAGTGATTCATTGACCACTGATTATGAAGGCATTAAATTCCTCAGAACTTCTTGGTTTTAAATAAGTTCTTGCTACACATTTTCTGTATGTATGTGTTTAAGCAAATGCACCTTTCCACATTGCTTAGAAGCCTTTTACCAGTCCACTTCTATCCCCATGCTTGTTTTCCTCATTAGAAACATAGGAGAAAATATTGTTTTGTGCCATTGGAAAAGACAGCAGAAAGACTAGAAGTTTCTAACAATTTACAAAAGTATATGGCACTACTGTACTGGTTGCCCAATTTTTTAGATTATTGTACATGTACCTGCTGCTTGCAGTGGTTTGAAAGCATGTAGAGCTTTAAAGTCCACAACACTAAAGCTGAGCTTGAACTCAGCTGAAATTGTTCACTCAGGTCTTGGAACAGCTCCAAAAAGACACTCTATGTGCCCTGCAAAGAGTCATGAGAAACTGTGAAGAAAAAGGGACAGATGGCCTTAGAGCATTTGTTGCCACTGAAGTGCAGTAGACAGAGATCCAACAGCAGAGAACAGTTGAGTTGGATGAGGTCTTGCAGGTGTTAATCTGATGCAGTGAAAACAAGAACCTGATGGAAAAATGAATATAAAAGGAAAATATATAGATGGATTTTCTAGAGCTATCATTTTAGCAAAGGTTTTTGGGGCTAAATAGTTGTCTGTGATCAGGAGGATATATCACACAGTATTGCTTCTGTTTTCTTATTAGGTAAACCTGTATATACTTGTAGCTTGAGTAGACATGTACATTTAAAATTCAGTGAGTAAAAGGTTTGTAAAAAGTTAACCAATGAAAGAAAGAAACTTAAAATCAGCATGATGCAAAATGAAGTTGCACTTTTCATCTACCTTTGACCCTGGCTCAGCATGTTGTGATTAATACAAGAAACATGGGGATATTTTATGCATGAAAAAAAAAATGCAGAGCTGGGTAATTTTGTCTTGAGAACCTTTAAAAAACGTGCAGTTTGTGAATTGTCTAGTGACAGGCCTTGAAACACTTAAATATAATTTTGGGGGTGCGGTGGGTGAGAGGCTGTACATAACCCAGAAACATGTACTCACAGCCTAGAAATCCAGTTGTGTCCTGGGCTGCATCCAAAGCAGTGTGGCAGTGTGGGCAGCAGGGCAAGGGAGGAAATTCTGCCCCTCTGCTCCTCCCTGGTGAGAGGGGTGAGAGGAGACCTCCACCTGCAGTGCTGCATCCAGCTCTGGGGTCCCAGCACAGGAAGGACATGGACTTGTCAGAGCAAGGCCAGAGAGGGGACACTAAGAAGTTTAGAGGGTTGGAGAACCTCTTTTATGAGACCAGGCTAAAAAAATTGGGCTTGTTCAGCCTGGAAAAGAGAAGTGACCTAATTGCAGCCTTCCTTTACTAGAGGACAGTATACATGAAAGATAAAGAGAGAGTACTTACAAGAATATGTAGTGACAAGACAGGGGAAATGGTTTCAAATTGAAAGAAACTAGGTTTAAATTAGATACTAGGAAGAAAATCTTTACTGTGATAGTGATGAGGCACTGAAACAGGTTGGCCAGAGAAACTGTGAGTGATGCATCCCTGGAAGTGTTCAAGACTGGGTTGGATGTGACCCTGATCAACCTAGTCTGGTGGATGGCGTCCCTACCCATGGGAGCAGGGTTAGAACTGGATGATCTTTAAGGTTCTTTCTATGATTCTGTGACATCTCTTTTTCCAGGCGCCTTTTTTTTTTTTTTTTCCCAAAATTTAAGATATTTGGGGGTTGCAGAGGAGACCTCTCATAGAAAGAGACATCTGAAATGCATTTGTAACTGTCAAACCATGGGCCTCTTTACTGACAAAAATTTCAACAACTGCATTTGAATGGTGTGATTTATCTAGGGAGACTAATGGCATACAAGTCATCTGTAGCCTCAAGACCTCTCACAGTGCTGCTATGTCCAGTTGTGCTACATTCAGTGATCAGTTTATTAAGGGGGCTTGGAGGCATATTAATTATTTAGAAGTACAATAAATTGAGAAATCATTCTTCCTTCTCTTTATGCTATTCTTGAGATTGCCATTAGATCCTCAACAGCACACATTGTCAAAGTCTAACTTGAAAGAAGACCTATATCACAAAATCTTGAAGTGAAATAATTAAAGCTTATCAATCACAAATGACTTTTAAGTAATGCAGAACTCTGTAGTGTCAAGCAGGTCTGATGGGATAGGTAGCGACTTTGTTTGGCTTATCCAGGCATAAATGTCCTATACAGATTACTGTAAAACCTGTTACCAAAAAGAAAGAAAGCTATGCTTGGCTTGGATGAGACCAATTAGTCTCCCTGTAATAACTGTTGGTTTTACAGGGGTGTGTTCCAAGTTTCTGTGAGATTCAAATTTTTGTTTCCACCTCTTCTTGTTAATAGGAAATTGGTACATATGAGGGTGTTGAGGAGTCTGCCTGAATATAAAATGGTCTAAAGAAAACAACCCTGAGCATAAACAGCCATGAGTAAGTGACAATATAAAAAACATTAACCAATGCTCTGGCATATTTATCCATTATAAAGGAATTAATTCAGGTTCTTCCTGTTAACCAAGAGATGGCTATGATTTGAATAAGAAAGAGGCTGAAGGAACACAGTATATGATTCAACCTTACCCTCACAAATTTTAATGATAGCCAGGAATAAAAATTGGAATCTGCAATCAGAGAGTCCATACTCAAGGGAACAGGAATATGATTAAAGATATTTTAAGTTCAGGACTATAATCATATTTATTTTTGCAATCTCACTACCTTCCAACTGAAAGCAAAACTGGGTCCCATCTATATGCACTTCATATCTGTGGCTATATTGCTGATCAGTGACGGCCCACTAAAAAAGGAAAGTTCACACCTGGCAGAGGTTTTCTGATGTTACCTGGAGGAAAAAGGAGATTTGGACAGGGAAAGATGCTAAGCAAAATATAGCCCTCTGTTTTTCAGCCTGTCATGTAAGTTTCTTAGCTGGGGTGGGGATGTATAACCTCTCAAAGAAGGAGGAATAGATATTGAATTATTTCTTCATCTCATATAAACCTGTGGAATTGTTAATGCTCTGAAAATACTTTTGCAGAAACAATTGCTAAAAAATCATGGTTGCCATCTTGTCTATAGTTTTAGGAAGATTTCATCCCCAAGGGAAATTAATCAAGACACATTAATATATACTCAGCAGACTCACAAGTCATAACTGACATCTGGTATAGCGATTGCTCGTGTCACTCCACAAACGCTTTCTCTATTAGAGCAGTCTTTCATAAGTCTGCTACTAAACTTCTCTTCAAAAGTGGAAAGTCTCATCAGATGAATCTTACAGACTCATAAAGACTTTGTCTCTGGGGTCTGACAGCTATATTCTGGTTGTTCTTAGAATATTACTACCTCAGTTTTGTGTACTTTTGTGTAACTCCAAGATTTCAGTATGACTTTCAGATATCTACCATAAAACCCTAAGTTTCTGCTTTCGTGTTCCTTCATTTCAGAGCTGAGAAGTTTTCAATTCACAGTTTTTAAAATAAGCTACTAAAATGGAAAAGGCTACCTGCTCCAAGAATAGATGTATATGTATCTTATCCAAAGTAGGCTACCTTCTGCCCAAAGAGTTTATCAGCAGTTGAATTACCATACTCTCTCTTTGCTGGATGGAAAGTGACTCACTCTGAATTACTGTATGTCAGGATGTTGAAGCTGTGTGTAAAGTTGTTCTATTCTTCTCTCTCTCTCTTTTTTTTTTTTTTTTTTTTTTTTTTTTTTTTTTTTTTTTTTTTAAGTTCTAAATTTAAATCTTACATTTCTTATATCTAGTTTCAATTGTGTAATACCTGGAAGATTTCTTCCTTCTCTAGAATAACTTCATAGGAACAAATCAGAAAAACTGGGAAGAAAAGCATTGCAGAAGACAATGCAACCAGAAACAGGATTCTGTAATACATTTAATAATGATTTTATTTGAGTCTGGAGGGTGTAGAAAAGTAAAAACTTTGTAGACCAGAATTAGTGGGGTTTCCCTAGAAACTTGCTATAGAATTTGTTGTATATTGAAAAAAGGTTAATTCAGGCATTTATGTGAGATTATTGTTTTACCTGGCCCAATTGTTTATTTCAGTTTTAAAAATGTATCTCCACTGGATTCTGAAACTCTCTTCTAGTCAATAAACATCAAAGGAAAATTATGTTTTATGTAGAATAATCTGGAATACATTATCATGAACCTGGATGCTTTTTTTCTCTCTGTGCTGGGATGATTCATTATTTTTATAGCTTTCACTTAGCTGAGTTGGATTACTGTCTGTTTTATCTCAACAGTGACAGACTAGAGGACAGTAGAACTGTTCTAGAATACCTATGGCAAATACAATGTCAACCTGTATAATCTGTAACAAATATACTGTACATTACCATCCTTTTATGTGCTGTAAATAGCCTGCACATACTTTGTTTTGCCTAACTCTTTCCAGATGCCACTTCCCTCAAACAAACCACAGTCCTCAGGTTCTCATCAATATTTGCACGTTGAAATGTGCCTATGGATCTGTCTTTGGCCTACAAGAAGGTAATTTCTCCAGATTTGACAACCAGGTCAAAACATAATAATGTTGCACTCTGCATTATCCCATCCTATTCTTGAACTGCCATCTCTTCTAGGCAGGGACATTTAGGATACAAACAGAGATCTTACATGTTTATAGTACTGATGACAGTCGTACATTGATACAGTTTACAAGGTGGTGTTTCTGTATAAAGGGCTGGCCATTTTTCACCTTCAGCTTGGGTTTGGGTGTCTTATTACCTTCCCAACTCAAAATTGGTCCAGGAGACCTGAGGCAATGTGTAGGATCTCAGCCTGGTTTTCTCCACATTCTAGTCTATTTCTCCCCACTCATGGCTGCTCATAGTCCAAAGAAGAGCGGGACTCTCTTTTAGTCTCAGTCACCCCAAAGGAGGTATTATGAATGAATCTGAGCCCCTAAAAATGTTTCATGGTAACTTCTAGTGGACCTGATCTTCAGGTTTTCTCAGTCAGGAATATTTCAGTCTCCAGGAAATGCCATAACACCTCTTGAGTCCTGTTCACAATAATTTGGCATGTTTGCCTAATTTGGTGTCCCAGTGAGAGGAGGTAGCTTGTCGTTTACTCCTTTTCCAGTGCCCACCTGAGTGCCAGCAGTTAATAACTACTCTCCATGTGACACCACTACAACAATAGCATTACTTATAACACCACTAAGAGAACAATATCATTAAATCTTTTTCCTAGAAGAGATTATAGACAATGATAAAGTAAAATAAAAGAAAACAATAAATATGAATTATATTAGTCTCGCAGAAAATCGCTAGCTCATTCAGTAGGAAGAAAAATACGATTATCAGAAACATTTCAGTTCCTAAATAGGAAGGGTTAAGATTCCCATGAACTCCATCTAACTACAGGTTTTATTTGGACAAAATATAAATTCAGAGAGAACCTGTCCTTGCGCAGCTGAAATGCCCTTTCTGCTGTTTCCTTTCCCACTGGAGTAATTAGCTATGGTAGCAGTTCAAAAGTGGTTGCCTGGCATTTATGATTAGAATTGTTAATTCCAGAGTGCTAAGTATTTCATTTTTCAAGGAGTATAGTCTGCTTAAAATCTCACTTCTGCCTACATTTTTGCATTTGAGGTTACAAGTAACATCTACACGTATAAAGATTAGAGAATATATGTTCCCTCTATTTTTTAATGCACTCAGATGATGTATTTTGTAGAGCTTCAGGTCTGGTTATTTGGTTGTTATATAGTCAATGAAAGCCCTGTCCAGGAACAGAGGTTCTTCACGTGGTACTGTGAACAGTCCCACTGAAATCAGAGCCTCATTCATCATGCCTGATGATAATAGTTTGCTAGATTGGGCCAGATCTCATAACTCTCTGCCCCACCTCCCTGCTTTCCCCTGCACCCTTCCTAAGGCATTTTCAAACTACGTGGAAGACAAAAATACATATTAAATCACTCAAAATGGTGAAAACGTTGAGATTTCAGAATTTAGCTTTTAAGGCCACTAGAATGGATCATCTGTGCACTTTATGTGTAACAGCATCAGGAGTAGTGTCATCCAGTGATACTCTCTTTTAAATTACCACATTTGTGTTCAGCTTAATTAAAAGCCTGAAGGAGCTTTCAGTCTTTATTTTTTGTAGAGTCTAAGTCTTTAACCAACACTGCCTTGTAGTAGGTTTCAATGACTAATCAACTTAATTTTGAAAATGTTTCAACCTTTAAGTTCCAAAAAATTTTTCTTGCTAATATCTCTCTAAATTAATCTTTGCTTTTGCCTACGCTAATTACTGTTTTATCTATATACTACAGATCTCAGAGAGGGTTGTCAGTAATAAAATTATTAAGAATATATTGTTAGCAAGCACTTAAGTTAAAATTATTTTTACTGTAATTTTTTAATCATCAACTGTCAGGGATTTGAGTCATGCCTGATTTACAATGAAATCTGCATTTCTAACACCTGGAGGAAATAGGTTATTCTGTTGGCTTACACTCACAATGAGTACTCCAACAAGTCTTTGGGATCACAAGGTGGAAGCCTACCTACCAAGTCATAAATTACAAGCAGTCTCATTAGTTTATTTCAGGTTAGCACATTGAGGGTTTTTTATAACCACTGTTGCTATAAGGCAGGTAGAGTGCCTAGCAGCATGCAGGGATTACAGAGAGGTTTGTGATCTACTCATCCTGCTGTGTTCAAAGTTTCAAGGATTGTCTTGAAGCAAATGTTTGATGGATAGCACACAGGGCTCCTCCATCAAGCACTGTGAGTCATCGCATTGTGTATTGGACAAGTTTATTCAACTTCCACAGACCAGCATATCCCACACAGAGACCTAAGTGTTTCTTTTTCCTCTCTCTAAGGACAAACTTTCTGGTCCTACTTTATATTCTTTACCCACAGCTTGTGAAGTAGAATAGAGTTCCAAATGTGGAGATGGTGACTTGACTTTGCTTTTTTTCTTCACACAGAGAAATAAGCCTTGATTAATGATGAGTTTCTGTTCACAGTGTTCTTTCTTTTAAAAGGCAAAACCTGTTCTCTCTGTGTGTGTAAGATGACAGATTGACAGCCCTGGGAGACTGAAAACCCTCTGTTTATCCCCAGTACAGGTACAGCCTAACTAACAAAAATGCAACTTTCCATGAGATATCTTACCAATATATTTCAGGCCTACTCTGCATGGCTGGGAAACATACAGGATATTAGAGGTTGTTTTAGTTATTCAGGTTATGCAATCCTTTGTCTTTGCCAAAGCTACCCACCACAGCAATGGAAGTTTCTGTGATCTGTTCTGTGGTCTGAGAACATCAGCTTTCTGGTCTGAATTTGAACTGTATTTCATACACAAATGCCTCAATGTGTTTTACCCAAACACCTCAGCCTTTCAGCTACTCTGAGTGTCCCTTGTCTGAAAGGAAAAGAAAGAGGTTATTTTCTATGTTTCTTTGTATGGGGAAAGCAATCTTGGCTGATGATACATGGGACTGATCACATTCATTTCCTTCCTTTGGTGCCTCTTTGAAATGGATGGGGATTTATCACAAGTATTTTGTGACTCTTCCTTCACAGCTGTGAAATTCAGGGAGTTCAGGAGTAGTGGGCAGAGCACCCTGAACATATGAGTGTGTTATTTGCACACTGATCACTGCAAAAGATTTTCAAAGGTGTAGATTTGGAGGTTTGCAGATCGTAAAATGCTTTAGTACAATTTTTGGAAGGGGTACACCAGAAATGTAAATTATTGGTTTCATAGCACATTCCTGTTTCAAAGAAGCCAAAATTAATTCTTCATTCTGGGGTGGGGGCAGTAAAAGGAGAACATTGGCTGGGCATGCAGCTGTCCTTGGACAGCAGGCATTGGTGAGGGAGAGGATGATATGGAGGCTGGACTAAGCTTGGGATCAAAGATAAAGAGAAGTCAGGAAAAACCATGCATAGGAAAGGTTACCAGAGAAACTCCTCGAGACCTTTTTTTGTGCCCTATGTCTGGTGCTTAGTACTCAGAAAATGAGTATAAAATGATGTGACCGTTGTGAATTTTGGTCAGGGATCTGCTCAAGCAGCCCAACTGAAATATACCTTTACTTTTTTCTCCCTGAAGATAAGGTTATGTAGCAGTTTGGTGCAAGGTATTCAGCAGTTGCAGAAAGTACTGACATTTTGTCTTGGACATGAGGTGACATACTTCCTTGCAATACTACAGCGGTAATATGTGAATAATATTGCAATTAATATCTCATTTTTCTCCTCTGTGCACCCAGATACTGAGCTGTCTGAAACCTGATTCAAGAGATCTTCCTGCAGCTGTACTGTTCTTGGTACAAGTCCCCTGTGCTTTTATAACACTGTAACCAATATTTCAATGCTATGCTATTCCCAAAGTTCCAAAATCTCATTTAATCTTTTTTTTTTTTTCTTCCTGTTTTGCCACTTTCTACAAATAACATTTGCTACAAGGATGTGAATATTTTCACCATGTCAATGAAGTTCTACCTAATGCTGAGTTATCTCATTTCTGTATTTCCTCACTGAATTCTAGAGCATGACAGAAATTCTCTCTGTTCTACGAGACATGGAGGGAACTCATACCATGAAGGATTGAGAAAGAGAAGGCTGTTGAAGGCCCTTTACAAAATCATTTCATCCAGCTCCAGAATCTATACCAGCCCAAATATTTCACATCTATGCCTGATGGAGAATTATGACACTGACTTCATGTCCTGTAGGATTTTGAGAAGATTAATGAACTTTCTGGGAGCACATTTACTTACTCACAGAAAGCGCAAATTCAGGATAGTTTGAGGGATTTTTTGGTAAATTTTCTGAGGATTTAAATCAACAGACACACCTTTTTTTAATGTCTCCCTGAGAAATATGCAAGATATAAACTGTGAATTTTCTCTCCTATCAGAAGGGGGTTTTTTTCCCCTTTCTTCAATGGCCAGTACAAATATCTTCATGCCTCATCTATAAACTTCATGTCCTATTAGGAAAATATCTTTTCCCAGTAACTGAGAAAAGTATGTGCTCTGTTTGCAATTTCATGTGCTATCATGTGATAACAAGACTGGTACTTGGAAAAACTGTTGATTTTCATTCTTATAATTACAGTGCTTATTTAGTTGTCTCTTTAAATGTTCTTTGGTCCCCAAGGCCATTTTTAAATAAAGCCAAACTCACTAACAAGTATTTTAATGTTTTATTTGAAGTGCTTTTTACATAGGAAGTTTTTTGCTATTTGTAAACTTTTCTATCAGTTCAGTTAAAATTTCAAGCATAAATTTAGTTCAACTAGCATCATCTGAAGTGTATGTGCTTCATTTTTACATTCATTTTGTCAGCTATACATCCCCCATACCATATGCTATGATACTCTCAGAGAGAAGCTAAATGTTTTCTGCACAGTAATTGTTTTCATTTCTATTAAAAGAGAAAGGCACAAATAATAAGCACAGTGAAGGCATGCAATCTTTGGCATGTCAGTAAATCCTTGATGTCTATTAAAACCCCACCTAAACTTGCAATTCCCTTGACAGAGCACGTAGGAAGGCCTTTCTCCATCTGCTGTTTTTGCTGATGAGATGCCAAATGTCTTTACAGATACTCTCATAGAAAAGGAAGGAAATGCAATTACAGGAATCATGCTCTTAAAAGAGCCATTTGAGGAGATATAAAAAAAAGGTGAAGTGATTTTATATATATATGAAATCACCTCAGAGGCTGATTGCAAATTTTGTTCATTCACAGTATGACAGAGTGATAACTGATTTTTATGTATTGGTGTTTATAAAAGATGCTGTTTGTATTGTCCATCATTCTCTGCTAATTCAGTTTTCCTCTTGCCTTTAAATTCACAGTTTAGCACAGAATAAGAAAGTAGCTTTTATCAGGTTTAAACAAATCTAGTAGAAATAACTGAATCGGAATATTTTAATGAAAGGACCAGTGTTTTAAATGCTGTGCAAATGTTAAATCTTAAAATCATCCTGAATATTTGCCTCAGCATGATCTATAACAGTTTTATACTGTGGCATTGTATTTTAAGTGTAGGCAAGCAGATGTGCTTTCAAAACAGCAGGAAATTGTTGCAGAAGACACTACTTGCTTTGCTTGTTTGTAATGCAATGATACAAAATTAGAGCATTTTCTTAGAGACTGAAATGATAATTATACCTTTTTTTGGTAACATGTCAAAACTGAAATGTCCAGAACCAATCAGCTGACATATTTTGACGTTTTAATTGACTTTGCTTTCTTTTTTTAAAGAAGGAAACATGATAAACAGGATTCAAGCAAATTTAGATGGGAATTTCTTTCATATTCACAACCACTTGCTTGAATTGAACTATAATCCTAAAAACATCAAGTTGCTGAAAAAGTCTCTATGAAAATAAAACTGCCTTTGTGAACCATAGGTGATACATTCTCTGTGTTCTCAAATATAGGTGTAAATTGAGAAAGAGTAAAACTAGCAAGAGCAAACAGGAAAAGAATTAAAACACTATGTCTTTGTTGTTTCATTTCCTTTACTACAGAGTGCAATCAATACTTTACAACAGGGTTAATGTGGTCTCTTCAAACATGCTATTATTCTTTCAAAATAGCACAATAACTTTATTAGTTATGCTGTCTGCAGTCTTTCCAATGTGACAAGATTGTGTGGGTGTTCAGATTGTAAGTAATTTTCTTGGTGCCCTCTGTTGGAGTATTTTTCGTAGAGTGCTAACAATAGCAGCAAGCACCACACAGCTGCAAGAAATTGGAGTGGTGGAAGTTCTAATTCTAATTAATATAATTAACACAAACAAAAAAGTTTCCCACGCTGAGAAGCTTACTGTTTCTCCTTAGTAGTTATAATATTCAGATTCCACATCTGCTACTTCTTTACTATTCAAGTGAGGTTGTAGTCGTTGATTTCTCTTTTTTTTCTGCTTAGTGACATTCAGGTACACTGAAATGTTATTTTAAAACCCAGAGATTGTTCTTGCAACTAGGTGTTTGTGTTCCTTCTTGTACATTATTTTTGGAAAGTATCTGTTTTGTAAATAAATGTGAGTAAACATTGACCCTGTTAAGTGTAGTAGTACCTCCTGCTTTTCATTTCAGATGAATTCTGAGAGGCAAGAACAGAGATTTTTTTCCTTTGCAAGAGAATCAAGATGAGCAGGTTTAGAAATAGTCCTTGTGACCAGTTTCAACACCTCAACTGAGTGCCACAGTCAGATGGTCAATGGCCAGCCTTTGAGGAGGAAAAAATATCAAAATGACAGTTTGGTGAGATTCGAATATCCTAGAGACTGACTTCAGAACTAGCTTAGTCTCTGCCGTGGCCTGAGGGACTACCACCCTACATAATTTTGTTAATATCCTAATCCTGGGCAAAAGCTTTTGTGTGTGTGGTGGGGTTTTTTGTTTGTTTGTTTGTTTTGTTTTTGTTTTGGGGGTTTTTGTTTGTTTGTTTGTTTGTTTTGTGTGTGTGTGTGTGTGTTTTTGGGGCTTTTTTAAGCTTGGTAAAGTCTTGGTATTCAAACCACCTGCTCATCAGAGTTTCTGCTCATAATCCAGCGTGCCAGTACCCTGGCAGAAGAGTTTTTCATTTGCTTTTGAACATGCGTACATATCACCTTAGTAAAAGGGTGAAAATATGACGAGCTTGCTGACAGTGAGAAATACTTCAGCTGCAAGTAGCTGCATGTGCGTAGCAGAGCACTACTCAGCACTGCTCTGCTATGCAAAGGAATGCTCAGTAGCTTCAGTGCCACTGAATGTTAGTGCCACCTATGGCTGGTCCCAATGGACAAAATACAGCAAGAATCATAATCTGAGAGGGGATTAGTTAACACAGAAAGGATAAGCTTGTGGGCTGGTGCTTATGAAAAGGGAAGAACTGAGGAAAATGTTATCTTTTGCAATTAAGTTGGTGTTGGGCAACCTGCATTGGATTCACCTGCCAAAGTCACAAGTGGTCATATCTGCACAAAGTGATAATTTCTCTATCCCTTTTCTTGTCAAGATTGAGTCTATCATCATATGACAGACCACCCATGTGTAAAATGATATATGTCTGGTGGGAGCTGATATAGGACCTGCAGATGGGCTTACTGGCTTTGAAAGGCAAGTAATTTTCTATTAATACTTCCTGTAGAGGATAGGGCCCTGATACCTTTCAGATGAGCTGTAATTAGGCCAGCATTCGAGGTCTCAGATATTGCAGCTGATACTGTGTAAGTTATAGTCTTTTGTTAAATTGCCCTTTCATCTATCTTCCAGTCTGGTTTTATGTTTGGCTACAACACTGAATGAATCACTCCTGTTAATTAATAGTCAACACATTAGCTGCTTGAGTTGTTTGTAATTTCTTCTCTCTCCATTAGCCTCGCCTCAGATATCCATTATTAACTGTGAACTGTTTTACAGAAGTACCCACTTATAGTTAGGTACTGCACAAATATGTATAAAAAAACAAACCCATAAAGCATAGAAACTAAAGAAAGATAAAAATTAATGACCTCATTACTCCAGTTTGAATCTCTGTACCAGCAGGTAATTCTCAACACTGGAATTTTGTTTCTGTTACTTACCTCTTCCTCAGAAGTTTCTCATTCTCTGTATTTGACTCAAACAACATGTATTTCCTCTCATACTTTTAAATGAAACAAGTATAACATTTGTAATAGCCCTTTTTATGTAAAAGGATCTAACTTTGGTGCTTGCATAATTACTAGATTTGATATGTCACAAATGTACATTGCTCAGTTATAATATTCTGAAATATTCATTTAAGGTCCAGTAGTTCATCTGTACTTCTTTCCAGGTGTTTCTTACATGATCATTTTCCCTTAAGTAATTAGCAAGAATCAGATGATCTTAATTAAAATAAGTAGTTCTTGGCATGGATCTCATGAAAAAATATTATATTCCCCTGGAACTACAGAGAAACAAGAGAGTTAGATATACAGAAAGAAAGAATTAAACATACAGTGGACAAGCATCAGTGAATTAATATGTTCTCATACTCATATTTTTTTATTAGGAATTGTGAGGAACTAGGGAGTAAGAGACTGACATATTTGCAAGAGTCTCCCAGAGGATATAAATAGATGGGAAACCATAAAAAAAGAAAAAAAAGCTTACCAGGTTTTCCAGAGTGTTGGTAAAAATGCAATTCCAGCCAAGAGCAGAAGTTGGAAAAAGTGCAGGAAGATGAGCAGGAAGGCTGCAGAGCAACAGACTCTTGCTTTTTTCTACACTGGAGCTGGATGTCCAGTAAGGGCTGTGGGTCTCAGAGGAAAGAAGAAAGTAATGAGGTACTTTGAGAGGCAAAGTCTGAAGAAGTTCACCTGGTATAATCAGAAAGACAAATGACTGAAAAGACATCTTATGACAGAATACTTTAGGAGTGGAGCAGGACATGTGGAAAGTGTAAATGCCCTATAGCTGAGGTCAATACTGTAGAGATGGAGGAGTACTGGATCTTTCCTTTCCCTTCCCTTCCAAAGCACTACATAAAGTTTGTTAAAATAGCGGTTTGTTTATGGTTGATCAAGGGAATCATGAGCCAAGTTCTGACTGATTAGTCCTGTCAGATACCTGGCTCTGTATGTCAAGTGTTTGCACTGCCTCAACCCGCAGAAACATCCCAGCTGCATAGACTTTTGTGACAGAGCTATCCCAGCTGGAGATATCCTTGGTCCTGATGGAATAAAAGCATATAGGTGAGAAGGGTTAAAATGAATCTAATTACACTGAATTTACACTTACAGTTAGTCTGATAAGACTTGTACGGTTAAAAGAATCCAACTGACAAAGAGAAAATATTCTCACAGTTTTTTGGTTTTATTTTCCTTAAGTGATCACTAGCATGGACCTCTGTCAGGACATAGCTAACTGGAGCTGAAAGATATTACCACTTCTCAGTATCTGCTACCAAACAGGAACAGATGAGTGAGTGTTCTCTACTTCACTGCAGTACATGCAGGTAAGTCTTATCTGATAGTTAGCTGCAGAAGACCAAGTTTGCAGGGAAGCAGGTGAGTTGGGAAGCTGCAATCCATGCCACTAGATTTGTAGAACACTGGGGGTATCTTAAAATACTTCATCCATTTTAAAGAGAGTGTATCCCTGTGTCCTACACAGCAATTGCTGCGGAATACTTTCTAGCTTGTTCCTCTTTCAGCCTTGCCAGCAATAAATAACTTCAGACAGTAGCAGCAAAGATAGAAAAATAAAATTGTACCTAGTATGCCATATGTTGATTTGCATTTAGGATGCAAATCCTGCTTTCAATAACATCTGTGTGAAACAGCCCTGCTATCCAGCTGTCATCACAGTTTTCTCTTTGGAAAAGGGAAAATGTTTCTACATCTGAGTTCATTTGAGGTACACACCCCAGGGGGGGCCAGTCTAGCATTATGTTTCCTGAAAACTTGTGCCAATCATCAGTAAAACTTCAGATATATCAGTACAGCCTGTTACATAGAATGTCACTTCTCTAAATATTTGGTGCGTGCTTTCCATGAAAAAAACCCCAAAGTTTTGTCCCCTAAGGTATAGTAGCAATTCACATGCCCCCAACACAGACATACACCTTTAAATTAATATTTCCAGTTGCATAAACCTGGCCAGTGAGTTCTGTGGTTTCAGAGATGGGACAAAATTCTTAACTAAGTAAATTAACTGACAAAGACTGTGGAAAGTCATGAATTCTCCTGAGAATTACAGTATTACAGGAAGTATTGTTAGAATTACTGTAGTAGCCAGTGAGAAGTTGGGCTGGTCCCAGCATTTCAGGGTTTTTTTTCCATTGACATGCGTTGTTTCACATGTGTGTCATTTTAACACAGCCTTTTGAGAGAGATTCACCCATCATCATTAGCACAAGCATGCATCATGAAGAGCTCTAAAATCAGTTCTCCTTTCTGATGACTCATAGCAAAGCATTTCATGACTCTGATTCTCACACATTCACAAATTCAGAGGCCTCTAAATAATCTGGGCATTAAACATGTAGGAGATGTCCCTTGTTTCATGTTAGAGGTGTAGCAAATGGACTCAAACCTACTTTCAGAGTCAAAATGTACTTGATTAAGTTCAAACATCATACCAGTCACATGGAAATGTTCAGAAAGTGCTTCTACTCTCTAGGACTGGAACAATATTTTTAAGATACAGTCATTACATTGAACTCTTTTGATAAAACCATGCATGTTTTTTGTCTTTCTCTGTATGTTCGTTTTTAGGATAATTCAGAACAAAACAAACAAATAAACAAACAAAACCCAACCTCAAACACAAAGGATTGTTTGTTTCTAAGCTAAGCTCACCTCATGCCACAGTTACTCTTCAGATATCCATTTATTTTAAATGGAGCTATGCAAGGGGTAATATTTATTTGGTAACTGCAGGTCGAACAAAACTGTGTTAATGTGGTTTATGGGATGCATTAGTAGCACTACAGCACCTCAGAGACTTGTCATGAGTTAGAGCCATGTGGTATTTCAGGCTGCATCTTCAGTGCATGCAAAAACAACACCTCCTTTAAAGATGAGATGGTATAGAGATGAGGGACGCCAAACATGTACAAACATGTTCTGGACATAAGAGGAGATTGTGTCTCAGAGACTGAACATCTGATACCCATATGATTTTGAGGATACCTTCATATAAAAGGTTTCATGCCTTGCATATAAAAGAAATATTGAAACTGCTTATGTACTTTGGGTTCTGGTTTCTACAATCACTGGAGAGAAAAATCTTGGAATCCTTCTCTGTGCTCACAAGTTCTTGATTGTATTTAAGTCCCTTTGAAGACAGTAAGTATGTATAAAACACTTCTTCCTTTCCCAATATGAAGGTGTTGTGGTTTGAAAGCAAAACGAGTGAGAGGTTCCAAGTCAGAAATATAATTTAATAAGAAAAAAGGTAAAAAGGTAAAAATAAAATAAATGCAATAACACAAAGGACCACTGACAGAGTCAGAATACAACCTGAGCAGGATGGTGGAAGCAGTCCAGGTGAGGTGCTTTTCCTGAAGCAGTGATCCTGTAGAAAGGTCTGGGAGCTCTGATCCTCTGAGAATCCAGTGGATAAGTGCTGCTTGCACGGTCCCACATAGCAGCTTATATCCAGGTGAGAATGCTTGGCTCCTCCCCCTGGGCAGAGCATCTCACAATAGGATGATGAGTTGTGAAGTGGGTCCTTGATGTCCCATTAAACAGAGATAACTCCTGGAGAGAGTTACCTGTAACTCACGGGCCAGGTGTTGATGGGCCATTAGCAGAAGACACCCCAAAGGCCATTAGCAGAAGAGGTAGAGGCTTGGGAAAACACTAGCCCACCTGGTTTCAACAGTTCACGAAGATGGTGATCCATCCAGATTTGTGTGCATCCTACACTGCAACCCAGGACAGAAGGAGAAATCTTTACTCATGCTGCTATTCCTTATTTGCACTTCCAGACACTGTAGGTCTCAATTTGCATGGAATTTGTAATTACTTTTAAAATATATTTTTCCATTTAGAAATACCTTCAAAATGCCAAGGGGCTGCAAATTGTAGAGAAAACCATGTTGGCCTAGCAAAGTATTCCTGCTCCTGCTTGTATTTGTGATGATATGGTAATGGCAGGTTGGGTAAGGTCTGCAGCACTCCTGCCCCCTCTTTCTGGCACTGCTGAAGCTGTAAGGGAACTCCCCAGAATGCCTGTGTGCTGCACAGGGACACACAGGAACGTGCTGTCCCTACCCCCTTGCAGACTCAGCACACCCCCAATGTACACACACAGATGGTTCCAAGCTCAGCTGGTGTAAATCAGTGCTGCCCATCCGGCAGATTGTATGTACTTGCTGTAAATAGATGCTGCAAGTTATAGATCTGTGTCAGTGTAAAATCACATTTCTGCAATATTGGGACTGGGAACTTCAATCTGTAAAATGTAGGCAAGTAAAATGAAAGCTGAAGTCTCTTCACAGAATCATAGAATGGTTTTAGTTGGAAGAGACCTTAGCGACCATCCAGCTCCAACCCCCTTGACGTGTTTAAGGACACCTCTCACTGCATAAGGTTACTCAAAGTTCCATCCAACCTGGCCTTTAACACTTCCAGGGATGGAGTATCCACAGCTTCCCTGGGCAACCTGTTCCATCTCCTCACCACTCTCACAGGAAAGATTTTCTTCCTAATATCTGAGCTAAACTTACTCTTTTTTATTTTGAAGCCATTATTCTTTGTCCTATCACTACGTGCCCCTGTAAATTGTCCTTCAGCTCTCTTGTAGCTACTGAAAGGTTGCTGTAAATCTCCCCAAAGCCTTCTCTTCTCCAGGCTAAGCAATCCCAACTCTTTCAGTCTCTCTTCAAAGGAGACATGCTCATCTTCAGATCATCTTTATAGCCCTCCTCTGGACTTGCTCCAACAGGTCCATGTCCTTCTAGTGTTGTGAGCCCCAGAGATGGATGCAGTACTCCATGTGAGGTCCAAGGAGGGCAGAGTAGAGCAGGAAAATCACCTCCTTTGACACTTGTTTTGATGCAGCCCAGGATACAAGTGGCTTTCTGGGCTGCAAGCTCTTATTGCCAGCTCATGTTGAGCTTCTCATTAACCAACACCCCAAGTCCTTCTCCTCAGAGCTACTCTCAATCCATTCTATGCCCAGCCTGTATTTGGTATTGCCCTGGCCCACATTGAGGACCTTGCACTTGGCCTCATTCACTTGTTCCCCTTGACATACAAAATACAGTACTTTATTACATGTTTATTTTTAGTGCATGTACAATGGAACGTGAGAGACTTAATGTTGCCATGGGAACCATGACTCTGAATTCCTGACTTTTTTATATGATGTTTTATTTTAAAAAGAAAGTCTACAGAAAGATCATGGACAAAAAAAATTGGACAGAACTCAAGTCAGTGGTACTCATGGATGATTAGCATGAGGGGGAGAATAACAAACCTAAGATACTGCCAGTATAAAATAGTAAATATAATTAAAATTGGCTAAACATGATGAGGTTGAATACAACTAAATGGATCTGGCAACAGGATCCTATAGTGCTGTATATATTTGTTTCAAATTTTATATATCTGGCCCAAATTTTATTGAACTAGCACTTGAAAATGATAATTTTTCTACTAGTCTGTCACAAAACAAATAGCTATCAAAAGGAACAGAAAAAAATGATCTATACTCCTCTGTAGAGACTCAGACATACCTGTTGAACATGGTAAAAAGTTATTGTTTTAATATATATTAATTATCTTTAATTTTTTTCTATCTCATTTATCCTGAAGCCATTCCATTCTACCTGTCTTCATTACGCAGTCTACACTGTAGTCTGTAAAGAAAGTGTTATGACCACTGAACTATTTTATTAGTCTAGAAAGGTAAAGATACAGCAGTAGATAAGTTAATAGAGATAACAAACTTGCTGTTGCTCAATAAGGAATAGATTCTTCTTTCAGCTGCATATTCAGACTGCCTGGAGAGATGAGATTTCTTGGGTATCCGTGGACAAAGTACCAGAGACTTATAACTTATGTCAAATCTTTCCAAAGGAAAGGGCTTATACTGATGGAGAAGGTTCATTACTGTGCCTCTAATTTCCATCCAGCCATAATCCCTGCCTGAAATAACTCCATGAGAATTTTATGCCCTATTCACTTAACAGCAACATGAAGAAAGTCTGACCAGGATCTCAGAAGCGTATTTCCTCCAGGAGGAAATCCTGGATAACAGAATTGCTGCAAGAGGTTCTTCTCAGACCGCTGCCCTGAGAGCTGGTCAGTTACTCTCTTGATGATACCACCAGTTCCCTTTATCCTTGCACACATCAAAATAATTTGAAAAAATCACATGTCCACTTTGAAAATCTGAATGCAACCACACAATCTCTCAGGTTAGTTTCTATTGATTAAAAAAAATGTTGGTTAAAATCCTTTGAATTAGCCAGTATTAGAGAGCTCAGAGCATTCTAAAGGGTATTTTTTCCATGCACTGAGCCTCCTCCCTTGCATTCATCACCAGAGGTCTATCCTCTGCTACACTGTGGAGCCTAAGAGAAAATAGAACAAAACACTTCTTTGTACTCTCTCTCTTTAGCCCAGTCTCTGCCCTCTGTTCAGGGCTCATGTTTGTACACAGAAGTATACACATCATTCATAGTGGTAAAAGAAAATCTGGATGAGCCTGGTCCCTTGTGGATGTGGAGCCAGAGGGCATGATCAAGCATGCAGCTGTTGACTGATGGCTCCTTCGGGTACAATATGAAACTGAAGTAATTTTTTCTACTAGATTGTTTAGCTTATTGTTAGAAGAAAATTACTTGGGTTTTATTTGGGTAATGTGCCTGCTGGAGGGGGTTTACATAAAAGTTTTTGCATCTGAGAGCAGTGAGATGCATAATATTAGTGTGATCATGATGTCGTCTTATTAGTAAGACAACTTGTCCTTTTTTGTCAGTGAATTGCAAAGATCTGTCAAGACCCAGTTTAATCTACTCCCTGTAATAGGATTTGTCTGTAGCTTGAGGAAACAGAAGCTTGTAATGCATAGGGTTATTAAGAAGAGGATGTAAGCTATTTGAGACTCTTTAATAAAATATAATATCAGTATATTCAATGAATATGGAAAGAGGGATCTAAATATTTCTTGTTATAACCTTCAACTATCTTGGGAGAGGAGGACGATACCAATTAAAACGAGGGGGAAAACCCAATATCGCTCTGAATTCTAGCCTTCCTCAAAGTTAAATATTGATGTAAGCGAGAGTTCAATTCAAGAATGTCATTGTTCCTGCTGTAACCATTAAAGTAAATCCCTGCCCCATTCCAAGGCAAGGTTAATGTATTTAGGGAACCTTGTGAACAGCAGCTTTAGTTGGTTTCATATACACCCATGCGTGGCCCTTCTGCAAACAAGGCAGCTTTAAACAAGGGAAGATATTGCTGCCAGGAGTACAAAGTATTCTGCCCCATGAATTGCCTCACTTCCTCTGTAACAAGCTTTGAGACAGCTGAAAGTATTTGCAGTCCCAAACCTCACTCACCTCCCTCAGTGCCTTGACAGGAAACACGAAAGTCAAAAGCTTTAACTGCCTCTTTTTAGAGGGAATTTTGGTATCCAGAGTAAGCAATCAACACAAAGTGATTGTCTTTTTTTTTTTTTTTTTTTTTTTTTTTTTTTTTTTTTTTTGGATAGAGCCATTAGGAACAGGGTTGTGTTTTGCATGAACATTAATGTATGCTGTGGTGGGAACGGGCTGCTTTAACCTAAGATTTATAACCCTCCTTCACAAACACAGTTTCACCCATCACATGTACACATATCCCTGGAACTGGAGTTACTTATTTTAGTCATTAATATTTTTGCAGCACCTCTAGTACATCAAATTCACTGTTTAACTTGCTGATTAATATGACTTTGTCTGTGTTATATCTGGACAGGTTAAATATCTAGATTATCAGTCACTGCCAAAATGTCACTAAATCTATTGAAGGGAAATCACAAATAAACAATGTGGGACACTTCTACTCATTTGAAGTATTCCACAAGCATTCCTTGACTGTGGTCCTCCAAAAGTACTGTAATGCAAAATAGATGTCTTGAAAATAAATGTTCTGGTTCCCATAACTGGTTGTTTCTGAATAGAGGATCTAGATTCAGATCTTCAGTCTCAGCCTGACTCACAAGTTGCTCCAAAAAGCCATATACAAGTAGTCCTCAGCCTGTGGAAACAGCGAAGGGGAAGGTGAAAGGGGCAAGTTTCAGTTTGTTTGTTGGGACCGAGGCTGATTAGGGGTGGGTTTTGCCACCTGCAGAGCTTTGCAGGAATGGCAGAAGCATGAGAATAAGTATGACAAGACTTTTTGGTTTTAATCAAAAGATAATTGTTTCAGGTTTGTCATTATGAAATGAAAATTCTCTTTGGATAATGATAAAAGAATGAGATTAAACAAAAGGGGATTTTTCCCTAAGGAATTATCCTTAGTTTAATGACTAAGAATTTGTTATTAATTAACCTGAGTTAATCTGGGAAACAAGGAAGTTGAACTCCCTCTGTAAAGTTATTTGCTAAAGGAAATAAGCCTTGATATTATCCCAGACATACAGAAGGGAGAAGTAGCATAGGTCATTTTCTCATTAATTACATTTGAGACAAAATCATACAGTGAAAGCAACAGAGAGAAATTTAGTGCAGTCATGACTCAAATGTATTCCACTGAGGCTTTCCCCAGGTCAGGAGGAGTGAAGTGCACCTTCAAGGAGTCCAGGATCCACAAAGAATTTGTAAACTGGCTTGTGGAGAGACAGCAAATGGTTATTATTGTGGCTTCACCCATCCTCTGTCTTTTCCACATTGGGAATTGCTGCAGTGGTGAGACTGCTCTGGAGGCTTAAATTGGGCCTTACCAAATAGCAGCATGTCTCTGTACTCCTGAGCAAAGGGTCTCAGGTTACTCCTCTGAATCCTTCCTTCCAAAGCAGATATTACCTCTTTTTTATTGGAGAATGTGGAACATAAAATGTCTTTTTTATTGCTACTCTGTTTTGGGTCCCTAAGGTTTTGCTTATGATGAGCAACATGACATCCAAAACACTTCCTAACTTCCTGAAGAAATTTGAAGCCTGTAATTTTCAGTGACTTTTAACACAGCAGAGAATTGAGAGATTGAGAGCCCTGCTCACAGAGGGACTTGAGGAGCACAGATCATGGAGGCATCCAGCAAAGTACAGATCCATCCTTTACCTGAGCTAAAGCAGGAATTTGAAGGTGGTTTCAGTTCCTCAAATAAATGTGTTAACCACAGGCTATAGGGCAACCCAAGGAGCCCCTCAAGACTACGAGATCTATGGGCATTTTATTAGGCAAAATGCTCTCTGATTCACCATATTTCCATATCTGTGCACAAGAGAAAATTTTCAAAGAAGAGAGGAGAAGAGACCCAAACCCCTACAACCTAGTGAAAAATATGTTTATTGATAAATTAAGAGATCAACAGCCAAGCAATGAATGAGAGGTTCCTGTGCCTATTGATTATGGTGACTTACTGTGCTGTAAGGGAAGGAGATAGTAGTGAGAAATAGGTTCTTCTCTTGCTGCCAGGGGTGTGGTGTACATCCTGGTATTGCCAAGTGTAGTCATAGCTGCCAGTTCTCCATGCAGATCAAGACTGTACCCAGGCCTGTGCCTACCTTCCAGGTAAACACTCTGACGGTGCTAATGATGTAATCAAAGGGATCACTTGGTCTTTTCTTTGCTTTTTACTTGCATTAGATACAATTCCAGAAAAGAAACATTATTTGTAAAAGCCATAATCAGGAACGAGAAACATTTAACTTTTGGGTTCTGCTTAGTTTTATGGAAAACAAAAGAATTTTGCCAAAGACTTAAAGGGGATGCTTTGAGAGAATGTTAGTGATCTTAATGCCTAAACTTTGAAATAATTGGTATCCTTGGGCATCCTTAGTTGAACTAACATGGCAGCCTTAATCAATAGATTATAAGAGACATGAAGGTCTAAAACCTGATCATAAAAACAGATTAAAAAGCAGTGCTTTTTTCAAAAAAGCAAAATATCCATAATTAACTTAATTTCCCACTTAAAATCGGAAATACGTCTCCTCTCATCAACACTCAGACTGTTGAAAAAGCATAAGAAATGTGTTCCAGTAGTGTGAAGAAAAACAAGGGCTGACAGGAGAAGGCATGAGCAAGGCAGCAATGAAGTTCTGTCAGTGAGGCTAATTTTGGTTGCAAATTATTTTAATAAAAATACAAGAGAGAGACGGCTTCCAATATAATGGTGGAAAAATCACTCTAAATTTACTTTGTCTTACTAGAGCTAGAGACTGCTGGAAGATTTTTCAGACAAGTCTTATGCTTACCAAACCCTCAACAGCGGCATTGCAGCATAGTGAAGGGCACAATCCTATAGATTTCAAACCAAGTTAATAAGCAAAGGGCCTGCAAAATCAGGTGTCTTAATTTCAGAAGGGTAAAGTTTCTATTGACTTCACCTTTCTAAAGATTTCAGGACTAAATAAGAGTTTATGGTCTATGCAGCTGCAGGGGAAGCAATGTTTCATATGTATTTTTTAAGCTTACTTGAAACAGTAGACAAAATAGCCAGTATTCATGCAGACATACACACATGATTGGCACTCTGTTAGTGAGATATCACAGGCCATACATCAAGTGCAGTGGTAACAATTCTAATAATATTGAACATAACTGAGTGGAATTAACCCATGGGAAAAAAAAATACTACATTGCAATCTATTATTCTGTTGACTAATCTATCAAAGAAAGGAGCACTCGCGCCATTTGAAACTGCACTGGCCATTTTTCTTCCCATATAGGATCAATATACATATAAATAGCGAGGTTACAGTTAGAAAATGGGTTTTAGATAAGAGAGCTGAAGCTTGAGAGTTGGGTTGTTAATACAGCTAGTGCCAAGATTCCTTTAACCCACAGATACACTAAAAAACTGCATAGATCTGCAGAAAACAGTAAGAGGTAAGAAAATCTCTGTAAAAGATAAATTTTCTGTAATGTTGGATCCCTTTAGCAACTGAGCTTCATTTTGGGAGTGGTGCTTGTGGCTGGATAAGGAGCTATTTCCTGCAGGGTTTCTTCTTGAAAGCTTGAACTTTCCCTGTGGGAAATTTTTTGTACAGGCAGTAAATACTTTGCAGGCCATTGCACATTAGTTTGCCAGATTCTTCCCTCTTCTTAACCAACAGAGATAATATGAGGTATAAAGGTATCTATGGTATTTTGAGAAAATGAGTTGTAGACCTTTTCTCCCTCTACAGTGAATGTCAGGTACCTCTATTTGGATCTTCCTCAGACTGCTGCAGTTACAACATAGATTGTGTCCAGAGCAGGAAAACTGTGTATTGTTTTGTAGACTGAATTGGCCAACTGTTTTCTGTCTAAATTCTAGAAAAAAAATCTCTAAGAATTTACACTCAGTATAATAACCTGCACCATTTTTGGAAGACCATGCATAATAGTGGTGGACAAAAAGCAAGATTTACTTTCTCCCAGATTAAAGTCTGTAGTGCATCTCATACATGTCATGGTAAAGAAGCAGAGATCACATCAGTGATATGTGGTGTCAGGGACTGGTTGACAAAAAAGCACATGGTGTAGACCACAGAAAGCCAGTGTTGAAGTTTTAGTGCTAGGTCTTCAACATAGTCTAGAGGAATTTACAAAATGAAAATAAAAGCATTTGTTTCCAAATCCAGGTGCACAGATGGTCCATTTTGAGATGGACTGCAGGTTTACCAGCAGCCTGCTATGCAGCCATCCTCACCTTCATCCTGAAGAATTCAAAGAATGGTGAGAAAATTACACAATAGGATGTGACGGTCCATTAGCTTCCAGTAAAATTGTGTCACTCTCAGGTGAAGTCTGAACCTTGAAATGAGCATGTGGGGAAAGGGAAAATGAGCATGGGAATACAAGTTCTGCAGAGAAGACCTGACTTTTTAATGGACTAGAACAGAATGCATTGAGCTGACTAGTAAAGAATTCTTTGGACATGGCCATTAAACAAACATTGAATGACTCTATATTCTTTACATTAAATAGATACATATTCCCAGCAGTGAAAGGAGCACACTCATGTATGAACATCAGTCTCTTTAGTTTTAATAGACCAGACTTAGCACCTCTTACACCTGTTATGGAAAACGGGGTGTAGCTGAGGAGAAGTAAGGATCGAGCTAAGGATCCAATGGCACTTCTGCTAGAGATGAATAACTGTGCATAAAACCCTAAACATTTGTTTCTTCTGCAGACATTTATAGACAGAAAATATAGCACAGAAAATTCCTGTTATTTTTCATTAATTAAAGTTCTTGATTAACAAGCACTTATTTGCAATCCTGTAAATTTCTTTGCTTTTCATTTTTCAAAATAATAAGAAGAAAGCATGTGCTCTTTTGACAAATTTCATCCTAGGCAGTCAGGACACTTCACAAGTATTAATTAATCTAACACCCCATTTATTTATCAGGAAACTTTAAATGTACTCATGTCATAGGTGGTGTTGTACCATCAGAGTGGTTTGCATTGGTGACCTCAGCCAGTGTACCTGGGATTAATTATTCTGTTCCAAACAGGCCATGGCCAGGTTTGTTCTAATATATTTGCTCAACAAAGACAATATAAATTTGTATTACTAATTATTTAAAGACATACTAAGGGCAAGAAGCTTCCTTGTACATTGTTGGTTGCTCTTTTTTTTTTTTTTTTTTTTTTTTTTTATGAAATTGCTTTCAAGAAAATTAGGGTACAAATTATTTATCATTATATAAGATACCTTGTATTTTAACATGTAAGGGAAAAGTTTTATGAGTTTCTGAAGAGTTATGGTCAAATTAAGTACATCAGAATTTTTCCCAGTTTAGTTTCAAACAGTGATGTTGACTAATTCAATAGTCACTGCTTTAGACAATATCCTTTTATATTGGCTTCAACCAGAGCAGGATGGGATCTATTGCAGTATATCCTCTAGTGAGCAAACCAGCTGTTAACATGTACTTAAACCATGTTTCTTAAGAGTCTCTCTGAAGGGAGGTTGCTTTGAGAGGGTGCTTAAGGTTCAGTGTGTGCTCAGCTACTTTGGTGCACTTCAATATTTTAAAGAATTTAACAGGAACCCAGAAATCAGAACTTGGGTAAATAATTAATTATATTTGAGAAAAGACTCACTCATGTAACCCAGCGCAGGTCAGTAAAAAGTAAAAAAATATTTTTTTTTTTTAGGAACCAAGAAGTACCAAGCATAGTAAAATTTTATGTGATGGACAAAGAATAACCTTGAATCTAGACCATAAAACAAGCTTTTCAGATTCCTGTTACATGGAGCTATCTGGATAATGGATGGAGATAACTATGGAAGGTGAATGAGACTCAAATGTGAAAAACAAGAGCTCAAAATCTTGTCTTAGGAAAATTCTTGTGCAGACTGCATCCTGGTCTGTAAGATTCATGAAATTGTCTGCCTTTCTGTGTTTGTGTTAGAGATGGAAATAGTGTGGAGTCCTGTACATCTGCTCTGGAGCATCCATGACCTGTGCCATGCAGAGTGAGCCAGGCTCTGAATCAGAGGCTGCCTTAAGGTAGCTCTGGCAGGCTGGGAGTCTCCCACGAAATGCAGAATCTCCCACTGATTTAGAAAGGAGAAAACTGCCCTGGATCCTCTCCTGCCGCTGCATGTCTTTCCCTCTTAGCGGCAAACATACCTTAACAAGGCAAGTCAAATTCAACTTCATATCACAAAAAAATTGAAAAGAAAAAGATCAACAAAATTAACTGCTAGAATAAATGAAAGAGAAAGTTGAAAACCACCTATTGGAGAGATGGGGAGTACAAAGATAATTATTTGCTGAAGAAACAGGCCATTTTATAAAAGTGCTCTGATGCGTCTTTGAAACTCCATTTCACATAGAGAGAGCAATCTTGTCTCTCAGCTGGTATAAACTGTCAGGGATACATTGAAGCCAATTTCCTTCAGCTTCTGATCTGCTCCAGAGGTATCATCTACTGCTATCTGTACTGGTATCATCTAGTATCATCTATACTGGCATCGGGATGAAATGTACATGTCTGCATATAGCTTTGTGTCTGGAAAAGACAGAACTGTGCTTAGAAGAGAAAAACAGCAAGTCCAGAATAAAATGGATACCAGTGGCTGAAAAAAATCTGTGTACACAGTAATGCACTGGCTACTATTTAGTTTCTGGTTTTGTTTATTTAGTAAGTAGTGTCTTCAAACTGGATGTTAATTTTATTAGCTTCATTCATAGACTTTTCCTATGCAATACAAGAGCATATCTTCTTACTGAAAGTTGTTGTAATATACCTAATGTACTGCTACTGTTTCATGCACATGGGACACAAAACACAATGCCATCAGGGAAATGGCAGTCAACTGTTATCATTGCACTGGGTTTTGGCAGCAAAAATTGCTATACTTTTCCTCCTTTAGCAATCCAAAAATTTGCAACCAGTTAGTTAGAATGTGAAGGCTAAAGTGGCTGAGGCTTATTTTGAAACATTTTGCCAACTTTCTTATAGAGCTTCACAGACCTCAAAGAGGTTTTGAACAGCTTTTTTCTCTTATGGACAGTACTCACATGAGTATGTGTGTCTGTGTGTGTAATGTATGCATCCATGCCTATTCTCCCTAGGCAGTTTTACAAGACTTCCACCTGTGGATGTTCAGTGATGCCAGCCTGCAGAAATGCAGGCCTGGAGGTGTGGAGTCCAATGATACCAACCACATAACTGCTGCCTGAGATGAGAAATTCCAGTAATTTTCTCTGCTGTTATGGGAAATGTCATATGTAATTCCAGTTTTGACAGGAAATACCTGTAATTGGTATTTGGCTATTGGACACACCTTTTGCTGGAACAAGACACTGTCCCTCAGGCAGTGATTTGATGTTGGCAGCAGTGCTGCTGCCTCAGCTCCTGTGCCAACTCTCAAGTCTGCACAGCTCTGCATGGGAACCATATGGGAGATTGATGTATTAAAAGGAAAAATCCACCCCAGCATCAAAGCCCAGCTTTTTCATTTGGAATCTGTGCTGGATCTATGAATGGCTGAAGAAGTACTTGTACCAGCTTGCTGCTGGGAGAGTCAAGGGGTTGGGACCAAGCACCTGGAGAGGAAGAAGAGGCAGCCTCTTGAGGTGATTCAGCTAATGTAAACTTATCCACTGCCCAGCTCCAGCATAACAGTGTGAACTTGCACCGCTGCTGCTCTGATTCATGTTTGTGTTCAATCCATCAGATTTAAATGACTGCACAATGCACAAGACAAAGGAGAATTTAACCTTTTCTTATGGTCATAACCTGTGAAATACACCATTGGCACTGGAATGCTGGAGCTGCCCTCACACTGCCTCCAAGCATAGTCAAGGTGTGGATGTGCTTAATGCAAAGGTGTCACCGACACTGACTTGCCAATCTATTTGCCTAATGTATACACGACACCATATTTTTAACATTTCTGCCACTATTCAGTGTGTGTAGTGTGTTCTTGTACACATTTTGAAATGGCTGTGTCAGCTATGCATTAGTAGGCAGGCATTTTGATATAATATTTGAGAGACTTGTAAGCACACAAACTCTAAAATCTGGAATTATTTCACCTTGAATAGATTTGGCCTGAAGATGGGTAGAAATCTGAGCTGTACCAGTTGACCATAGCTTGGCTTTAGCTCCAAAGGTACTTGCAGTCACACTCATTCTGGCACTAAGCAACCACTGTTGCTGCACCTGTGATACAAGAGCAAGATGTGTATACGTGCTTCTTTAGTGTGATCTGACTCTTTAACAGGAAGGTTATAACTGGGAAGCAATTTTCACTAGGAAAATGGTGTTGAAAGTTTGATTCTTAAACTCCCGTCTTCTGAAAAAGAAGTTAATCATATTCTGATATCAGAATAACTGTGTTATTCCTTTGTATTTTATTTCAGGAAGTCCACAGTAGTGCTGTGGAAGTGGAAGAGTATTATTTTACATAGCATGAAGATTTAATTTCGAGATGTATGCTGACAGCCTATGTTACTCCTTCTGTCACCACAGAACGTAGTAATTAAGTTTGAAAAATCTCAAATACCCTTTTAACTTGATCTTTAGAGCAGATGAAAATACTTTTACAGTTGGAAATCCACTTTCTTTGCTTGTGCAGAGATAGTAGAGGGCTGCCTGTCTTACAGCTTTGTCCTAGTACTCCTAATGGCTCTAAAGTGGATATTTAATTTTTTCATTAACACAGGCTTAAACAATGAAGTCCATACACATTTTTTATTCCAGCAGGGTTATCTCTAAAGATTTTTCCCCCTGAATAAGAATGATTAAATATGTCAAGAATAAGATCTATAGTTTTTTAGTGACGAAAATGCGCTCAATATTGTTAAGTGTGTTTCTCTCTCAGGCATTTAAAATGTTTTATATACTAGTGTCTGCAGACTAACTCAAAAAGCTCCACATTTTGTTGTGCAAAACTCTTTCATATTTTCTCTAAGATCATAGCAATAACCACAATTTCAGGATAGGATTAGTAAACCTTTGTTAACGAGTGACCCTTTCTTTCTAATTTCTTTTCTTTTCCAGGTCCTACAATGATGCAGAAATTCCTTTTTTGTAATTGTGAAATTAAACTATTGCAAAGGCAAGGAAATACAAGCTGAAATGTACAACCCATTGAATCACCAAAAGGAAACCTCCTATGGAAATGCAGCTCAGAAATTATAAACCTATTGGTTTATCTCATGTGAAGTTCACTTATCAAAGGATATCCAACACTGTGCTAAGTAATATGCTTGAAAAAAAGATCCCTAAAACACTGAAATGTCCTTGTTACCATCTTTTAGGTTGTAGGGAAGATGTCCATCACAGCTCTGAGGCAGCTCTGGAGCAGGTTTTCCTTGGCTCCTGAGACAAAGATTGTGGTACCCAGGACTGCAGAAGTATGTGGGATCTGCCATTCTGCCTGATCCTTCTCCCCCATCAATGATCCCCAGCTCAGCTTGGTGTTCCACTGCCCCAGATTCTGCCTTCAGGTGACCAAGAGAGGTCAGAAGGGCAGATGCAGTGAAGATCTGAGTACCTCAGCCTCAGGATGCAGAGAACACAAAGGCAGATCCACTTTGGACCTGACTTCTGAGTTGGATCTGCTTTGAGCAGGAGACTGGACAAGATGACCCCCAAATGCCCCTTTCCAACCTAGGTCGTTTATGTTTTTGTGTTTTTAGTAAAAAATTCCCCAAAAAACCAATCCAATACCCATTCCTCCCCACCCCCAAAAAAACCCAACCTACTTTGTAGTGAGATTAATTTGAAAAGCATTTAGCACCTCTTTCTATTTATTGAATGCTCTTAAACATTTAAAAGAAATTTCAGAGCATTTTTACCGTTCAGTCCTTCAGCCTTGAATTGATGGTGAATATTTCTCTTCTGGTTTGTCCTCTGACAATATTCCTATTGTATTGTATTGGAAATCAGCTCCTGATGTCAGAATAAAATAAAATATTGTAAAACCATAACAAATATATATATCCTTAAGCAAGACCACAGTGCTCCTTAGTCACCTTTGTAATTTTAAAGCCTTTTTTTCTTTCTGTTATGCCATTAGCCAAATATATGTGATGGAGAAAAAACACACGGAACTGCCGCAATCCAAGAATTAATTGTTTCAATGAACTAGCACTAACATTAAAGAGGTGATTCCCCTGTAACAGAGATACAGCAAGTACTCAGTAGAAGATATATATAATGGCAACAAGTGTGTGACAAATAATCAAAGAAATGGAATTGTTTGCAAAGTAATCGTACATTTAATGAGATAAATCCAGTTCAGAAACAAAAGGAATTGTTCTGATTTGTCCTTTGAATTGTAGTTTAATAATAGAGACAAAAATGGCTGAACAAAGGAAGCAACCTATCAGTCAAATTGTGATACCTTCACTTTCAAAAAGCATTTTGTTTCACAAATAGCTCTATTAATTTGGTATAACAGATAGGACAGTATCATAGTTCAGTCATGCAGCCTTGAGATTGTAGGAGAGGACCTGAGGCAAGATTGTCTTTAGTATCACAATTTTTTTCAATTGATAAATTGGAAAGAAACACTGCCTGCTCTCAACAGAAACACTGAGGAGAGCAGGATGTTACATTTTATTGTGTATCCTGCCTTTTAGTCATCTCAATACTACTTTTAAAAACTTGCAGTGTTTTCTGCAGGCTTTGTGTGAACAGAAAATAGTCACAGACATTCTCTTGCTTGCTGAAAATTTATATCAAGCACTTCTACAATATAGTCTAGACAGGAAATTGCCAAGTCCTTCAGCGGAAAATTGATTAGGTAATTCATTGCATCGGTCATCCCAGACACTCCATCTTTGAAAATTTGTTTTCTGTGTCTGATAAAGGCAAGATCTAGAGATCTTCTTATTAAATGAGTCATCGTAGGCTGGGCATTTTAGACATGTTTTCTTAGGACAGTGATTCTTCTCTGTGGCTAAGCCAATTGAAGGAAAACATTAAACTTGCCTGATGCTTATCTGTAGGGCGCTAAGAATAAGCTTCCTAAAGGGAACTTTTAGAATTCTGTTTCTCTTCAGCTCTCAGTCAATGGCTTTTGTTTGTGTCTAAAATGTTTGCACTCCCTCAAGAGAATGCTTTCAGTAGAATCTGAGTCTCCCCGAGGTATTTTCATTTCACAGCTATCTATTGATTTTCATTTAAGTGTGTAGATCGCAGCATACACTTTGGCTGTGTGCTGCAGCTCAGAAAAATTCTTGCTTACATGACACATTCTGTTTCTGATGTATTAATTGTTGCCTGTTAATCACAATTACCTGACTTTAAGCATTTGCAATTAGCATGTGACATAGTTGAACCTAAAAATGTGCTCCACAGATTCCAGCCAACAGAAAATAAAAAAGTAAAAGAGTAAAGAAATGCAGTAATTTATACCAAATTAAGAGCAGGAAATTTTCAGAGGGCAGGGAAGAATGAGCAGAAAATAAACTAAATTATTGTGAATACATGACATGTCAAAAAAGGAAAACAACTAATTAAATGATCTTTAAAAAGTAGTAAAGAAATACAATAAAAGATATAATAATGTGTTGGTGGGGAGGTTAAAGATTTTTTTAAAAAATTATATACAAAAAGGACTTCTCTGCTTTTTTCATCTGTGTCGTTTTACAGTCTTGATTTGGACAGAAAATGAGCAAAAGAAGTGCTGAAAGAAGTAAGAAAATACCTTTCAAAAAACTGAAGGGTGTCCAAGCAAGGGAAAGGGAAGAAAACCTGAAAACTGTCAAATTAAACATAGTGACACAGATCACAGGCCGCCAATTTATGTTTTAGGGACAATTTGCTGAATGCATAAAACTAAAAGAAAACTCTTCCTCAAAGCCCTGCGGCATGGGGATCCTGCCTTGGAGTCATTAAGGTCAATTGACATATCAATGAGAGGAAGAGTTACAGCAGAAAATCCAAAGCGACTCTTGACTCTTGCACGTTTCCTCAGCTGGGAAGATCTAAGGAATTCATGCTCCAGAAGTCACCTTTACTAGGACGAGTCTGAAGATCTCTTTTAAACTGAACTGTCTGTGGAAGAGGTTGTAAAACAAATTGTGGTGGTTTAACCCCAGCTGGCAAGTCAGTACTACACTTTCCCCCAGGGAGCAAACTGCCAGGACCATATGGTATTTACCCAGGAGATCTAAAGGAAATTGAGGATGAAATATAGCTGGACTACTATCTTCCTGAAAACTGCCTCTATACAAAAGATACAGAAGATGGCGACTCTGACAATAACTTTTTGTAATCATTTCAGTCAGGGATTTTGAGTCTGCAGACCAGATATTCTCAAAGGAGTAATAAGTAATTTTGCTGAAAACACTAAATTGTGTGGAGCCATAGAATCCCTTGAAGGCATAAAGACCCTGACAGGGTTTAGGAAGCATTTGGACAACGCCTTCAGAAAGATGGTATGACTCTTGGAGTGTTCTGTGCAAGGCCAGGAGTTGGATTCCATGACCCTGATGGGTCCCTTCCAACTCAGAGTATTTTATGATTCTATCATTCTATGGTTTTAATTTCTGGGAAGTAACACACAATGTGGGAAAAATAATCCTAACTTATCTGCAGGGTCATAAACTCTATACTTCTGGCTGCAACTCAACAAAAAACAGTCTTGGATATGTAGCATAATTCTGTGAAAATGTCAGTTTTATGTTCAGTAAAAGTCAAAGGAGCAAGTATTTTAGGTATTACAATTTTTAGGAATTACACTTGTTCTTCAGCATATGATCCCTTTCGTAAAACACATGCTAAAAGTATCTTTGTTTTTTTGTTTTCATTTGTTTTGATAAACATATTGCCTCCATTTCCAAGTTGCTTGTTTTGATATGTCCTTGGGCCTCCACAGCAGGAGCAATGCTACCAATAAAAGAGCAGAAAATGATTACAACACAAATAGAGAACAAAACAGCATGTCACATTATGTCCAGTTTTAAAATACCATGTTACATTTCTGGTCTTCCCTCCAATCTCTCATGCCCATAAGGGACAAGGCAGAGCTAGGAAAAGGTTCAAGGAAGGACAATAGCAGTGATCAGAGATTGAATAGCTTCCATAAGTGGAGCAACAAAATTGTTTAGGAATGTTCAGTCCAGGAGAAGCAACTTAATTTTGTACAATCATCATGGCCTGAACAAGAGAGTCAATAATATTATTTTTCTGCTACAAAAGCAAGTGAGAGTTCAAGTGATATTTTTGAAAGATAGGTTGAAAATTAACAAAATTAGTTATACTGAAGAACTCTTTCCCACAGGAAATTTCAATATTAAAATTGTACAGCTGCTCAGAAAGCTAATTAACAGAAGAAAAATTCACCAGATAATACACAAATAAAGATAATATCTCTCCTTTAGGATTTTGCTGAACCACTAACCACTGGAGATTGCAAAAGTATTGTGGAGAAGTGTTGGCATATTCTGGCTTTGTTTTTACACCATTACCAAGATATCTGTATTTGGTCACTGACAGAAGTGTTACACTTCTGGATGGACTTTTGATCTTATGCTGTAAGCTATAGTTACAGCCTCTCATTTGCTTGGAAATGTCTCATATAAAAATATAAGGGCTATCAAGGTTAATTTCTGATGTCTCTTGTGGCTGTTTATGTGTGCAGACTCCAGTCAGAATCTACCTTCTGTTTGTCTTAGGCTTAAATGTGGCTAGGTTTTAGGAAGGAAGTGGAATGGTTACTACTACTATTTGGTCACCCAAGAATAGAAACTACTTCATCAGATCTTGAGGAAAAAAGAAAAAAAAAATGTTGGTCTGTAATGAATTTCTAAAAAATGATTTGTAATAAATGCACATAACAATGTGCCTCTGAGGAAGTTGTGTGTGAAATTCTGTGTAATCAGGATAGTGAAAAGATAAAATACTCCAAAATATCCTAAAGGAATCATTTGAGTCAGAGTGAAAAATAAAATGAAGTGAAATTTTTTAAAGCTTTTCTGTAGTTGCCTTATTTTTCAACATACAGCAAAATTAGGTCTCCTTTAATTCTTAATAACTGTAAATATTGCACAGTTATGAATTCCAACAGAAAATTGATTTATCTGTGCAACCCTGTTGCCAAATTAGACTTTTTAATTGGAAAGAGGGTCTCATGTCTTCAGCGTGGCTTCCACAATTTTTGATGAAGGTAGTAGGAATAAAATATTCCTTTATAGTTTGCACTTTGCTGATGAGTGTTTGACCTTCATGAAAACCCTCACTTTTTAAGGTTAAAATGCATGCAAGCTTTTATCTTCTGCTGGTTGCCGAAGACCTTAGAGGAATTAATTAAATGCTTTCTTGGTTTCTAGAATCAACATTCAAACAAACAAAAAGCTTAACATAAATGGAAACTTTGCTAGGAGCCACAAATTCCTAAGAATCAAATAGTTGGAGTCTGATGTCACTTTTTTTCCTTTGGAGACAATCATTTTTTTAAAAAATACCCTTTGCATTGACCAGTGGGTAGGGACCTATACATGCAGTTTAAAATCATGACATTTTAGGCAGAATGAATATCTGAATGAATAGAATATCTGGGCAGGAAACAGAAAGACAAGGTTTCTTTCTCAATCTTGGGCAAATCACAGGCCAGTCTCTCACTCGCCTGTTCCTCTCTTTTTATTTGTCTGCCAGTTTTGTATTTATGCCAGCACATGTATCTTACTGGTAATGTAACTCCTTCTCTGCACTTGGAAATTTCCTGATAATTATCAGGATGCAGTAGCTCTAAATTAATGTAATAATCAATATCAATTGGCTGGACCTCACTAGTTCAGAAACATTTTACCTAGCTATGAGACACAAGCTCAGAGTTCTGTGGCTTTGTTAGCCATTTTAACATCAAAAAGTTTTGAATATTTCATTGTAGTTTAAGCATAGTTTGTGGCTGTAAAGATCAGTGTGATAACAGGGAGAAAATTTTCCTTTCTATTTGTTGGATTTTCAAGTTGCTTATAAAGATGAAGAATTCTATAGAAATTTATTTGCACTGGCAACAAGATAAGAGAGAAGATCCTGCTACTGACCAAAGTGTATGAGACCTTACTTGCCAATCTAACAGTCGTTCTCTGTTGGTATGATTGGATTATTTCATTGGATTATTTCCCAGATGGGCATTAATGTGTTTGTAGGGCACATTCAGTTAAAGGGTCAATGTTTATTAAAGCTGCAAATATTGCATTTGCTTCAAGAATGTAATTAAAACAGCAGATTGCTCTCTGTTTTGCCTTTCTTGTAGTAGGCTGCATCATAAAACAGCCCTGGATGATTTTGTCAACTGTTTTCGTCAAGAGCTTTAAAGGAGAATATAGTACAGGCTTCTTATATGAAACGAAATGTAATAGTGTTTTTCCATAAGGCTAAGGTTTTCAAAGATTATGATTTATACTGTAGTCAGGGAAACTCCATATTTTATCAAAGACCTCTGTCTTGGTTTATGGATTTGTTGTACCTATCTCCCTCCAGAGCTTTCTGTTTCAGCTATTTAATTTGGGAGAGAAATCTTCAATAAAATAAATATAACTTAAGTCTATTATTTCTAAATAGATGATGCTGTACATATCCATTCTTGCATAAAAGCAAGATTCTGACCATATTGTGATTGAATCATATCTTTAAATGTGGTCAATATTAGTAATTCTCATTTACAACTTCCTCTCCCTACGACAGCAATGATATCTGTCTTCAGGAACATATAAAATTATTTTTTGTTAACCAATTTTGTTTTATCCAATTTTAATCTGTGCTTTATCTTATACATTCTAGGATTATTTCAGTTCAATGGTAAATGAAACTGTGAGTTTTATATATAATATATTATGTATTAGAAATTATCGACTGATATAAAGAAATTTTTTATCAGTAGTTTTAATAACATTAAGCAGTAAAATACAGTGGTCCCAGGCATTAAAATGCTTCTTTCAGTGCTCCAAAACACTATTCTATCACATAAAGTAAGTATTCAAGAGCTTTGCTTCCTTTATTCTTCCTTTAAAATAAAGTCTCAGAACCACATCCCCAGGTTGAGTCCAGAAGAAATTGCAGACCTGAAAAATGAAGTCAGAAAGACTTCTTGTTTTCCAAAGTAACCTTTTGACCATATGTCATTAAGAAGCTGGATCTCTTCTAAGACCTCTTCCAATTATACTGGCTTAGTGCTATTCCAGGAGCTTACCACGTCCAATCACCCTAAAAGAATGCTAATCAGGCCTTAGGCTAAAATGCTGCATTGAAGGAAAAGCTGAACAGCAAGTAAGGTGTTGCATTTGCTTCAGTTGAGGGTCTTGTCAAATAAACACATTTGCAATTTCTGGAGTTAAAATAGAAGTGTCATTTAAAATCAAGGTTATCCTTCTGTTCCCCGGGTCATAAACAGGTTAGGCCTGCAAGGTCTTGGACTGTAGCCCTGAGATATAATTGAGGTGTTGGATCTTTAAGTTAAGCCTGGATGGAAAACAGCAGGGATAATGCTTTGCATTAGACATTTATTTAAGAAGTGTCCTTCAGAGCTGCTCATATTGTCCATCCTAGAAGTATAAGACGTCTTTAGGACTTCTGATCCAGCCCTTCTCACTTTGCGATCTGTGGGCTTAACAACTCTCAAAACTCCTGCAGTTTGTATCCTCTTGTCCTGTTTGGTGTTGCTCCAGGGCTCTGAAAACAGTTGTGTTTGTACTCCAGACCCAGCTGATAAAATATACTCTAGCCTGGAGCACACTGTATGGCTGCCTTATGGCAAGGCCAATAATAAGACTTCCATGACGTTGATTTTTAAAATTTTTATTTGGTTGGCAAACCGATTTTGAGAGCACAATGCTTAACTGATTTGAATTGATATTTTGGGGCCTGATGGTCTCACGTTTCATACACAGAGTCACTGTGACACGCAAACTATCAAGCTCAGATTTGGTTTACTCACAGTAAGTAAAGCATATATATTTTATTTGGTTGTACCTTGTTTTGCATGACTTCCATTTCTAGAGTATTGTGGTTGGCCCCACAACAGCAAGCTGTGTGGCTGATACAATTAGGAAGACTATGGGAGGACTTTTTTTCCCTTTTTTTTTTTTTTTTTTTTTTTTTTTTTTTTTTTTTTTTTAAATTTAAATGACCACCCATGTTAGCCAGCCCGTGAGTTTAGATACCTGTTTGTGGATTACCATGTAAAAGCAGCACATTGAACCCAGCACCATCAATTTAGGACAGGAAGCTGCCTGCTTATATTTCCCTTGCCCTGGCTGCTATATCAGGCCAAGAGCAGCCTGCAGAGGTTTAAGGAAGTTTAAGGTTTCTCTCCTAAAAGGTGTTGAAAACATACAGAAGTGAGTTGATTGTGATGTGCAAGTTAGAGAGGCAGAGACAAAGAGCACAAGTGGAAAATGAGGATCTATTCAAGAACAGGCAGACACCACACTGGGCCTTAACTGTGAGGGGAAAGCCTTTTTCTGGGTACAAGGGGAAACAGTGACACAGTAAGGCTCTGACTGCGAGTCCTAAGGGACTGAGGGTGAGACTGAAGAAAGGGGAAATGTGTTTATAAATCATCTGTTTCTGATCTGTTTCACTATGTTCCTTTGGAAGTTGTTTGCAAGTTTGTTGATCCACTTTGATTTTAGCTTGTTTTACATGGGCTTACATTTAAAATGTGACCCATTTCAGATTCCTCTCAGACCATTCGTAGCAAAACTTTCTCCTGAAGTGTGATTAGCAAGTCTGTACCAATGAGATTAGTGTTGTCTAATAAAACTGATAACGTACCCTATGTTCCCATCTGACGTCTCAGCTGGCAAGGCATTCCTCTCTCTAGCCGTCACTCCTAGGATTAATTAACAGCTGATTAAATCTCAGGAAAGCCCTTGTATCCTATGGATCAGGTGGCAGCCATGCTCTGTGCAAGAAGGTGTGGGAGTGGGTATTTTCTGCTGATAGAGGGTTAGGCCTTTGCAACTGTGCAAGTTGTCAGCAGTAGTAGCACCAGAGATGCAAGCCACAGATGGCAAAAGGGGGATGCAGCTGTCTGCAGGAGGCTTAATATCCCTGAAGCAGCTGCACTGGGAATTTGCTAGATGTAGCATGGCTTATGTATGCTGAGTGCTCTCCTTAATCCTTCTGCCTTCACCCAATATTTGTTCATTACATTATTATTGCACATTATTTTCATTGCTAGAGTGCTAACAATATGGTCACCTGTTGACTTAGCTCTACATCCCTTGTTCTCTGGGCTCCTGGCCTAAGGAAGGCTACATTCAGCATTCATTGCTAATTATTACTTTTCTTGGGTTTTTTGTTTTGTTTTCGCTTTGTTTCCCACCCTGAGTAGGAACATTTTTATGGCTGTCAAGAGCCTTGTTTAGGAAGAGTAGATAGCATTGTAGATGGTAGCCCATGACACAAGAGCACTAATTATTGAACACAGTTCCTTTTGTATTGATCATCAAAGCAAAAAGATCAGGGCAAAAGATAACCTTGATGAAATCCTTAAATTTTAGCTATGATTTAAATTATGTTCAATTTCACACATAGTGAAATTAAGATTAATCTTATACCTTTCAGTTTAATTTGTTATTTTTAATTTAATTTAATAAATCCTTGGTTTCTTACAATTCTTTGTGCCATCATTAGGACTTTATCTTAGCATATGGTAAAACTCCTTTTAATGTAGGAGCAAAACCTTTGCTTTGAAACATCCATGCAGAATTTGGATCAGTAGTCATGTTGCATCCAAAGGCAGCATCCTCATCATGTTACATCCTGATCTCTTGCTGACCCATTACATACTCTCTGGAGGGAATTGGATCTTGCTTCAACACATTGCTGATTTTGGGGGAATTGTCTAAATAGGTCCCATTGTGAGTGTGAAGGAGCTCACAACGATACTTTATTTTATATGCTGGTACAATTTGCCATTTTACACGTTGAGTCACCTGAGGAGCAACAGGGGTACAGTACAATCAATGATTTCTCAGTGTTAGCTTTCCCAACTCCCACCTCACTGGTGTTTGCTACCAGACAAGTAAATCAATCTAAGCCATTTGCAGACAGGGATTTCTGTGGAGATATTAGCTTTGTTTCTGGCACAAAGTGCGAAAGAGCCTCTGTGGTGGTGATTGTGAAACATTTTTTACCCATTTTAAGAATTTTTCTTTCCACTGGTTTTGGGGCTGCAAGGCACTAACTGCCTAGAAGCAGCATACCTCTGAATCATTGCTGTAGGAGAGATCAAGAAGAGGAATAAATAAAGACACACAGAGAAAAAAGAATTTGTTTATAATACTACCTATTTAACATGTTTTCAAATTCCTTTGGGTAACAGAAAACAATAAACACAGAGATAATTCCACACAAATGAGGATGATTTTGTTTTAAATGTTTTGAATTCATAAGAGGTTTAGGGAAGTGAAAGAAAGGAAAACTGTTCACACAGAGAATTTATTGACTTATATTAATTGAAATACTTTGAATTACTGCTTGTGCAAAACTGTAGGAAATGTTTATGGACTATATTAAATCATACATTAAATGAATTCTCACACTTCACCTTCCCCTTCTCTCCTTCTGAGTTTTTTAATTTCTATGATGATTTTCCTTTTTACTTCTTCTCCAACTTTTGCCAGTTTTCAGTTTTCCTCTTCCAGTCCCTCACCACATTTTCCCGTCATCTCCCCTTTTGCTTTTTGTGTTGCATTTATTCTGCCTTTAATTCCTCTCCCATGTGCTGCACCCCTTTATATATAATTATTTAGCTATTTAATTTTATATTTCTATCTTGTAAGAAGAAAAACCTGAGAAAGACAGCTTTCAGTTAAGTATTTATGCTGCAAAATGGGCGGCTTGCTGTGCTATATACCTTCATGTAATCCTGACACAAACTGATTCAGGAGATAAAATAAAGGATGAATAAGAGAAAAAAAAAAAAGGAATGTTGACTGTCAGGATCACCATGATGGCATGGTACAATAACAAGCATTAACCTAGAGATTCCTTAGGATTCCCTTTTGGTTTCATCTCTGCTCTGAGAATACATTTCAAAACTGTAAAATTAAGATCTTGGAACTCCCACCCCTCTAAGAGGCAGTGTGAAGACAAATATATTAGACATCTGAGGGCTGACCACATAAAGGTAATGATTCTGGGGAAAAATGAAGGGCAGTTAACTTCAGTGTGTCAACAGCTTGATAAATACTTGTGCTGAGAACAAAAATATTAAATGGATTTTAAACTGGGTATTTTTATATTCATTGTAAGCAACTAAACAACACAATAAAATTTCCAACGTTTTATATCATATATGAACCCTTAGGACAATTAAATCTCACAATACTATAAAAATATTTTTAGAAATATTTCTTTTTCTACTTCATTTTAGAAGATGAATATTTTCTAAGGCCAATATATCATTCAGATAATTATTAATAATGCAGAAGAACTGGATAAATGATTTCTAGAAATCAGCTATCAATTTTTAAAATACAGTAGTTCTGAAAAGAAGTACAGAAAATTGTAACTTGACTTAATGAAGCATTTGCAGGGCATCTTATTTGTTCCATTTTTATACAATCACTTTTTTCTGAGTAACCATTTACTGTGACATGCATTTTATCCATGTTGTTCAGAATTCACAAAAAAATAAAGTGAGCAATCAAGGATGAAGAGTTAATGAAATAGTGTTACCCTCAAGATTTTTTTTCAGTAGCTGTTCTGACATCTCTGTAACATTTTAGTAGCATCAGCAGGAAAAATATTTATCTCACTGCTGGAAAAAAAGAGATGGAAAAGAAACTACAGTAATGAAGTAAAGCGGTGACCAAACTTTTGTGTAAAAGTAAATTAAGTATTGTTAATGGACTGCAGGGGTTAGAACATTGTTCCACTTAAGTAAATTTTTTTCTCCCACTGACTCAGTAGAGTGAGGTTTTCAGTCTAATTTCACATTTAAGATTTGAAAAGCCTTCATGAATAAATACTTCAAGTTTCTTATATAACTTAGCTGAGCTTATGTTTTAATTTTAGGGTAATCTGCATTACTTAATGCAGATTGACTTAAATCTGCATTACTACTGTCAGAAGTAGGAATACAATTTTTGGTGATCCCTACAAAATGGGAGAAGCATTTTGGGCAATGCTTGTGTTATTGCTGCTGAAAGAAATAAGGTTCCTTTATTCATCCTTCTACTGGCAGAAGAAATGAAGCAAAAGTGTTCGAAAATGCTTTATTACAGCACACAATATTTTCCATAGCATTTTCTTCATGTTCACTACTGTCAGTTTTTTGCTTTCAGAATTAATTTTGATAAAGCACTATCATATTACAATGCTTAATCCAGGAGTGCCCAAAATAATACATTAATATTTAGTCAATATTTTACTTTCCTAGCTTCGGTGATTCTAATGATTGGTAGTATAAATTTAGTGACAAAAATTCCAAGTAGTCATTACTTAGATGAATACAGATTCTTTTGGTTCATAATTTATGGTAACACAACCTTTCCAGGTTCTCTAAACATATCCTATAAATTCTATTTTAATGTCTAATATAGAAAGTTGCAAGTGTTTTACGTATCCTTTTAATAGAACTTTGCCACTGGAAAGTGTTCAGAAATAAGTTTGTATCTAAAAATATGCAATTGTGTGCTTTAGGAAATGAAATCCAGTGAGTTAGCCTTACATCATGAATGTTTTTCTTTATCATGTGCTGAACATAGTCTGTAGGGTGTGTATATGCATCTCTACCTTTCCAGGTTGGGAGGTTCACTTAATCTTGACCCCAGAAGACAGTTTCTCATCAAGATGTCTGGGCATGGCTTTAAAGCAAGGCTCATACATGTTCTGTGTCCCACAACAATGGCACACTTCAAAATTGCTGAGTGTTGGCCACAAAAAGTCTTGAACTATGCTTTCCCTCTTAATCTAGTGCCTTTTCTAAGAGACTTCTTGAGGTCTTGCACCTGGATGACTTTCACTTTTGTGCATTTACAGTTGTATTGACTTGTTAACCATAGCCCTTGCTGTTTCCCTGATGTTAACAGAAATTACATAAATTATTAAATAAGAACAATAACAGGACATATTTTATAAAGTGGGAAACATTTATCCTTGTAGGAAAGATCTTACATAAGAGGGAGCATGTTAAGTGGGGATTGATCGTCTTTGGCTGGAAAGGACTGGGCACTGAGTCCTTGAAAAGGCTAAAAGAAGAATGTACAACTAAAACAAATTTTGAATCACAGTGATGAGCTAGGGAATTCCTAAAACTGCCACAAAATAAATTGCTTATCTTGGTTTTCAAGCTTTCCCCAACAGCAAATGCACTGAGGCAATCCCAAGGTTTTCCAGAGTTAGAGACAAAACACATTAAATAAAAGTACAAGATTGGAAAAGAGATTTTAATCTCTTTTTTTTTTTTTTTTTTTTTTTTTTTTTTTTTTTTTTTTTTTTTTTTTTTTTTTTTTTCTGGGAGTTCCTAAGCAAAGTAACTGAAAAAAAGTTTTACAAAACTCTTTGGACAGCCTCTTTCTGTCCTCAGAGATTTATACAGGATAAACAGAACAAATACTGTTCCTACATGTTTGTTTATCTATGAAACTTCTCCAGACAAAAAGTAATGAAATCCTTTGATTATTATCATCCAAGTAATACTATCTTTCTGACTATGTTGTAGCAGTAATAATAAGCTTTCAACTCTTTCAAAGAACAATGTGTTTTTGGCATTCTACATAAAGATAAAAGGTTTCCTATTTGTTCCAGCACAAATTTTAATGCCATTCAAATTGTTGTGGATCTGAGTGCAGAATTTGACCCATTGCAGAAGGAAGTAATAAAATTCCGAGATACTAGTTATTTCCAGTTTTCTTGATAATGTTGTAGTAATGCAATTAATCTGTTTTCACTATTACATATGACAGGTGTACACTAGCAGACAAGGAAGGAACAGGGTGGCATAAAAGGCTTCCTAGAGCTCCTCTCTTTAGTTTAGTTGCATGTTTTTTATCATTCAGCATATCAGCCTTGAGAGACAACTGTTGCTTATGCAGGACAGAGGCATTAATGCTGAGAAACTACATAGCAAAAATAGCTCAGTTAGGCAGAAACTGCTGGACTCTTTGTCACCCAGTCTAACACTGATGTTCAAAGACTTTTCCATATGACGCAGTACAAGGTTGTGTGAAATTGTTCATAACAAAATGCACACTTCCTTCTCTGAAATAATTACTTTAATTATGTGTTATAACAGAGATTTAGTACAATAAAATAATATGTATTCATTAGAGCACTCTGATTATATTGCTTCTTGTCATAATGTTTTATCACTAATGTGAAATACATTGCAATGCTGATCTTTTTATTAAGCCAATATCTTTTAAAGTTAAAGATCTACCAAATTGTACAGGAAGTTAACTGTGTGTCTGTTTATTGAACTTGATTTACCCCATTTCGCTTTTAATAGAATCAGATAGAATACACAGATCAAAGAAATTTCCTTCCTAAGAGGGAAAGTGAACTGCATGTTAACTTTTTCATGCTACCATCAAGACTTCTAGTAACCCACCCCAAAGAATAGCTGCATTGCAGAGACATGAATCTTAGGAGTTAGACTTGCAGAAGAGCTGCAGTCACTGGCTATAGCTTATTTCAGAAAAAAATTCTCTTTTCCATGACTTTGAACTGTTTGAATGCCCCTTTTACTCTGACTGTATTCCTGTTTGAAGTCATGATAAAAGCAGATTTTCGAAGCTGTTCTAAACTGAGCTCTCTTTTTGCCTATTCATTTAAAAACAAATAGTAGAATTTGTCTTACATAAAAACCAAAATTCACTGATTTGTTCTGTTCACATGTTGAATTGCAGTCTGCCAATGAGGTGAAATAATATTTCATCTATTTTCAATTATAGGTCTAATAATAGAATTCTGTGATTCTGTGATCTCTCTCACTCACATCCTGTAAGCTAGTTTTGATAGCTTGGAGACTGAACAGTATCTAACCTTAAGAAGAATTCTGGTTAAATTGATGAAATCACTTGCAGTAGTAATTTCAGGATGTGCATGACATGTATGACTAAAACCACGTAGGATTGCTTACAATTATTTTCATGTTAAACTATCTCCAACATATTTCTTTTCAATATATTAGAGAGGCCTAATTTTGTAGTTTTTGGCTATGAATATTATTTTCCAGTTTGCTTAGAGATACATAATTTTCCAGTTAAAGACTTGAATCTGCAAACATTTAAGCATATGCTTAATTCTACTTAGTGACAAAATCTCATATATACTGACTACCAGGGTAAGAACATTTATAAGATTTGGTCTTTATTTGTCTTTCAGGAAATCTTTTACACTCCTCCAAATACTTCAAGCAGCCTTTTTATTGAGCAAACTATGCCTGCAAGGCTACAAAGGAAGCCCAAAATAAAAACAGAGATATCTGCACATTTCTCTAAGACAGACAGTTTTTTCCATTGAAGTTTTAAATGGAAGAGAGAAGGAAGAAGAAAAGTCATAGCAGCACCTGTTACACTGCCTGACAAACCCATCAACAGGGCAAAATGTGGTGTGAACATGGCCATCAACAGAGTTAACAAGAGAAATGAGCCTCTTACAGTCAGAGCAAGCAGTGGAGATCTGTAATTGGAATGGTTGTCGTTAGAAATACAAGAATAGACAATTTCTGTGGCTGCAAAAAAGGGCAAAGGGTAAGAAAGAAGAGCCTTGGTTAAGAGACATAAATTCACTAGGGTTTCAAGAAATGATGGCAGGTTGTCAGTAATAACTTCCTTTGTCTTTTCACCCCAGGTCAAGAAAGCAGTAAGTGCAAAGGTTGTTTTCAAGATACAAGCAAAAAAGTGAGTCCAGTTTAGCATACACCTAAATTCCCCAGGGTTTTTCATATTACCTTCAAGTGTGGGAAGAAATATTTGTGAAGTGTAACTGAAAATGATCACCCCTACAGAGACCAAGAAGTTCTCAAACTCAAGGGAGAGTCTGAATTTTGCCCAGGACCATTGATGCATTTGTGTGAGACAGTAAGTTATCACTACAAAGATGATGACAAAATGAACCAAAGAGCAAAGCTGGCTGAGTCTGGAAACAATTTTGAGAGTTCTGATAAATATACAAGGCAACAGAGTAACGAATGCAATTACAGACCAAGTTTTCTCAGTCACCGGTAGGTATGGAAAACTGTGTGACAGCAAGTTCCCACTAACAACCAGATACAAAATACATGTCATGATCAGTTCCACTACTTGGGTCACATTGACAACTATGCCACCTAGACTGGGAGACAGCTTTTTGCAGCAGGCATTTGCAATATCTTCGTACGTGTCTCTCACTCTTATCAGTTGCCCGTCTTCATTTTCTTCATACAAGCAAGCAATTAGAATTTTGCCTGTGTAACAGCATAATGCTGCAGCCAAGACAATAAGAAGTAGACCACTGTATCCACTGTGGAGAAGAGCATATGGCAATCCTAGGACAAATATTCCCTGAAGAAGAAAAAGAGAGAGAAAAGATAGCACAAAATGCCTCTGGCAAAATATTTATGAGAAGTTGCACCCCCAAACCCATCCTCCACTGAACATTGCTTTCACCTACCTGCATGGTGTAAGTACTGCTCCATTCTGCTAAGTAAGTAACAACCATGAGAAATGTGTTTATTTATGATAAATGAAATTACCAGCAAAAGTAACTAATTCTATCAACACACATGTAATGATAAGCTGGGAAAAAGAGAATGTGACTGAATGATAGAGTCAGCTTTCTAGTTAATATTTAACGCTGATGTGATTAGAAGCACATTTTAGAAGGTTCGTAGTTAGTTATTCAGTCAACATGCATATTAATGAAACAGGTTCAGTATCAGTAAAATTAAGCATCATCTGTACAAGTTTCACTCCAATTAAAAATAGCAGCGTAGATAGAGTCAGTAATGACAATTCTTTTAATTCTAAAAATTTTTAACAGACCTCTGGAGAGAAAATGGCATTAGAGTGCATCAGACTATGTTTGTGCTTCCTCTACAGCTTCTGTCCACTTCACACAGCCTTTGCTCTTGCTAAGTTCACTGATTTAGTGATTGGTCTAACTGCTGAGATTCTAGACTATGCAAACTTATTTAGATGTTTAAAAATACACGAAAAACATTTTTTCAATAAGCAATTTTTGAAAAGAACATAGTTTTACTTGTTTATTTTACTGGTAAAATAGAAAAGGAATTTTACTTTCACAGAACATTATGAACACTTCTTTGTCTTTTTCCTTCTTTCTTCTCTGTATTAAGGGACAAATTACAGTCCTGTGTGGTTTCATTTCCATCAGCACAAAACTAACAAAACCTTTGAAGAGTAGTTATTAATAAAAACATCCAATTTAAGAAAGACGCTTTTGTGACATTTCTCTTTTTATGTTACAAACCTGAAATTAGGAATTGCACATGAGTCAGACTGGTCAGGCATTTTTATTCATGACAACTGAAGAAAGGTAATGAGGAAACAAAGCACAGTTATGCAGAATTACAAGTAGTTCTGCAGAAATTTTTACTTCAATATTTCTTGCTGCACCCATGACATGATGAAATCTGAGTATTTTTTGCTCATGTTTTTTATTCTGGCCTGACAGAAGAAGATGATTTGGACCACACCCCTAGATTCTATTTCTGGCCAAACCTGAGCAACCCCATCTGCTCTGCAAAACCTATGAACTCTCGACAGAAACTGCTCCCCACAGAAGGGGTGACCTACTCTTCCCTCACTTCCTGAGTGGGTGGTGCTGATGACACTCAGGATCTGAAGCAGAAGAGGTGAGCTTAATGGTATAAATCTTAATCTTAGACTTTATCATCCACACTTGTGATCATGAGGCCATGTGGGGAACCAGAGTTTCAGGCATGCTTCTGCCTTTGATGTTTTCCATCAACCCCCTCAGGTTTTAATGCCTATCATTAGTAGTTGTGTGAATAGTTTCTGTGAAGATAGTCTAGGAGCCCATCTCTGATGGAGCTCATCAAGATCTCTGATGGAGCTCATCAAGAAGGCAGGTGCCTGTCTCAGCTTTGGAGGCCTTATACCTAGCATCCCACTTCTAAGTGATTCAAGTACTCCCAAGCCTGATCCATAAGGAGGGCTCTGAAGACAGGCATTTTTTAAAGCACTAAATAATCATTAATATATAAAAAGTATTCTTCTCCTCTTCTAGCCATGAAATTGCTGGGGTTTTTTGGCAGATTGTGGGGTGGGCATCAATCATGAAAGAAAGAGGGCCTTAAATTAGAGCAGTGTTTTTTTCTCTAAGCCAATGAGGAAAACAGACTATCTATTATATGAAAGAGCAACATTGCCTAATTCACCAGGCTTCACTCTTGAAGTGGGTATATTCAGTTTTCAGTTGAATTAGGGCTGGAAGAATTAAATATACATGTGGTATATTTCAGCTAGAAAGGTCTATGCCTTTATATGCTGAACAGAAGTACCTCCATTATTATTACCGAAGTTATAATAAAGTCATTTACCAGATATATTTTTTGGTTGTTTTCCATAACTTCATTTACAGTGTTGGGTTTTTATAAGTCACAGATGCCATTTCATTTAGCAGCTGGCACGTTCAACTACACAGATTGTGGTACTTAGTCACCCAAATCTCTCCATTCAATGTCTCCATTCTAATACAGGTCCCATCACCCAATTACCTTGCAGTGTAATTATCAATTCTTTTGTACAGGAACTTCTCATACCTGTTCAAAATTCTATCCTTTTTGGCATCAAGCAGTCTATTTTCTTTAAAAATATTAGATATCTGGCTGCAGGTATCACATATGTAACAGTAGCTCTTGATACGATGCCATTTTTAATCACAGCTTTCACTGACTGGAAAGTTAGATAGCTGCCTAAAGAACTGATTTTGGTTTCTTTCCTATGAAAACTATCCTTGGAGAACATTTATATAACAGACTGAGTTTAAAAGCATCACAAATAAACCAAGTCTAAGAAAAAAACCAAGAAGTTGAAGCCACAGAGTCATCTTCCATATTAACATAAGAACAATGATGTTATCTCAGCTCCTTGCAGTTTCTACCAAGCTTATCTCGTTTGTTCCATACTCACAGTGTTATTATTTTGCCGCCTAATCTGCAACTGGGCATTCAAACAGTATTTGTTGACCTTAAGGGTCACTGTATAATTAAGCTGCAGGTAAGTGTCAACACAGGCCTTATCCACACACTGGCTTCTCCCCTGCTGAATTCAGTCTGTTAAGGACAACCAGCCTCAGCCTAAACCAAAGCAGAAGACTTTGAAAGACATTATCACAGCTGCTTACAGCCCTTCCCACAGGTGCCTGCTTTTCTATGCTTAATTGTTAGTTTAATCAGAGCGTAACATAATTCTGACCTCTAACATCCCCTTGCTGTTGTTCATACTAAATAATTTAATTCAGTTCCTAATATAGACTACAGCATAATAGAGGCAGAGGTTTTTGGTTGTTTTTTTTTAATTTTGTGAGTTCAGACCTTATTAAACAAAAAAATACTTTTGCATATATATATATATATATATACATAAAATATATCAGTGGTTGTCTTTCCCAAAGTTTAGAGGTTAGAATTTCTAAATCGAACATTTCTACAGAAACTCTAAGTTTTTCTTTCAGCTGATGTCTTTGACATATTTTTTTCCAGAGTTTGTAAACTTAAGCTCTCAGTTACTAATGAAAACAAACATTGTGGACATAACTGGTTTTACAGCTTTTTGGATATAGAGCATGTTTAGTAAAAAGAAATGAGAGAACACTGAACATGCCAATACAGTAATTATGTCTGTAGTGAAAGGACAGTGCTTTTTCTGCCTTTCCAGAATTGTTTTTTCAATTTACAATAAAAAAATAGTGTTCCACAGATGCTATTACAAAATAGTAATAACAAAAATTCTACAAAAGAACCAAAACTGTAATTGATGGTCACAAGAACTCAAAGAACAAATGTAACTTTTTTAGACTTCAAAACTCATCTTGTATCTGCTCTCCTGTTCAATACCTTTCCAAAGCAATACTTTTCATTAGGACAATTTCCTGAACATTATCAAGTTTAAATAGTTTAGCAAAAAAAAAAAAATATATAGCTTTAATAAATTATTTTGCTGTCACTATAATATAACAGGTCAGGCATCAGTCTGTATTCTCTGGCTTTCAGCTGCTCGGCATCTATAGAGCATTTGTGGCTCTAAAGTGACTTTTATGTGGAAAATTCCTTCTCCATAAAGAAATCCTTTCATGAATGTTGCTGAAGGTGCGTCTTGTGCCCCTTGCATGAGAAATGAGTGCACAGAGAATGCAGATAGATCATGGCAATATTTCGCTGATTCCTTGTTAGTGGAAAAGGGACTCAGGTAATTCTTGCACCATTTGTCATTGCACACTTTGTCCAGCCTAGCCCCAGAATGTGCAGTCATGTGTTCTGTGTTCTCAAGTCCAAATTATGGCACAGACGGCCTTAGCTGTGAGACATTGGTTAAAAATAAGCAACAAAAGGAACTGTTCCCTAAATTGCCTCATAACTCTTAGTTTCAGCATTCCATCTGGGAAGTGTTCTAGTCTGAATGGTTTAATTTCCAGCTGTTCTAGAGCAAAGTCAAATGTGTTAGTTCTAAATATGCTCTTTTAAGGTGATCTCTTTATGGAATAAAGTATCACAGGGAAAAAAACACTCAGACATCTAGGGACAGAGGAGATGGAGTTTTTGAAACAATCCTCTGCTGTGGAGCTTCTTGAGTGGTTGTGTTATTTACCATCACTCCATCCACCCTGGATGGGAAGGGAGCTCAAACTTGCCCAGCAGGCTGTGCCTTCCCTTGTGTCCCACAGGTTTGCAAGACTTGGGTATTTTCACCCTAGACTGAGGATGAAGTGCACTGTTCTTTGTCAATCAGTGTGTCTGGGTGGAGGCCCTTGTCAAACACCCAGAGCAGACTTTAGCTGTAGGCAGCTGGGCCAATGCAGGAGAAATGACTGAAGGCTCAGCTGGTGACCAGCCTTTGAAGAAATAGCAAGAAGAATAGAAAAAAGGGTGTGAAAGAAATGGTCAGAATCAGCTAGCAGCTCTTTGTCTTGTCAGAATACCCCCAAGCAGAAACATCCAGGCATGACAGCTGTCACCAGGAATCACAAATCCACCTGCAATTGGTTTTGCAAAAAAACCAAAGAGAACAGTAATTCCAAATTACAACTGTACATGAAAAAACTTTCCTGATGGTTTGACTACAATATTTGAACTACACATGTGTGTTTCCCACACAAGCAAGGCTGGCTGCTTATTTAAAAATACCTGATATCTGGACCAGTGCTGAATGCAAAAAATGGACTTTGTCCTATTATTATAGCAGTATGACACTATATTGTATTTGATCATACTCCTTTACCTGAGGGCAAGCACCTCCCTAAGGAACAAAATGTGTTTAAAAAAATTGAAAAGTGAGCATGGACAGACACCCAGAGAAAAATATTAAAATTCCTTAATAATCAATTTTAAAGCTTTTAGACCCAAGTAAAATATTCTGTTTCATAGGTTGTTTTAACCTGAAATATGACATTTTGAAAAACAAAGCAAATTGAAAGGTAATTAAAAAGTAAAGAAGATCAGATCATGGTCAGAGTTGAGGCATGCCAAAAGACAATGAAATTAAATTGAGTAAAAAAAATGCTAAAAAAAATAAGACAGAGAAAATTATTTCATTTTAAGACTTAATAATATGAGAAAAAAAAAGAAAAAAGAAATAAAGAAATGAAGAAGAATTTGCCTGAAAATTAGTCCATTAAGTCAATTCTCCTATATGCAGAATACATGCTGATGTGCCAGACTGTCAAATTAGCTCTGATTGCCTTTCTCACCATTTGTAGTTACTCCACTGGAACGGTTCATTTGAGTCTGACTCTTTTCCCCAAGTATGCCTCTGATTCCATGCAGGAACATGGGTTAGACATAGAAACTGTACTGGAAAGTGTCCTACCTGAATCTTCTTAGAAGAGCTGGAAAATAAATTCAAGATCCCTGCTTCTCAGTACAATTCCACAAAATATTTAATCATGTTGTTTGTTATTTGAAATGAATAATTTTCCCAAACAGATGCAAGTCTTGGTTGCTGTGGTGTTTATGCAGAGAAGGAACTTTATTAGTAATAAATTAAAAAACATAGCAAATACCTTAATCTCATGCCATGATAAGAAAGTTACTTGCTTGTTGACCTCCATGGTCTTCTTGCCTTCTCAGCCATCACCATGATCATCAGTGACTTTGCATCTTCTTCCAAACCACTGTTGACTACATTGAATAATACTGGACCAGGTGCTGATTATTCCACCAGGTAACCTCCTAAAGACTACTAGAAACTCATACATACACATTGACAGTTACTTTTTTTGAACCTGTCACTTACACAGTTGTTAATCCATTTAAGAGGTACTTTGTGGTTGCACTAATTTTTAAATCAGCATGTTGTGTATTAATGTGTCAAAATTCCTTTTAAAAGTGTAAATATATTATTTATCTTTCACTACCAAAATTACAATGTCATAAAAGAATTATTTGAAGTGTGTTTAATAAGGACTGTAAGAACTCTTTCTCCAGAAACATAGTGATTGACACTAATTATATTAGTAGCTTTTTATTCTCTAACAATTAAAACCTGTAGTAACAATTACATTCTTTTTCTCAGCATTGTTGCCAGGTTTCACTAGTCAGGATTTCTATGGTTTTTAAAATATTGGGATGATATCCACAATGTCCTGAAAATTCCACATGTAGAAGCAATAAAGTAAGAATATTACCTGGTCAGATGTGTGTTTTGATATGTCTCCCAAGTGAGAACCTGCTGGGCATTCTGCCTTCAAAATTCTATTGAGATACATTTTAACATCCATTTTAAATGTAGTTATCTCACCATTAATTGTCTAAGTCTAAGCTTGGAAAAATTAGGCACATCAATTAAAAATTCACACCTATCTTAAGATAGGTAATTAGCAGAGCTGAGATGGATTTCCTTTCAGAGATGTCCATGCTGAAAATGAAGATGATATCCACAATCTCCTGAAAATTCCACGTGTAAAAGCAATAAAGTAAGAATATTACCTGGTCAGATGTGTGCTTTGTTGTGTCTCCCAAGTGAAAACCTGCTGGGCATTCTGCCTTCAAAATTCTATTGAGATATATTTTAACATCCATTTTAAATGTGGTTATCTCATCATTAATTATCTAAGTCTAAGCTTGGAAAAATTAGGCACATCAATTTGAAATTCACACCTATCTTAAGATAAGTAATTAGCAGAGCTGAGATGGATTTCCTTTCAGAGATGTCCATGCTGAAAATGAAGTGTGCACACACAGTGTAGAAACTGTAACTTCAATGTCTTATGCAAAATAGCATAATGCCTATCCTAAAAAATTACAAAATACCACACACTTCTCTTGTGCTGTGAGCATGTCCTCCTAGTTCTCTGCAGGAACTATTTAGGACCAGCTGCATCTGTTTTTCAGAATTAAGAAGAGTCTTAGAACCTCTGTACTATTGTAGGAAATCAGTGTTGGAAATATCAGTGAGAGATCTCAGAGAAGATGAAGGTGATCTTACATTAGAAAATCTACAAATTAATTTTTCCCATTCTTACATCCACTTATTCTGGTGTCTGTTGTCTCAGTGACTTGGCCAGGATCATTTGTGTGCACCAAGGGGGACAAGGGATGCTACCAGTCCAATAGGTCATTATGTCTCTAGGGTTCTTCTAGATAGTGATGAAAAACAGATTTTTTGGTATAGATTTATCTTTTATACTCTTCTGGAACAGATGCAGTTTTAGATATTTTGCCTTATTATTTTCTCTCCTCCCTCATAAATATTAGGCAAAATTCCTGACTTTTACCAGAAGTGTTGTTTGTCTGATAGCATGTTTTATAAATACTATGTTCTACTTGGTTCCCTTAACACTTATCCATAGGTGAGTTTTTCTACCTCTCCTTTTAGATGAAATCAGTTATTTGTTGCTCCCTAGTAGTTAATGCATACCTTCCCTTTTAACTTTGTTCTGCTATTATTGCTGGTATTTTCAGACAAGCATACATAGTCACTTCCATTTATACTTAATTTTTGCCAAGATTACTCTCTCTCTTTCAAATTTTTACACTAAACCTAGCCTCTTTTTTTCCTATTCCTAAAAATTGTTTTATTGTTGTCTAAATTACTGGGCAATGCGTCATTTCCTCTCTTTGTTACTGTTCATAACATATAATTATTACTCTCACCTTTTATTTCTCCCTTTTGCTATACATATATTTTTAAAAAAAAATTTAATTGACACATCTACTTCACTCCTGAAATAGGATGGTATACTATTGGTATACTATTTCTTAATTAAAAGGTGTGGCTTCTAGACATCTCATAAATTCTTGTTAAACAACTTTAAAGTTTCTTTCCCAATGGGCTGTCTGTATTTATTCTTCCTAATCAATTATCTCTCATCATTTTCTCCAGTTTTGAAAAATTCACTTTTGAAGTACCAAGTAGATGCATTACTGTCCTCTGTTTTCCCATAATTAATGTAATTAGATCCTCCAATTTGTTCCTCTTTATCCAATTTAATGAGGCCCAAAAGAGAATTATCTTATGCTAGGTTCAATACCTTTTGTGTTAGATAATTATCATCTATAATCCTTAGAAACTTCAATGATGTTTTACTACATAATGCATACAATGTCTACCATAGGTCTTTAAAACTGAAGTCACCAAGAACAGTACAATTTTTCTTTCCAGACAATAGCTCTAATACAGATAATCATCTCTCTAACATAGAGTGCCACCCTCATTTCTTTTGCCTATTCTTTTTAGGTAAACATACTTTATGTAATTATTTTTAAATTCTAGCTGCAGAGATCATCCCAGCATCCATTTGCAGTATCAGTTATATCCTACTACTTCTCAGCAGTAAGAATTTCCATTTCCCTCATTGGCTACCCAAACTCTTGGCACTGCTCTACAGATGTCAGGTAAAGAATTCATCTGCTTTCCCTCTCGCTTCACAGTTTGCTCACAGCTCAGCTGAGTTCGAAGTCAAAAATACTATGAGCTGTTCTGCAGAAAACTTCAAATATTGTCTATGGCCTGCCTGACCTTAACAACAGATCCATCTCCTCTAATGTCAGTGAAAAATCTTCCTTTAACTTCAGGGATAGTTGAATAAGACCTCAGAAATCTTGTTTTACCTGATTTTTCTTATTCTTATTCTCTGTCAGTGCCAGCCTATTTCAGCTGCAGAGAGGACAGTGACTGAGGTGTTTATTTTGTGATTAATGCATTCAATTGCCTTATATACTGACAGAAACTTTAGAAGTGCTTACCTGTCAATCCTTCAGGTACCATAAGTAGATAATCAGGCAGATATAGACTGCTCAGGAGATACTGTGATAAGGTAAGCAGGTAAAGAAGCTGCATGGTCTGCACAGCAAAATGCATGTGTTCATTTGACTGACAGAAGCCACTGATTTTTTTCTTTTTTTAGTGGACATATAAATCTTAAAAAACTCCTAAATATAAGTGAACGGAGGAAAGAAAATATCTGCGAAAGTATGGGAAGAAAATTTGCTGCTATTAAATGTGACAGCTGCTCCCACAGGCTTTGCTATTGGTTTAAATATTTGTTCCAAAACCAAAGTATGCTTGATGCTTAATTCCTCATGGTTTGATGGAAAATGTTAGTTTGCATAAATCCAGAGCTCCCTGCAAGGATGAATTGAATCACACAAAGAAAATCTCCCAAGCAAATTACCTTTCAAGAAAACATTATTTTGCCTGGTCCCAAAGGAGAAAGAAGGCTTTCATTAAAAGAATGAGGGTTCTTATTATGTGTTATGTATCAAAAAGGAAAAAGCGATGAAAAAAGTAAGGCAGTTAAAACTAAAACAAACATTATTCTGAAAGTCAGTTGTGGTGAGCAACATGGACTCCCTGGCTGCTTACTCATTTCTCTCATTACAGACCAGTATTTCACCTAAAGGCAGGCAAGTGATCCAAGCATCCAGTACAGGAACATGCAAGTGAGTTCCATGAACGTATGGCCAAAAGAGCTTGAGGGGAACAGAGACGGGCTATGGGAGACTACGAGCAAAGCAAAGCAGTGGGGAGTCACATAACTTTATTTGAGTGTTCACTGACACAACAAAAGGAAGAATTAAAGTGCACAGAAAGTTCAAACTCAGGCAGTGAGAAAGCATTTGGCTCATTAGGAGTTTTCTTGAATGTTGCCTGGATGGGACAAGCCGCAGTTCCCATTGCTTTTAACAAGCAATGCTGAAGAGGAAATGGAAAAAAGCAACATCATACTACAAAGAACTTTGCATTGGAAAAAACCTTTTTCACCTCTGAGAGCTCAAAAGGAAGCCAGGTTACATCTACTAGAAGCTGAGTTACATTTTCTGAACACCAGCATAGGATTTGCTGTGAATAAAAGGTGGCTGAATCCTCCCACGGCTGGTATTATCCTGCTCGTTCCTCAGCACAGACCTAACTACCAAATTTAGGTGGATTCTTACTCAAGCTATAATGACCTCTAGAGTTCAGTATATAAAGGGGAAACATGTCTTAGAGCGCAGCTTGGGTGGAATATAAGTTACCAGTCTGGATGAAAGACAGAAATAGGGGTATAGGATTACATTTGGTCACCAGGAATCAATAAAATGATACAGATTATCATACTGTATTCCTCTGGAATATGTGAGAAAAAACCACTGATTTACCACTAGTCTGGGTATAGTAAACAAATTTCTACTGCTTTTCCTCTCTTAACCTCACTTCCACTTCAGTGGCACCCCTGAAGGCTTCTACCTATAGGATGAAAGAAACAGCAACTGATTTTACTGCCTGATAATTCATCATGCACACATACAGACAAAGTTGAAGTTGCAAATGAATCCACATAATGGAGACGTCTCTGTCCTACAATAATTCCTAATGTTTAACAAAGTAGGATAATTCCCCTAATTTCAAGTAGATTAGACAAGCATTCCCAAACATGCATAATTAATAACGAAATATAAAAATAAAGGTCAGAAAAGAAATACGAGTGGGTTTTATGGCATGCTGTGAGTAATCATCATAAAAGCAAAGTTAGGTAAAATCTCATTTATATAAAAACAAAAGAAAATAATATGGTTATAGATTGTAAAACTAGACATATGACATATAAAATACACATTGAAAACAACTTTTTAATGTCTCTAGATGTAAAATACTTGAAGTATCACTACTTGCAGAGGTATTTCTCATTCTGTTGTACAGACTTTGATGGAGGTCCTTGACCTCTACTGATCCATGAAAAAAAGCACTGCAGTTACAAAACAACTAATATTCCTTTTTTGTGTTTTCTGTTTTGTTTGATTTTCCCTTCTCTTTTTTTTTTTTTTAATTTTTTTTTAATTATTATTTTCTTAGTCTGCAGTTGCATAAGAAAGACAAAACCTGAGGGTAAAAACTGGGCACCTTGAATATTTTTGACCCTTGACGGGGACCTCAGGTTTATTCTTAACTTTTACACACAAAAGCTGTCTGTATGGAATGAAATAAAAACATTCCTTTCATTATTAAAACAAAGCTAGCTAAGCATATGCTGTTAAATTTTGTATACAAAAAAAGAGGTTTTTTGGGGTTTTTTTCTTAACCTGAGTCATTCTGATAGTGCACAGAAAACTTCTCAGCTCTGTTGCATCTCTACTTTTTTATATTTTGGTGCTGAGATCTGTAGTGATTTCATATTTGATAAATTGATTTCAAGGTTACATTTAGTTTCAGTTCCTTTCTCCTAAATAATATTAATTTCTTACATTCAAATTTTTAGCAAAATCAAAATTTATTGAGAAGGTGTAATTAATGAATTTTAGGTGAAAACTCAATGGTTATAATTGAAGTTACTAAAGTGACTGCTTTCTTTACTGTCTTTGATACCCAAGGAAATCATCACTCCTTAGCATCTATGACTCGGGCTAATCTCACCCAGCTTCTGTCTAAAACAGAGGTTCAGTGAATGAGTGCACACAGTAGCAGATGAGACACATATGACAAATCTGCCTTGCTTTCATGCACTCTTACTAGGAACAGGATTCCTAACTTTTTTTTCCTAAACATAGCAAAAAGTTAAGCTAATCACAGAATCACAGATTATCTGAGTTAGAAGGGATCTGGTAACTCCAGAAAGGATGGATAGAAATAAGGATCACCAGGTGTCTACTTGTTCCCACAGTGTAGGGCACTTGTTTAGGTTTGGGAATCTCCATCAGAGATGCCTGTGTCTCTGTGTCATCTGCAGAGTCAGGCGAATTCTTTTACAAAGGCCATGAGATGCTGGGGTGTCCTGGAAGAGCAAAGGAAGAGCAATAAGCTGGATAATTTGGTAACATGACTGCACCAGGGGAGGCAAGAAGAGGGCAAAAAAGTGCCATTAGGTAAAGTGCAGAACATTGAAACATAAGACTGTGAACTATATGGGGTAGAAACAAGGGGTAGAAGAATATGATGGGCAAGAGGCTGTGAGGAAAAACGCTGGATATGAAAAATACCTAACTCTAAGCATAAGACAGGAATAAGGAGAAAGATAGAGTCTGGAAAGTATGCATTATGCAGCTTTCTGATTAGGAAAGGAAACCTTTGGGGGTGGAATGGCAGCTCCTCACATTTTAGGACATAATAAAGAGTCTCTGAGATCCCATCCTAGGAGCAGAGGGAGGCCTACAGTTTTGTACAGGTATTTTATTTTTAGCCTGAGATGACAACAACAACAAATATAAAAGGAAGAGCTCTGACTCTCTATCTGAGCGTAGTTGGTTTTCCAGCCAAAATGAAAGAAAATAGCAGGCAAGTAAAGGCAACAAGGGCACGAGTAGAGAACTCATTTTAAACTCCAGGTTCCAATTAAATCTTAGAAGATTTTCAAGATCCTCACGGTGACTGAGAAGATGTCATCTGGAGTTGCAGAAATCATGCAGACAATGAGACAAGAGAACAGGTTCAAAATGTAGTGAGATAGAATAAATTTCAGTGCCAACTTCTAGAGTGACAGTAAAATGAGAGCAATAGCATATATTGTAACAGAAAAAAATTAGATAACTTCTTATAAACAAAAGAAACAAATTTCTTACAAAAATAAGATATATTGAGTCTATATTGCATGTAATTCTTATTCTCAATCCACATTTTTTCAAGCTTCAGTAGAACTACTTATAATTTCTGAAATATCCAGATTTAGTCTGAAATAATGAAATTAGAATGGTTTAAAGCTGAAAAGAAAAAGTTCTTTGCTTACCAGGGAGGAACTAGCCTGAATCAAGCATGATTCTGGAGGGGAAAACAGCAACAAAAACCATAATGAATTGAAATATCCATGTAAAGTAAAGAAAAAAGCTTGAAATCACCATTGCTACTGATAACATAAAACAACAAAAAATGTTTGTTATAGAGACTACAAAATATGATCTACTGGTGCTGTTATTTGTGTCAGTTCAGGAAATAGACTGAGAGAAACTGAAATGGATAGCAGTCTGTGTGTATGAGCTGAAGTGAATGTTTCCTCACTTTGACTCATATGTTTACATTTTGAGAAGTAAATATTAAATTTCACTTTTTTGGTTAGCTATTTAGTAACACAGCATCCTACATATGGCAAAACTAGTGGCACTGGCCAAGAACACAGAGAAACATTGCCTTCCAAGAAACATGGTGTATGTGGGGAGAAGAGGAAGAAGACACACAAATAGAAGACAATTTCTTTTATTAAGCTTTGGGGGTAAAATGTTTTAAACAGCTTACTGTGATGAAAATAGGTTACAATATATCATATTCAATACTGTGTATAATCTGTGTTTAGGACTTTTTATTTTCTCAAATAGCTCCATTTGCTCATTCAGACAGAGCTTGTACCATTTCAGTGAATCTACTGCTGTCAGGAATTATATACACTGAAGTAAACTGTAGATTAGCCATCTATGGATTGTTTCGAAGAAGATTTATCATGTGGAAAGTCTGCTAAAGAAACATCACTATTTCTGACTCTACCAGCACATTATAATAATTCAGATGTCCTTTACTTTTGGCATTAAATTCTCATATGCACTTGCAAGTGCTGAGCGTGTCAACTTTTATTCCTTGATGAACCCTAGGGCTCACTCTTTTACTTCATTAAAAAAAAAAATAATTCCCTGCTGCAAATTTGCTAATGGAAGTGAAGGAAGTTTAGAACAAAATAGGAAAGGAATACCATATGACAAAATATTTTACTTTTTGCTGCCTGTCACTCTATTCTTGCTATCTTGGGAGGAATACTATCCTGGGAGTAGGTGTATGACTCAATATGGTTTATTTAAGCAAATTTGTTGAGGTTGCATACATCATAAGTTTAAGAATAGGGGCAGAAAGACCATTTCTAAGAAGAATGTTTTCCAGTGGTGATAGCTGGTCAATGGCATATGCTATAGAGAGGAACAAGTATATAGGTTATCTCAGCCATAAAAAGCTGGTGAGTAATTATAATAGGTAATTTAGATTTTGTTTTGAAAGTTAACTGTCAAATGTAACATCACAACAATGAACTAGCCAAATATAACAGATACAGAAATTCAAAGCTGCCTAATAACAGCATATTTAAATACCATGTGACCTGCCATGAATTTTAAAAAGAGAAGGAGAAATTACACCATCTGTTTTAATTCAGCTTGTTGAAAATGCTTGCAGGGATTGATGACGCCAAAAAGTAGTATGGTAGATTAATTTGATTTTAGTATGGTAGCAAAGTACATCAGCTATTCCCTTCACCTGAGGGAGCCAGAGATCCTTGTTCTGCAACAACTCATGGCACATTGGGTTCTCCCACGGAATAAAGGGATCCTTGCTTTCAAGCTGCTAACCGTTACTCAATCCTTTGTTTTTGGTAACATTTATTGTTTCAAAGGGTATAATTTTCATAATGCCACTATCCATTTATCTTTGATATCATATTTCTGTCATTTTCTTTCTTGGCCATCTGGATTTTTAAGATGGAATGCCCATTTTTATGGCTGAATATTCTAAAGGTACTCTTATCACATTCCTCTGCTGATTTATCTTGTGCTGTTTCTACAATGAGTCTCAATAGCTAGGAGAATCAATTCCTTATAGAGAAAAGAGAGGAAACTGAATCAAATGTCAAGCTGATTTATCACAGGCTACATTTAAACAATCATTAGTTTGTAAAGAGTTTCTATAAAATAGGAAACATTTTGAGACTCACTTTTAAAATCATTTTCGTTGTTAGAGCACCTGGAAGTCCTTGAATGTAATCCCATCATGTAAAGCACGAACACCAAAGATTACATCATGTAATCCCAACAAAGCAAAAAAAGATGGTCTCTTCTCCAAAGTATTTAAAATGCAGGGGTAAGATAACAAGAAACAAATTGTATTAGGGTGACTTTATGATGTCTGTTGTGTTTATGCTGGATATTAAATTCTACACCTTTAAGACTGGCTCTGAGAATGAAGGGTGGGAGAAGCAGTGCGGGGTTTGTTTGCAGAAACTGCTCTCACTCCTCTGCATTCCCTCTCACAGACTGTGTTGTCTGGAGCATGGACAGTGGGAAAAAACTCTGTTTTTAGTTAGATTTTAGCTAGCTGAGGCAGAGAAGTTCCCCAGACTGTGGCTTTTCTTTTTCTTGGAACTGCTCAGCCTGCTCTGGACTGAAAACCCAGCAGAGCACTGAGAGCTCACACCTGTGTCCCACCAGGGCTGGGATGTGGCATTTTCCAGTGCAGGAGGGACTGATAAGGGACTGAGTGAACCAAGCTACACCCCACTACAAGGACTTTCTGAATTTGCCATCTCTTCAGAACAGCAAGAGCTTTTATTGTTTAATAGTATTCATTTTTTATGCTTGTGAATACTTTGCTTGTTAAACAAACAGGTTTTTTTCCACTTTTCTCCAAGGCAATCTTTTCCTGAACCAGTTGTAGGAGGGGGCACTTGAATCTGCTTTCTAGAGGGACCTCTTTGGAAGTTTCCTCCCAAATTTGCCCTAAACCAGGACACAAATACAGGCAGAGTGGGGAGCCAAGGAAACCTTGAGTCAATACTAGATACTGTGAGTCAAGAGAGCAAATGGTTGTTTCAATAAAGCTTATAACTGTGCAATTTTCATCAAAAGGGCATTTCTAAGAGTATCAGAGGAATATCTTCACATAAGTTCAGATGAATGCTTGTTAAGTATTTACCAAATTGAAAACGATAATTCTAACTGGAAGAAGAGAGATCAAAGGCAATAGATGCAGGAAAACATGGTAGTTTATTCTAGAAAAGAGGAGCAGCTCACATTTGATTTGATGGTTGAAGAGTTTCTTGCAAGAGCTGTTGGTCTCAAGAGTTAATGGAACTGCATCAGCTTTCCAGGTGGGTACACATGGAGTGAGCTTGGAAAGGTTAGGGAAAGGTGTGTTACTGTGACCCAGATGGGGAATTATAAGTGTTCAGATCAGTTTTAGCTTTGTGGATTGGTAACCCAGACTATGTGCTAGTGTGGTTTTACAGTAAAAATAAGCAGGACATGGATGTAGTCTGAGTGTGAAGAGGTAGAAAGACACCTGAAAGAGGATGCCAGATGATAGGCCTGCATGGTAGCAAGGACAAGGACTTATACAGGCAGTGAAAGAATTCTGATATGGGGAGACACTGGATAGAAGACAAGGAGCTCTGTTCTGCTGCTTGACTGCTGAAAAGACAGACCAGAATTTTATGTATGCAGCAATGGGATCAAAATAAGATGTGAACTTGAACTGGCCCAGGAAAATACACTCTGTTTCAGTCTCACACTCCTACAAACGGGAAGGACAGATGTAGAGTCTATCAGCTGTGTCTGTAGAGCTCCAAGAGCCTGAGCCTGGTTCAAGCAATGACCTCAGGGAGGAAGGCATGAGGCAGACAGGAGAGACTGCTAGCATGAGCTGTGTGTCCCATTAGAGACAGCAGCACAGAGAAGAAGAAGCTAGTTGTGACCCTATGTATTAGTCTCCATGTAAGACTTTTCCTTATAAAAAATTGTTTGAGTGAAAAGTAAAAAGAATGGTGTAGTGCGTGTGTGTATGTGTGTATGCATGTGAGTGTGCTTCTAAGTTATCTGTGCACCAATGCAAAGCTCTTTTTTAGGCATTAACACCACCACAGCAGGCAATCTCCAGGGTGCTCTGAAGGTTTCCTAATGATGAAATGAAAACAGAAAAAAGAGTCTTGGGAGCAGGAGGCACAATGTTCAGGTTTCTGAAGTACTTACATGTAGCATTTATTTCATATGTTTTGCAGTAGAAATGGAAATGAACACACTCTTTTTGCAAATATATGTAAATGTGTATATAAATAATACCATGTCACTTGACAGACTGTCTATTAAGCACTAGCAACACCACTGATGGTGGTAGTTGGCCTTTGAATAATGGCAGGATTTAAAGCTCTTGGATGGAGAAGTACTTAAGCTGACTGAGATGTAAAATAGTTCAAATACTGGCAGACTCCTGCAGTGCATCCATCCAAGAAATTCTGTCAGTGTTGGAGGCAGGCCTGTGCACTGCATCTTGAAGGTACAGGAGTAAGGTGTTGAACCCAAAGATGGGTCCTTATGGCTCCTTTTAATCTCAGGATCTCCTGTTATTCTATGACTCTATGTCCTCACTAGGGACATCTGTTGGCAAGCTGAATTTGGCAGCATGCTAAAACAACTTGTACATTCCAATTGATGCAAAAGTTCATGTTACTACTTGTTGGAAAGTACCACTGTAAGAAGAGTTGAGCTGGTCTCTTCCAGTTTACTTGCCACACTACTGGTTACTTGCTAGTTCTTTTTGCCTTTTACATGCACACAATTTGTATTAACAACTGCTTCATGTAGCAGGACTCACATCTATAAAATAGCTGTTCTAAAAGATTAAGAGCAACAGATTTTCCAGATAGAAAAGTTTTCAAATTTATATGAAAACTGAACAACAGTCAACGAGAAGTCCTTACTTACAAGAAATAGCCACTTGCAAATTCTCCAGCACTTTCTTTACCAGACTGAGACAAACAACATCAATCCCAGGATAAGTACACTGTGCATTGAAGTGAGTTAACTGCGGTTAGGAGTAAACTGAAGATAATATGGTGGCTTTGAAATTTAGATGCTGAAATATACAGATCTCAAAAGTACAAAGCAAGAAGAGTTTCTGCTAAAGTTGTTGGAAATGATAGATAATTGTCGCTGCTAAAAATCAAGTGTCAAATAATCCTTTCTTGAAATGTAAGGTTATAATTTGAGGTTCAGAACAGAATTATTCATTATTCATTTCTTTAAACCTAGCAGTGCTTCTGGCTACTGTTATCAAAATAATGAAACTTTAGACAGATATGTCTGTAAAACTCAGGTAAAAATCAGTTAAAGATATAAAATAAGGCATTGGTTATGAATAAATATTTTAAAATATATCTATCTTACACTCAATGGAATCAAGATATTCAGACTTAAGGCTGAGGCTGCATATTAAATTCCACGGGTTTTTTGACTATTATACTTATGTTTCTCTCACCTCATATGAGATAAAAGTCGCATATGCTAATTAGCTTAAAATAGATCAATATAATAAATTATATAATGAAGTATATCAGTCATAGTCAAAATACTGAGACTATTAGAATCATTTATGAAGGAGATACAGAGAGAGACACCTCCTGTAACTGTCTTGTGACTCATCTGTTAAATGCAATTTTGAACACGCGATGAAGATAAGCATGATCTAAGAACTGCTTTAACTTCTAAAGGTATTTTAATATGTAATTTTAACACCTAATAGGCTTTAAGAATTGCAAAACTTTGTTATGTTGCTTGTGCAATTGATGTATTTTTTTCTGGGCTTCGAGAGCTAGTATGGTGCTTTCTGAACCAGTAGTCTATATGTTGGGACTACCTGTACGTCCAAGGAAAAATGTTGTGGACTAGTTATGTTACAGCACAGTTTCTACTTGATGGAAAATCTGATATGGAAGGGCTTAGGAAAACTGATCTGATACTCCTAACATTTCCATAATGCCTGCAGTAGACTATGCTGATGTAAATCCAGTCAACACTCCCTCCCTCACACTTGATCATTGCCCAAATAGTGAAACAAATTACATAAAAGTCAAAACTGACAAAACAGCAACTTATATCTCGTGAGAATTATCCAAATATTTATTCCTGGAACAATTTTTGATGAGCCACCTCTCTATGTTTAGGAGTTCTGTCTTCATAACATTTTTTAGTGTTTGCAGCTGACCAAGGAAAAAGTAGATTGATTAAGTGTATGGTCTAATGATATTTATGGGAATGGCAGTTAGTTAACTCAAAACCAGTCTGCTGCACTTGTGCTTATATGTCAAATAAAGAGATTTCTCTGAATTAGATGTTATTTCTTTGTTGCAGGATAACACATTTTTGATAAAGAGCTTTTGTGATAAGAAATAGAGTTGGGAATAGAGAAGATATATATCCTGAATGCAGCCTTCTCTGCACTGTATGAATATGTTCACAAAAGAAGCCTACCACAGGGTCTGAGCTGAAATAAATGCTATAAAAAGTAGTGATGGAATCTTTTTTTCCCCTCAAGAGAAAATCAGAAGGGAAAACCAGGGCACAAATATTAGTTATGGAGTCTTCTCCCCTAAAATATATCTTTTATCAATTGCATTGCATAATGGTGACATTCTATCATAGAAAAAACAGATCTGAATTTAGATGGCTCTCACCAGGCTTTTTTGGGGTCTGTAATTCTGACTATAAAGGTTTGTGGTTGCAAGCCTTGGAAAAATAAATTTTCCAGTATTGCCGGTGCATTTCAGCTAAAATCATATTCACTATTTGAAATTTTTGTGTTCATCACAATAGTCCTACTACCTTGAAATTTTACTTTGTGCTATCATTTTTTGACATTTCATTTGGAAACTTGAATTACTTTCTGGTCATAGTTTAGATATCAGCATTGGGCATCTCCCTTCAATTCTCAGTAGCACATCTTGATATGAAATGCAGAAGTTGGTTGCTCTCAGATGTCTATAATTTAGTTCAGGCTACGACTTCAGCTTCAATGCATATGCCTTCAGCTTCAATATGTAATGTATAATTCAAGGAAGTTACTGCTTTGTGCTTGAGAAAAGATTGACCCTTGTTCTCATGTTGGAAAATAAATACTTAAGATCAAGTGCTGCAGTTAAAATCCAAGTGGTTATTTATCCAAACATGACTAAATTATTTATGGTTCAGGATGAGAGGATTTATATCATTATACATCTAATGATCTGCTTTCTAAGCACACGAGCATGTACAGATTTATATTTAGAAAATGGTTAAATTTTGTGTCAATAAAGCTTAATGAGAGGGGTGTTTAGATGTTTGCCTTTCTATCTTTATAGGCATGTCTGCTAATTCTGTTCCTCAGCATCAGTGTGTTTTACAATTAAGTATTTAGGAGTTGCAGTTACCTAAGAAATAAACTACATAAGAACCAAGTACAGAAAATATGGTTATAAAGGCATGCAGTAAAAAATATATGGGTATTCAGGTTCTAAAATTATGATTATTGTAGTCTTTAGTCTTCTCTAAACTAATGTATAATACACAGAATATAAATATAATGAGAATAGTTATGATTTCTGCTGCAATAATAGGTAATTTATTATTGACACATTGAAAAATAATGATTAATAATGCTAATTTAAGTATTGTTCTTCCTGGAAGCACTCACAGTAGCCAGGCAGCCCATTTTGTTTCTCTGATCATGAAACAAGAAAATTTTGCCTGCTGCAGGTATTTCTAGTCTTTGTACAACCTAATTTGTTGCAAAAGGAAGGATATGAATGTTGGCAACATTAAGTATCAGATGCACTGAATCAAAGAGAACATTCAGTATGATTTCACAGTATCACTGTAGTTGGAAAAGACCTCTAAGATCAACAAGTCCAACCTTTGACCAATCATCACCTTCCCACCAATACCGTGACACCAAGTGCCACATGCAGTTGTTTCTTGAACACCTTCAGGGATGGTGATTCCATCCGCTCCCTGGGCAGTCTGTTCTAATGTTTATCAATCCTTTCAGTGAAGAAATAGTCCCTAATGTTCAACCTGAATGTGCTCTGGCATAGTTTGAGGCTTTGTACTCTGTTCTGTCACTTGCTGCTTGGGTAGCCCGACCCAGTTACAACTGACTTTCAGGTAGTTGTAGAAAGTCACAAGGTCTTCTCTGAGTCTCCTTTTCTCCAGGCTAAACACCCCCAGCTCCCTCAGCTGCTCCTCACAGGACTTGTACTCCAGGACCCTTCTCCAGCTCTGTTGCCCTTCTCTGGACATGTTCCAGCACCTTGATGTCTGTCTCATAGTAAGGGGCCCAAAACTGAACACAGGATTTGAGGTGTGGCTCCTCTGTGTCAAGTACAGAGGGACAATCACTGGTCTGGTCCTGCTGGCCACGCTATTGCTTATACAGCCCAGAAGGCCCATTGGCCTTCTTGTCCACCTGGGCACAGCTGGCTCATGTTCAGCTGCTGTTGACCAGCACAGCTTGGTCCTTTTCTGCTGAGCTGCTTTCCAGCCAGATTTGATACATCATATTTTACCAAACATTCAGAGGAAATTTGTGTAATTTTATTAGCCTGTATTTTAAAAATTGTTCAGGCATCATAGTACTGAAAGTCTCTTGAAGCTTTCTGGTAAAGTGCTCCTGGTAAACACTTTTTTCAGTCTTAGGTCCTCCTGGAACCTAAGTAGAGATCAACTCACAATGGTATAAATTACAGTTATAAATCACATAGATATCAATTATAGGGGAGATTAACATTATTTCATTTCTTTCCATTATTTCATTTCTTTCTATTATTTTACTTCTCTTTCTCTGTGGTTTTTTCTTTATTCTTTTGTGCCCCTTCACAACACAATATAATGAATGCCTTTTTCTTTTAGTTTGTCTTTCTCCATAGTGTTTGCACAAATCCAACTACATGTGACTGTCAAATAGTCTTTATCGTCCTTTGGTACTGCTATGAAATACTGTAACATTAGAATTTAACTACCTTCTTATTTGTGACTATTGCTTTGCTTATCTATCCAGCACCACTGTACAGGTCATTACAAATAATTTTGGCCTTTTACTGCTACATATGAACTAATGCAACTTGCATCACTCTGCCAGATGATGCTGTACATTTTCCCATTTGAATTAACTCAGCTTTATGGTCTCTGTCCTCACCCAGATTAACTGAACACAGGTTTTGATTTGCCTGTGCAGTGCTGGAATATGAAACATGTTTCCCTGGAAACTTAAATGTCTGAAGCAATCATTTACACATACAGTATCACCATCAAAAGTGAATATTTTTTCAGTTCAAGTTAAGAACAAAATAAAAATCTCTTTTTTTTTGTTTGAAAAGACTTATATTTAAAACACTGTGAGAAACCCCTTGTATTTAATTTCAAAGACTAAAGATTTAATCATTCCCATAATAAATCTGGATTGCAAAATATTTTCAGTTTTAGACTAATTATATTCACTGGAGTAACTCTTCAGAGTGCTTCAAAATTCTGCTGAAATGTTTACCTCTAATTGCCATGCAAAACACTTCTGCCCTTTCCTCTGGGTAGGGCAAAACAACTGTCAATTTATCAAAGATTGTCTTCACCAGTCAAGAACGTTTGGATTATTTTAATCATTCTATTCACAACTCTGACTTTCTTTTCAAAGCTATTCATAGAAATTTCTTCAAACTGTTATTTTCTACTGACAGATGCCCATTCAATATTCTAATATTCTCCCCTCTCTCTTCTCCTGCCTTTTTCCTTCCCTTTCTCTGCTTTGTTTCTAAACCAAATTACTTGCTCCCAATCCCAGGAATTGGGAGCTAGGAATAATATAAATATGTGTACATAGATTCCCAGATGTGGTGGCACATGCACACAGTTTAATAATGTGTCATTAGGGCACTTGGTTTTACTATCAATGAAACTGCAGTTTCCATGCTTTGGAGCCTTTTTCCAACCTTCATCTTGCCTTTGGAGGAAACCTCAATATAGCTGTAACCAACTGCTTTTTAATGCTAGTTCCTAAAATATTTTACCAAATGAGAGCCATAGTAGGCAACACTCACCAGGCTGAGAATTTTGACTAGGACCATAGTTACTGATTGGTTTGGATAATTTAGCTTGAATTTGTCCCAATTTTAAATAGGCAACTGCATATTTGATTGTGTTTTAAAATGTGTTATCAGTCTTTTTTCTGACTGAAAGCTATATTACTAATAATTAATAGTATTTTATACAGAACAATATTTAGGATTTTTTTTGGCATTTAGATGTATTTACAGAGGCATTATTATTTGTTTTTCAGAAAAGAAAACAATGGGTTAGAGAATGTGATTTGCCAAAAGGTCATACAGCAAATATTGACAAAACTGACTTCCAGAATGAAATCTTGGCTTTGGTGAAATCAAATGCAAAACTCACAGAGACAATGGGCTCTCATCCCAGACTCCTGTCCTGACTAGATGCTTCTGAGGGAGATTGAAGATAAAATGTGTTACTAGAATGCAGTTGGGGTATTTTAGAACTTCACACATTCACAGCTGAACACTTTCAGAATATGATATGCTACAGCTACAGTGCCCTGTTATTACACTGGCTCTCATGTGGTGGTGCTCATGTTTGAAAATATACCAGGGTTAGAAATATGTCTTTTTTCCCCTCCTTTGCAGAACTGAGGAATGAACTGGATATGTAAACAAATATCCATCGGCATAGCCAGACTTTTGTGATACTGGAAGGATTATCTTTCTATAATTGAAGTGGCATAAAAAAGTGTTTAAGCAAGAGTTAGTGGGACTAGATGTGTCTGTGGATGCTGCTTTCTTCTTACTATGTCAGACAGAAAGTTAGTGGTAATGATATAATTATGTAAGGAAATGAATCATGAAAAGTGAGAAAAAGATTCTGAAACATTTAATGCTAAATTTAAGGATTTGGAAAGATACTCAAATTCCACACAGAATGCTGGTACCAAATGCTTTCAAGTCTATTCAACCTATTTTCCTTAACACTGACAAGTATTATTACACTTCTTGTGCTTCGTGCTTCAATTTATTTCTAGTTTAACTTACATGTCAGTAAATTTATGTCTGACGTCAGTCTGGCTCTTACCATCCTCTTTTTATTAGATGTTTACCTCACATTTCTATCAAACATCTCTGTCACTGAATTCAAATATGCTTATTAAAGATAATGTTGGCCCTGCCAAAACAGGTGCAATCACCACCTTTTCAATTTTGCCTAATTGAAACACTTTTTAAACTTCAGATAACATATGTATAGTTTTTCCCTTTGGAACTCTGGTTTATCAGAGTGCTAATCTTATGCAGAAAGATTCAAATATGTGAGTAATAAATTCACAGAAACCTTTTAGAATAAGCAAAATGATGGTACAGCTAAGTAAAATAGAGCAGGCTAAGTGATGACAAGGCTTTTCAAATGATGAGTGGAATAAATGTGGAAATAAAAGGTTACCTGAATGGCATTTGTTACATTCCATCCTGCTTCCCAGCTGGTGATCAATTTGACCTGGGCATGTGGCAAGGGAGCTGGGGACTTGTATTCTGGATCCTGGTGACAAATATCAAGCTCAAATTTCAGGGGTCCATCTGCTTCCTCTCTGTTCTCGCTGTGAGCTCTGTTCAGATCATCGCTTTTAGCAAAATTCACGTGCTCTTCATCGGTGTCTAGGCAGCTGTCCCACCTCACCAGTCCCGAAAAGAGAGATGGTGCTTCCCCAAAGCATTTGAAAAGAGATGAAAAAGTCTCCTTCAGGTGAGCCATCCTCAATACCAAGTAAAAAAGTAAAATCTTTTGTTACATGTCTTTATTTTTTCAGCAGTTGTATGTTGTCAATCATTTTGGTAGGTTAGCCTTGATAGTGTAGCTGTGATTAATGGAGTTTGTTGTCTTTGGTTCATTTATTTGTGCCTGTTTCAAATGGCAGCTAAAGAAATATCTCCAGGGTCTTCAGCATACTGCCCAGAGTAACATGCAGCAAGATTTAATAGTCTGCAAGCTTCAATTTACAATTCAAATTGTTTTTCCTTTTACCTATGGCATCTATGTAGATCAGTCATTCATGAAGCATCTACAGGTGGCTGCAAGAATCTTTTCCCAGAAATTATGCATGTTTCTAATACAAATAAATAGCTCTGCCAAAAGGAAAAAAAATATCCTTCATTAAAAACTAGAGCTGATGGACTGACTGCAAAGAAAATGCATGTAAACAAGTTTGCTTTTCCAGATGTGGGAATTTTCTGCTGTGCTTTAGTGTCTACAGAGGTCAGTAGAACTTTAAAAATGTTCTTAATAGAGCTTAAGTAGCATGAAAAAGAAAAGTAGCTTGTTTGTAGCTATTTAATTGTTACCAGCAACAAGACCTAGAGATATGTTGACACATTTACTTTACGGATGTGAATGATGTATTACGATTATTCACACTGTAAAATCCTAAAAATAGTATTTACAAAACTATCCTCTTCCTACTTGGCATGGCCAATGGAGTTTGTAAAGACAGGTAAACAGAGAGAGAATTGAGTTACATCATTATACCCACGTTCTTTAGTTATTTGCTATACCTGCCCTACATCCCCCTTCTCTCTTTCTTTCTACAGAGCACTGGATTTTAACAGCTAAGCCTTTCTACATTAACAGCTGAATAACTGGTACAATGCTGCTGATCACACTGAAAAAAGTGTTCAGTTATAAAAGGTTGGCATGGAGACCTTGTAGCATGTGAGGGCAGTGACAGTCCTTGCTCACCCTAGCATTTCCTTCCTGTTAGAAGAAATTTTATGATTGTCAAAACAATTTTGGAAGTTTATAATTCTGAACAAGAATTCTAAACTATATGACTTTTCTGCCATATTGTATGTATTTATGAACTGCAGTCTCATTAGCAGCTCTCAGAACTTGACCATTTCCAAAATGAATCATGCAGGCCTTGTTGTCTCCTTTTTCTTATGTGCTCAGGATTAAATAAACATCGACACAACCTTTACTGTTCTGTCTCTTACAATCAGACACTGAAATGTCTCTTATTCTCATTAGAAAACTAATATTCTGAAGTTCTCCACAGTTTAATCACCTGTATTAAAAAATAAAAATATTTCAGAGGCACTACCAGTCTGGAATTATGTTCCTATTCCTACCTTGTTCAAGCCTCATCACTGATTCTTTCATGTGCCAAGTCCATGGATTTATTGCTCAATGCTCTAGAGTATTCTTTTGCACATTGTGAAATCTGCTGATTTCTGACCAGAACGGAACAAAAAAATGTCCCTTGCTTGTTAAAATATCCATTTACTGGTAATTCTAAAGACTAAAGTGAAAGTTGCTAGTCATGTCACAAACATATCGTGGTCCTCTGGAGTAACCTGGAAGGCACTTGAAAATACAAAAGTGATTTTTACAGCAAATTTTGACCTTGGTTTAGTTCTCTTTAATGGAAACCATTCCACTAGCAAGCTTCAGGAAGATTTTTGAGAGGAATGTTCTGTGATAGGTGTAGATAACTGCTCAGATTAATCAAACTTGGCAACAGTATCTATAAAGTGAAAAAAAATAATGTTAGAAGTCACATGGTTAATTTTCCTGATATAAAGAGAATGGTCTCAGATACACCCATGGAGTCCTGGGAAGTGCTAAACATTATTATGTATTTTCAGTTTGTTCTGAAGCATTACTTCTGTAGATGTTTACATTTCTGGAAATTACCATTTTGTTGTCATTGGCTTTATCTAATGTGACATTTCTATAATGTCATAGAACAGATAAATTAGCATTTTAAAAGTTTTTTTTTTCAATTAAATGCAGATAAGAACCATTTTAAGATCCTGAGGAATGGAACTCTATCAAATATAGAGGTTGATTACTACAAATAAAGTATTGCATAATAAATTGCATTGTTTAGCTGGTGTTTTTAGGATCTTTATTTTCTATTCTTTATTTTATTAAGATCTTTATTTTATTGAGATAGCAATGAGTGCTGTTTGGTGCGGGGTATTCATTTTTCCTTGTTTTATTTTTATTCTTTATTTTATTTAGGGTTTTTGTTTGTTTGTTTTTGCTTGTAGATTAGTTAGGATTTCATGCAGCTATCTAAATCAAGGGATGTGTAAGCAAGTTTAGAAACAGAGAGATATCTCTAGGTATAGAACCATTTCTTTTGATTGCACAGGCTTAGAGAGGAATTATCCAGTTTTATCCAAGGCCCTCTTACAGCACTGGAAGGAATCCCATTTTCAGATCTTTTATCTGCCAGATGCATCACATCCAGAAGTCAGAAAAATTAAATAATTGTTAAAATTATTTTCTCACGGTTACACCGAACTTCAAAAGTAATGTAAAATCTCTTTAACAAAAAATAGCTTAGGCTTAAATTCACTGCTTCCCTACTGACTACCAAAACAAAGGCAAGCAAGTCTAAAAGTTTCCAGAACTAGCTGAATTTTAATAATATGTATAAATATTTTATTAGATATCCCAAACTTGGTATACTGTTTGGATTACTTGTTTCAAAGAAATATCATTATTCATTTCTGACATACGGCATAGCACAGGAGAACCCCACTCATCACTGTACAGTATTTATTATTATCTATGTTTAATGCTGCTTAGAGATCCTAGGAGCCACCTTTGAATTAAGTGTCTTAAAATCAACAACTAGGAGACAGCTTTTTTATGAAAGGCACACAGTTTAACAAGTGAAGACAGACACAGCAGTCTGTGAGTCCATCCTTCTTCATCTGCTGGGCACCGGTTTTTCATCCTGCATTTCGTTCTCTGCAGCTTTGATTTTTCCAGCCAATAGGGTAAACTGTGCTCTTAGTTACATCACTGTACATTTACTGGTTCTTTCACTGACATAAATAATGAACAAAGGAAGATATATCAAACCCAGTTTTATTATTGTATTAAAAGCTGTTGACTGGATGACTGCAGTAAATTTCATATTTATTGTGCTACTTCCAAGCCTTCAGAAACAGGCAGAAAAGGCAACAAATGAGAACTGGACTCAGTTGAAGGGTTCTTTATTTTCCCATGCAGTAATTCTGCTAGGCTTTCTTTCTACAGATGTTCTTTATCCACACAAGTCAGTATTTTAAGTTTAATTAAATGTTTTGTCTGGTTCTAGGAAAAACTTCCTGATTTATGTTAGGCCCGTAAGTGTGGTTATCATTGTCCTTGGCCGATTCACCTATTTCTGTTTCAGTACCTAAACTGAGATTCAAATTTTCTTGGAAAGCATCAAACTGTCACTGTGAATCATAAGCTCAACAGGGCTGAATTTCAGTAACAGGAACAGCGCATGAATAGGCTTGGAAAAGACATCTTTCTTGGTCAGTAGAATTTCATAGTGCAGTAGCTTACGCCCAAGGAAATAAGGTCTCCAGAGCTGCCACTTGTTCTGGCCATGGTTGTATTCAAAATTTGTTTGACTGTAGAACCCTTAGTTACACCCATCAAGAAGAACATTTCAGAGCCATAATAAAATGTAGGCCAACAAAACAGTTTATTAGTCCCATATGTTTTTATCGTACATAGCAGTGCATTTATTTAATGTCTTTGTAAGCTCACTTTTGCTGTGGGACATGGGTTCAAGTATTGGGGCAGTCAGAATGCTGCTGCTTCGCACACCCTTTCACAACGGAGAAGAGTTCTCTCCACAAAAACTGGAAACTTAAAAGTCACAACTGTTAGTCCTGAGGGTAACTGGGTCAAACACAGCACTTCCAGGTATGTGAGATGTTTTATCTTGAATAATAAATAAATGGTCAGAGGATATACACTGCTATTACTTCCCATAATGAAATCAGTTTGGTACGAAAGGGCTTTTTCAGTCTTTCCATGTCAATGTGCACTAGGTCTATGTATAAACTTGGGTCTGAGGGCATGAAAATCTTAGGCAAAGCTAGACCTGTGGTGTATTCCCATGGAATTCCGAAGCTGTATTATGGAGCAATCAGGAATGCAGGGGCACTACTGAGTGCCTGTGTTACACAGTTTAGGTGCATCTTGACAATCCCAGAAGCTCAGCAGGGCCGCTTTTTGGTAAATAAATTCTTGAGGTGTATTAGTCCAGCTTTTGGTGATGCCTGAATTACTTTAAACTAAAAGAGAGATGACGGTGCAAAATGAAAAAGTATCTGAAACAAAAGATTGCTCCGTTTGACAAATATATCCAGAAAAATCCCCCCCACAGACTATCCATTCATCTTTCGAGTTGGGAAGGTTAACAATGGCTGACACAAGGAATTTTTTTGGAATAAGGATTTAATTTTTGGTACTATGGATTCCTAACATAAGTGTTTGCAACTTTTTTTTCACACTTTGAACTGATGCTTCTTTGAATGCTCAGGTTTCTTAGCAAAATTCATCTCCAGGTGTTTCTGTCACATATACATATTTGAAAAGCAGATGCAGAAAAGTCACAACACATGATGAAAGATAGCCTTAGTAATTGATTGCATGTGTTTGAAAAGGTTTCTTTGCATTCACTTACGTTTCTTTGTATGCTTTTGTAATGATTTTTTGTATTGTGGAGTGCTCTATGCATATTACCCTGGCAACTCTTTAAATAGTTATTCAAAATTATGTTCAAGCATGCAAATATACATAAGTATTTGAGTGTAAATGCATGTGGCACTTTAGAAGAACATGAAAGTTAATGTCCCTGCCCTATGAAGATAAACTGTAATCCAGAGAGAAAGAATTATTGTGATGTCAATTTAAAACAAAAGGGAAAGAATGGAGTGGTTTACACTGAACAGTTGAGTACTTGAAATTTTCTTGAAAGAATCTGATCACGAACCAGAATTTGTAGAGGACCATTCTTGTTAGAGAAAAAAAGGGCACTATTCAAAGCCCAAGAGACATGGAAGGAATTAAGCCCATAGAGGAGAAAAAAAACAGTAGGAATGAAGATTATAAGAAACATAGGTCTGCATGGTGTAAGAGAAGATAAGAGCATGCATAGAGACAGAAAGAAAACTGGAAAGATCAAATGTTCAAGGACAGGATGTCATACTATGAAGATTTTTTTACTTTACATAGAATATTTCCTAAGACATGCCACAAAACCTTCCTATGAAATCAGAATTGTGGATTCTTCTCTGAGTTTCTCAAAGTTCCTACATGCTAATATTCTTTCTATTTCTTGCATTAGAGGGAAAGAGAATCAGTTCTGGCAATTTTCACAGTTAAGAATATTCTGCTGGAAAAAGAAATGCAATTTGTGAGGATCAGAGAAAGTGCCGAGTAAAAAGACAGAAAGATACTTCATCACGAGTGGCTATTTAAACATATCCCAGGGATGGCCCTCAAGGAATATTTGTGCTACAAATCAAGCTCTCAAGAGATGCACGCGCTAGAAGTAGACATTGACCTTTATTCAGGCCATTTGTACATATATATCATGATGAAGTCCTTAAATGTCTAGAGATTTATATCTTCCCATTGGATAATTCACTGAAGAGAAATCACCATTATCCAGGAAAGGACTGGCACTATGGGATGGCTGATGATCTCCAGAAGAGACAAGGCAGTCTTATAGCTCATGGAGAAATGTATTTTCTCTCTGTCTGCAACACTTAAGTTACGGTTTGGTGAGTTGCATCATGGTTTTTACATAAATTAATATGGGTGGGATTCCTCTGAGCAGCAGAGAAGTTTTCTGAGCTACCAATTCAGGCCCCTTTCATATAATGAGTAGAATAAAATAGATGCTTCTAAAGAATTTTTTGTCTCAGTTAAAGTTGGCACCTGGAGCAGGCTCTATGCCATAGGTCAGTGATAGGAAATTGACCAGTTTCTCCCTCTGTATATAAGGGAAATCCTGAATTACTAGCTTAGAGTTCTGTACCTGTCTGCACTGTAGTCATGTGGAGGCAGGTGAAGCGAATTCCATACTGTGCATTTCCCGAATGATTATTTTAATTTGTAATTCCTACTGCAATATAGCCCATCTTACTGCTCTCAGCAGATACTGATTGAATTTGGCATTAGAATTTATCAATAATTTTGGCGGTTTTGCCAATAATCTGTGCCAATAATTTGTTCAGACTTGTAAATACATGTAAATTTAAATAATTAACCCTACTGCTAAATGTTATAGCAGGAAAAGATTCACTCATTTTCTAAAGCAATAAGCACAATATCTGAAACCTAATTTATTTGGAAGAAATTTGCTCTCATTGATTCAGGAAGTAGAATGCTTACATTTCTTAAATTGTCACCCTATCACCTTATGGAGAGTAGGAATTTTATGGTTCTTGAGTGCAAAGATGTGGACAAAAAAGTGATTCTGAATAACTGTCTGCTATGTGGAGACTATCCCTTGAGCACAAGATAAGATGGGGAAAATATGTGATTACGTGGTAAATTACTATTGTAATGGTGCATAAAAGAACTAAATTAAGAGTACAATAGCAAATCATAAATATCATTTACACCTCCTCAGCACTGCCTTTTCTGGTTCTCTTTTAAAACATACACTTTTGTGTAGAGAAGCACCTGTTTCACAGAACTGGGAAAGGATCTCAGGTTGTGGAAAATACCTAAGTGTCACACAGCACCGGTAGAAACTGTATCTATACAGTGATTCAATGGCATAATTCTTTTATTGGACTGATGAAATAATAAGAATTTAAACTTAAGTGACAATGGTAGATGGTATGTTAATTCAGTTTTGTTCTTGTTCTACTGAATTTAAATGATAGTTTTACAAGAATAAACATGTATTCATAGTCTAATTTTAGATGGTATGGTAAAAGAACTATCAGTCACAGCATATTGCCTTTTAATCCAGTAAGTCATATATTAATAGCACACACGACAACTAACAAATAGTCTGTCATGTTTGATAAAATTCCATGATGTAGGTAAGTAGACAGTGGATAGATACTAACATCCTCCTCCCCTTCCTTGTGAAATGAACTGTGAAGATGTGAAGATCAAGAGTTTACTACCTGGAAATGTAACATCAGATGAAGCAATCTGCCACTTAAGGGAGATGGATAGGAAAGCAATAAAGTACATCTACAAATAACAGGTGAGGTTGATGGCTACGATTCAAGTCGAAAAAGTTGTTGAGAAATAAAATTGCCATGACAATGAAGAGCAGCAGACATAAGCAATTCTTTACATAGCACATAAAATTACTATTTCCACTTCTTCAGAAATAACTGAGATGTAAAACATGAAAACCATGCTAGATATTTTTGTACATATGTTCCACGGCATAATAGATTTTTTTTACTTTGCTTTCAAGAAAGTAAATGTGTTTCCACCAGAGCTGCAATTTTTTGTGTTTATTTGTAGTCTCCCAGGTCCAACTGTATTGCTTCATCAGCAAGTTCTGCTCCCTCAGTGCTCATCTATAGTGTCTGTATTCAAGTATTCATTCTTTACAGGAGGAGTTTCTTCACTTATTTTATGTATTCATTATAGGTATTGTCTTCAAAGACCCCTATAGGGGAAAATACTGGTGTAACTTATATGCATGCCATTATTGTAATTTATCTGTGCATTTCATTTAGTTTTATCCATAAAATCATTATTTTTAGGAGCAGTTGAAATTACAGAGATGATTATTTAGTGTTGTGATGTTTGCAGTCATTTGGAAACCAAATATTTTGCTCTCATTCTTGATGAGATACATTTTAGACTTCGAAGGATGATTTGGGACTTTCCTCACACTCTCATACATTTTGTTTTCTTTTTAATACAAAGTTCAAATGTGTGGATAAATAGTGAAATAGCATAGGCTCACAACACAGACATCCATCAAAAAAAAAAAAAAATAGAAAGAACTGCAAAACAAATTTTTGTTCTTTGCTGTGACAGGTAAAGAGATGCTCTGTGGTGCTTAACTTGCTTGTATTATGCAACTGAAATTAAATATCAGCACTTGTCCAGATTAGAATAAGCAGTATGGAGTAATCAAATGAAAGTGATAGAAACTTTTATAGGTGGTTAAATGACAATAAGCAGAGAAAACAAAAGAAGCAGAAAACAGATGAACAGAAGCTCTGCTGTTTCTGACTATAAAACTGCTGTGCTCTATTCCCTAGGTTAGAAATGTGTTGAGCCTCATAGACAGTTTATCTCTACTTTTCCCCTTTAGCAATGATCTTTCTTCAAGAACTCAATTAAGAAACAAGGCATTTTATTCCTTTGTATCTCATCTTTTTGTCTTTTAATGATTTTTTTAAACCACTGTTGTTTTGCAAAGTGACAGTGTCCAATTCCAAGAAGCATTTCTGATTAAAAATAAATACCAAATGTGTTTTCATTCAAGTCTCTGTACTTGAAGAATAACCATATAAAATCTTCATGATATTTTCACATTTTGTGCAGCTGCTGGTAAGGGAACATGAGAGAGGAAATACTTTATTCATAATAGGATCATATAGTAATTAAAACTGAAATTAACATATATAAAACTAAGTTTTGGAATAACTTTAAAGTTGCCAGGGAAGAGGAATGTCAATCCATTCCATTTCTACCAGTGTGATGCCAATGCCAGTAAGAGATGTCCAGCATCTGGAGAGGGATCAGGTCAGCATGAGAGCACCTGAAAAGCATCACAAAGGAATTTCAGCTGCTCCAGCTGGTAAGTCAGCTTCATGAGGGACTCAAATGCCTCTATGCAAAGCCATGTAATATGGAGCATAAAGAAGAGGAGTTAGAGTTGTGCACACATCTGCAGAGCAATGATCTTACTGGCATTGTGGAGACACCAAAAAGGAGTGGCTGGTGGGAAATGTGAAGCCTTGGCCACAGAGACCATGAAATGGTGGAATTCAAGGTCCTTGGGGCAGTGTAGATGGCACACAGCAAGCTCACTACCCTGGACTTCAGGAGGGCAGACTTTGGCCTCTTCAGAGATTTGCCAAGTAGAGTGTCACAGGATAAAACCCTTGAGGGAGGAGGGGCCCAATAAAGCTGATTAATCTTCAAGGATCACCTTGTCCAACTTGGAATCAATTCATCCCAAGAAAGTGAAAGCCAGGAAAAAACACCAGGAGGCCTGAATGGATGAACAAGAAGGTCCTGGACAAAAACAAACACAAAAAGGAAGCCTACAGAGAGTGTAAGCAAGGTGATCTGGACAGAGAAATTGTCCAATGGCCAGGGATTTGGTTAGGAAGGGTAAAGTTCTGATAGAAATAAATCCAGTCAGGGACATTCAGGTCAGCAAGAAAAGCTTCTGTAATGTTGGTGATAAAAGGAAGACTAGACAAAATGCCGGCTTCTGCTTCTCTTGTGCAGTGGCTGATTTGAGCCTTTGTCTCTACAGGATCATTGAAGATCCTGTTAATCTTTTTCACATTCTCTGACACCACTCATCCTGTTAGCAAGGCACAGGACACAGTGCCATCACACCCCCTGCAGGCAAGGACACCATCTCCTCCTGCTCTGTTCCGGGGAGAGGCACCAGGTGCCACCTGAAGCCCCAGACCTGGATGGCCACATCTGCCCTTCAGCGCTCTGAGCCAAGGCCATAGTACCACTAGTTGCTTGAACTGATGACAGGGTCTGTGTCTTGTGGCACACGCCCAAGCTTGTCTACCAGATCCATGCTGTTTTAAGCAGCTTTCCAGTACCCTTCCATAACTCTTCTGCACAAAACAATTTTCCCTTAGCTACTACTTGATGCTCCCTAGGTGTGGTAGGTCGTTTGATATCTCTAGCCAGTGGGTGCTTGACACTCCATAACCAGGAGTCAGTTGCAGACAAAAGCTCTAAGCATCTTTTGAGCAGGAAAGACTAGCAGATACTTCTATAAACTGAGTTTGCTAGGTGCAAAAGCCTCTAGTACTCACACTTTTCCAGCAGCAGGAGGAGGCACCTCAAAATTCTTAGACAAATTCCTGGAAGTCCTCCAACCAACCCAGGCAAGAAAAGAAGCCCAGAAATAGATGTGCAAAGTGTTATGGCTGTTAGCTGCCTCTGCTGCACCCCAGGCAAAAAGAGGTAAAGTTTAAATAAATTAGTGTTACTTATAGTTCTGTCATATCTATTTCTGGAGTAAGAGTGAGTCTTCTGCTTTATACTTTACTGGTATATATACTATAAGACATCCAAAAATGTAAATAACTTTACCTGAAAGGAGTTTTATTTAAAGCTAATCAGCACAAAGAAGTTTTGTACCTTCTACATGAGAAGAATGCCTGAACATTCTGCTTTTCTTAACATTGTTATGCAAGTTGTGCAAAAGGAAATGTTGAGAAACTTCTCTCCTACATTAAACAACTAAGATGCTTTCTCTTAAGCAGACCATTATTAATTGTTTTCAGAACTATTTCAGAGGATTGATTCATGCATAAAAATGCATTTAGTCAAGGATTTCAGGTTTCAGCAACTCTGCTTAGAAAAGCTTTATAATTTTCTTCTTGAAGAAAGATCTTTAATTACATTGGAGGAATAGAGTGGGATTTATGCATATATTCTAATTATGTACTAGTAAAACTGAAAAGCTCTTCGTTAAAACCATGTGGAGAAAAATCAGACACATGCCAGCACTTCATTACAGAGAATTTAAGAGGAATTGTGTGGTGGCTTATTATCAGTATTACATAAATAGAAGGGTACTCTACATATTGCATATGTCGACACAGTCTTTTAGATTAAAAAATAGGCTGATTTTGAGAAAATAGTAGAAGATGCAAATTAACTCAGTTAATTAAACCAAACCAATTTATTCTACATTAGCACCTTACTACCTGTTTAGTAGACCAAGCATAATAATAAACATATTATTTCTAAGTTATATCTTTATATACATATCTCCATGTACAAACATATATGGAAAATATAAGATTAAAGATCAGGGTTCACTCAACCTCAACCTAATTAGATCTAAATAATCATTAAATAATATGATTAGATCATATAATTTTTCATAAGAATTACATGCTTCTAGCATGATCAGAATATACAGCATGCTTCCTGTTTAAAAAAGAGCCTTTATGATGAAGGGTTTTCTCATGTTGTAAACAAGAACAGCTGGTGCACAGGCTGTGTTACAACACACTGGAATAGCAATACAGTAGATTTATTGTTACTTCTAAAATTGTGTATAAAGAAGTCATTCATATTTTAAATACAGAATTACTAAATACTTCTTGCCAAATCGCAGACCCTCATGAACAATTCCCTTTGAGTCACAAGCACATGACTTTTCACTTCTGAGGGTCAGTACATAAGATAATAAAATAATTAAGACTCATGAAGGGGTTGGTATGCACAAAAATCCAGCTGCTGACTCCAGTTCCATAGAAAGGAGCTGAGTAAACTATGAATCTCAGCAGGATAAAGAGGGGATATCAGTAAAAGTTAGAAATGTGTCTGTGAGTCTTTGCTGAAGCTCACATTTGGCCAGCTTCTGCAGTTCTTTCTTTGTTACTGAGATCCCTTATATTATACACCTTGCCATGAAAAAAGGATATTGCTGTATATTCTAAGCAAACCAGCTCATTAAACATAAAGAGAGTAGACATAGTGGTTTGATTATGGGGAAGATTTTTTCTGGCTGCGTGTGTAAAATACCTAGCTCATTATGTTTTAAGTAAAAAAAGCAATCTAAATTATGCATAACACAGATATCATTGCATGATTAAACAACATAAATAATTTTAGAATATTTAAAATATCTCATTTTTACCTCTATCAGTATGTATTTTTAATGAAAAGTATTATTGATTCTTTTAAAGGTAACTTTAAAGTAGGACACATATGAATGAGAAACTTCCGCTATCATCAGTTCTAGTATTGCCCTATTATGGACAAATTTCTCATGTAATTTGTTTCTTACACTGATCAAATTTGATTTTAAGCTTCTAAGGTTTCTTGTCTAAATTACTCTTAAGAGAAGAACCACAGAATTATAGAATGGTTGAGGTTGGAATGGACCTATGGAATTCATCTGGTTCAAACCCCTCTGGTCAGGCAGATTCACTTAGGGCTGTTAGGCCAGGATCATGTCCAGATGTCTTCTGAATAAAAGGATGGAGACTCTACATCTGCCTGGGCAACCTGTGCCAATGCCTGGTCATTCACAGAGTAAAAAAGTGTTTCCTGACGTATTCAAAGAACCTTTTGTGTTTCAGTTTGTGCCCATCGCCTCTGGTCCTGCCATTGAGCACTACTGAAAAGGGCCAGAACCGATTGGACCCTCCCTTCAGGTGCTTACATTTATTAGTAAGAGCTCATTTCACCCTTCTCTTCTCTAGGTTAAGCAGTCCCAGGTTTGGGAGGAGAGGAGAGGAGAGGAGAGGAGAGGAGAGGAGAGGAGAGGGAGAGGGAGAGGGAGAGGGAGAGGGAGAGGGAGAGGGAGAGGGAGAGGGAGAGGGAGAGGGAGAGGGAGAGGGAGAGGGAGAGGGAGAGGGAGAGGGAAAAATTAAGGACTCCGTGATACCCTTACAAATTAGCACTTTTCCCAACCAGAGATTGCGAGCTGCAAGTGAGAGAAAAAGGGTTGAAAAGCATTGAGTTTATTTGGAATATTGGGTTTCACAAAATGTTCCATGTAAGCCAGGAGAATGGGAAAAAATTAGCTATTGATATGGCTGTTTTGCCTGGCAGATACTCTCAATTTCTCAGTTTTGTAATAATAATTCTTGGCATATACAGGAAATCTGTAATAAAAAGTTATTAAAGTAAATTGCTGTTGATTTAAGGTAATACATCCACAACAGAGTGTAACTATCACTATTTTCTGTATCATGACTTTTCACAATAAACTATCCAAAGGACTAAGTCTTGAATGCTGAGAATACAACCCAACTTTTATTTCCTAAGCAGACACCAGGAAAATATTTACTTTTACTAAAAGCAGTTGTGTTGGTATAGCTCGTACAATGTCTGCTTGCTTTAGAGTCAATTTTGGCCTTCTGAGAGGGATTGCAAAGCAAAATTTCTTCCCCTCTCTATCAATCTCTGTGTGTTCTGCTCTCACTATTCACCTCTTTGCAAGCCCTGTGCACCTGTAGCACTCATTATGAACAGACCTGGCTAAAGGTCTTCAGAGAGAGCTAGGGGTTAGCCATGAGATGTGTCCAGAGATATTTCTAACTTCACACAATGCTGTGTATATTGCATCTTGACACAAAGGTACAGTTCATTGTATCTTGGTACAGAAATAAAGTTCAGTTGCTCATTTCCTTAAATCTAGTGTTTCAATAGTACACTTACATATTATTTAAATTCTATCCTTACAAGTAAAAGGGCTAGGAACTTTTCTTTTAAAAGAAGGATCAATATGCCCTTTACAGTACTATATCTAAAGAAAACTGGATCATGGTAAACAAATCCTAGAATGATTTAATTAATTCAACACATATAAACAATATGAAAGTTACTTAAAAAGTAATATTCTTATATATAACTGGTTTGTGATTGTTCATTTTTTTTTCCACTGAGTTTTTCTAATTTCACAAAATTAGAAAATGAGTTGATTTTCTTTTTTCTCAAAAAATTATATGAGCTGACTCTACACAGGCTAATGTAGAGCTGTATTTCTATCCCAGAGTAGAAAAAAAAACTGACTACTGATTTTTGCTTAAAATACCAGCCCACAAGCATGGTCTGGGCTAACAGACACCTATCATTGATCTGCACAGAAATCTGAACCCCCTGTTTAGACACAGCCTGTCCCCACACAGCCAACACCCTGTTTCTGGCCCTTTTTTCGCCATTTGCAATGGAGCTGTCTTCTGTCTTGGGAATCTGTATTTCTTCAACCCATTCCTTTCTTTGTCAAGTTAGGAGAGTTTCTTGGCATGTTGTGTAAGAGTGCCAGAGCATCCCAATAAGCAGTCAAAAGAAAGTGTAGAGGAGCAAGGGACCAAATTCCTCAGGCCTTCAGCCACCACAAGTAATTCACTGTCTAAGCAACAGCCAGAAATCCTCTTTCCAGCACTGTTGCTCTGCTAATACCCATTAATTGAGCTTTCAGGCAGGTAAATGTTCCCAATCCAATGAGACCCTGAGAGACAGTGAGGCACCACTGCTGCATCTTGAGTTGCCGTGTCTTTTTCCAAATCACATGACTAGACTGGTATGTGAAGTGACTGGTTCTTCTCAGGAAACAAGTTTAGTAAAAAGATTCCGTTCTGTGCTTATGTAGAGAGGTACTATAAAACAAAATGTCTGAAGGGGGAAAGAGAACATAAACCTGTTCTTGATGCACTGATGCCTCACAGCCCATCTCTCCGTCTGTCCTTTCTCTTTGTAGTCCCTGCAACAAAAGAGGTCTTTCACAGCTTTCTGCACATCCTAGTTGTTTTTAGTCTAGAAGTAGAGACCTCAGAGAAGTTGATAAAAGAATAAAAGGTGGGGTAGGGAGTATGTCCTGACTCTAGGCTCCAGGTTCAGGGTGGTATCAGGGGAGCAAGGGAAGATTGGGAAATAAGTGGGAAACAGCCTGCAGACAGATTTTTGTACTTGTTGCATGTGTGGGCAGCCACCCACCATGCCTTATGTTATGCACTGAACAAAATGACGTTTTTCTTTCAGCTCTCACAGGACCTGGGGTTTTCTAAAAGGACTGGGCATACACAACAGCAGGATGCTACATATGGATGTGAGAGGGCCTTTGAGCTTGGTGCTATGAAACTTCTTTTACAAGTGAGAGTAAAGCAGACAGTTACCATTTGGGTTACAAGAAATGTTCTTTTCCTACTCTAGCCAGCCAAGCCAATTTTCTGCTTGTAATAAGGAGAAGAAATAAAGAAATCTAGTGCCTTCAGGAAACAAATGATAAAAAATAGGAGGAAGGATAAGAATCCCCGAGTTACCAAATCACCAAATCATAAAATATGCCAAGTTAGAAGGGACCTATCAGGATCATCAACTCCTGGTCCCACACAGGACACCCTAAGAGTCCCCCCATGTACCTGAGAGCATTGTCCAAACACCTCTTGAGCTCTATCAGGCTTGGTGCTGTGACCACTTCCCTGGGGACCCTGTTCCAGTGCCCAGACACCCCATGGGTGAAGAACCTTTTCCCAATATCCAGCCTAAACCTCTCCTGACACAACTTCAAGCCATTCCCTCTAGTCCTGTCACTGGGCACCACAGAGAAGGGATCAGTGTCTGTCCCTCTTCTTCCCCACACCAGGAAGTTGTAACTGCAATGAGGTCTCCTCTCAAGTCTCCTCCTCTCTGGGTTGAACAGACCAAGGAAAAAGATATAAAGAGGAGGACATTTTACATCAGGACAAATCAGAATAAATCAGGAAAAGTAGAATCAGTGTAGCTGCAGATGGTACAATAGATAATATTTTTCTCATGCAACCAGATCCACAAGGTTATTAACACAGCATGAGGTGGGCAAAGGTGTAGGAAATGCTAATTCTTACTGCAACTATGTGAGTGAGATTCCTCATTTGCTTTATCCGGGTTGTAAAGGGCCCACATAATCGAGCCAGTATCACATGCTGCCCTGGTGGTCCTTAACACTGTAAAAAGTTCAGCAATGGTAAATATGTATCAGTGCTGGCAACTGAGGTAAGAACTGTCATGCAATGAGTGTCAATACAGTAAGGTAGTCTGTTTGGCATTTCAAAAATATTGGGCATCATAAACACGGTGGATGTGTCTAATGCTGGTAAGATGTGATTGAGAGACACTAAAGTATTGTGAGCAGCTGTCTCTTCTTTCAGTTCCTTATATAAGTCAGGGTTTTTTTTTCCACGGATGTTGGAAGGAATGTGTATCTGCTTAAAGCCGAGAACAGCTGGGCATTTCTTCCCACTGGAACCTGAGAATGTTGTCTTAGGTTTCAAATGGACCAGAAATATCCACACCTAGTGTTAAGTCCTCGAAGGAGGACTTCGATATATTGAAATTGATAGCTTACTGTGGATCATCTCAGAATCTGGAAGATGAAATTGTACTATCAGTAAACATTAGTGCTTGAGTTCCTCTCAACCAGGACTGTGAAGTCACATGAGGTATGATATTCAGAGATGCTGTAGAAATTCAAAGTATGGATATGATTGAAGCTGTGATGTCCCAAAAATATTCTTGTTGGGGCGGCCATTGGAACGGATGCAGGAGAACACTGTAAATGTAGGTATGGATATGTGTGTTGTGGTTGTTAAATGCCACAATCTCGTCATGAAGTACACCAACCTTCAGTCAAGAACTTTTGGGAAGTACCAAGAGCAGGCTGTGTCACAGTGGAAGGTGAGGCAGGAGCTCAATGTGACAGAAACTGAGGTGAAATGCATCAAAACGATGAGGGAATTCATGTTGCTTGGAAACACAGCTGAGACTGTGCAGACTAATATCTGGTAGTAGAGATGAAGCAGTTTTTGCTTGGACCACTACTGCAACATATTTCATACATAAACCACTATAGTTCAAACTATATACTTAACATGTTATAATTCAATGCTTAATATGCTAACTAGAATTAAGAAAAGAGCATTTAAAAGTTTGGAATTGCTAGGCTGTAACAAGAATGATCACTTATTAAGCATATTAATTTTTCTTCATGAATGATGAATCTTGAAAACTACAGTGATTTGTCAAAATAATTAAATTCCATTTGCTTTTCAGATATAAATGCCTACACAGCTTGCCAAAGTAATCCTTGCTTGCTACTCAGAAGATGAAACTTTCATAAATGCACTTTCTAAACCACAATTTTCTTTTTCATTTATGAGGTAAGAAAAACACAACATTCTTTTATTCATTCTGCCTATAATCTTCAGTGTTGTTCATGTTAATCCTGCCAAAAGAATTTGTTTTTCAGAATCAGGTTCACATGTACCACATGGATAAAAAGGACCCATTTCCTCAATGGTTAACAGTGCTAATTTAATTCTGATTTGCTTTCATCTGTTTTAGCAACGATTCAGGCAACTAACCCAAATATATTTTGATTGAAAAAACCACTCAACTTGGTACTGAAAATTATAAACACCCAGAATTCACCAACAATTCTCAAATTTATAAAAATACAATATGTCTTTAATGTGTTATTTTATTTACTTTTTTTAATTCTTTCAAATCAAGCACTTAGATCCCTCTGCAATCAATACGCCTGTAAATTGTCATAGTTTTAAAATGAAATTGATATTCACAGGAAATCAGTTGCTTCCAGGAAGTGGACCTTCAAAGAAGAAAAAACAATTTTTTTTTTTTTTTTTTTTTTTTTTTTTTTTTTTTTTTTTTTTTTATACTTTGAGTAATGTTTAGGCTCCCTGAAGAGCTCTTACTGAGACTTAAAGCTAGAATAGGCTGCACTAGATAAGTATAGCACTGGATATTGATAGTATTTGGCAAACACATACAATATATTTTGGAATAAACTAATATAGCAGCAAACACACATATTTAAAAATACATTAAAATCTCAACTGTTAATCTGGTTTGCCAAAATTCAGATCTTCTATTTCCTTCTCTTTTTCCTATCCCCTGCTTATCTTAACCCTGCTGATCTTATCCTTTTTTGTTTATTAAGGTCTACCAGGTCAAGACTGTCTCTCATTAAAGCTGTACTTTTCACTGCATTGTCTTCAGTCATCATGCTGGAAAATGCTCTCTGTGCCAAGTAATGTAAATGAGTTTGTGTATATATTGTTTATGATTCGAGTCCTTTGGGACAAGGATCTACATCAATTTCAGCAGAACACAGTGGCAAGAGAGAGCACTGTGATTCAAGGACCAACTCATTGTCTCCTGCACCTCAAAAACATGGAGCTTTCCATCCGTGGAAGGGGGTTACAATCTGTCTGAATCCCTAAATTGGTGGTACAAGTCTTCTTGAGAACGATAGTGGTACAAGAACCATAGTGGGCTGAGCCTACTCAGGTCACTTTCCTGCCACACGCAGCACTGGAATCCCTGTGCACATTCTCTTGTCAGTGAGAGGGGCTGCTCTGCAAACCTGAAGCTGAGGACAACACCAAGGCAGGGAAGGCAGCAGCCCTGATGGAAAGAGCCAAGTACCTGAATGAGGAAAGCAGATCAGGTCTAGTAACTGGAACAAGGAGGGTTGGACATGGCCCAGTGATTACTAATCTGGTATCTATAGTGCTCAGACAGGTCAGGGACCAGGTCAGAAAGTCAAGTGTGTGGATTGGAGGCAGAATCAGGGAGATATGAATAGTCATGCTTGCAGCATGACTCAGGCACAGCACCAGGATGACAGCCAGAGCTTATGTCCTGGTCCAAGAATAAGGGGGAAAGCTCCCCAAAGCAGCTTCTCATATATCTCCTAAGAGTCCCTAATGTATCACAGTTGGTCCTGAGTCCAGGCAGAGAGATTCCTGGGATGAGGGAGAATTCATGCTGGTAATTCCCAGCTGTCCTGGAAATTAACTGATTTAGTCCATTCTGTAGTATGAACCTATTTTATGTTCAGGAAAGATCAGGAAAGATGTTATGTTCAGGAAGATCAGGAAACTGAACTGACTTGGCAGACTTCTGTATGTATGCATATTCTGAATATATGCCTATTGTACAGGACATCCAAAACATTACTACAGTATCCTCTACCATAGCAGTAAGGGAGCAGTAATTTTAACTCTTGTAAATTTGAGGTAGAATTGAATTTATGTTTTAACATATTCAATTTTTTTTGTTTGTTTGTTTATATATCTTTAATACTCTGAACTGGGAGACTCTATAGTATTTTTAATAAACAATAGATTAATCTTGACAAGTCCCCAGTGAGATTTTCTTAAATTTATAGTAGAATAAAATCAAAATATGGAGCTAGGAGACTGCTGCATATACTAATTTATCAGCTTCCTAAAGTCTGAAATTACAAGTAATTTTCAAACTACTTCAAGGTTTTTTTTCAAATTTCACTTAGGTGGATTTAAAACAATGGTATTACTAAAAATCAATAGTATGGAGAGTGTTTATGAGAGATACATGTCATTAATTTACATAAATTAATGGATGTCTTTCATTAAAAAGTAGCATTTAATATCCAGCAAGTGAGTATGTGTATATATATATATGTATGCCAGCAGAAAATTAAAACCATATATACCAACTTTTAGAAGCACAGTTATATGTACACATTCAATATTGTTATTTTAATGTTATATTTAATGTTGTTAAAGCATAATGCATGGTTTTAATATTAATTTCATATGTATTTTAAGACTTTATTGAGTTTAATATTCTAAACACAGCAAACAGTTTATGTCAAATACCTCATTATCCATTTTTAAAAACAAGTATCTTATAACTGCAGTAATTGGATAAGAAGATGTAAAATATAAGTTTGAAAACTAGCTATAATGGGAATGGCTTGCAATACATTACCTAAAATATGCCAAGGAAAAGTATTTTTCTACCTCTTTCAATTTATGAGAATCTACTGATTTTCTTATAAGATCATTCACAATTTATAAAGGAGCGAATCATATTCCTGGAGCAACAGCAAACATGTCATACACGTCACAGGCAGAAATGTTGGCTGGATGTGATGTTCAGAGGTCCTTTAGTCCATCTTGCTACTGGATACCATTTGGTTGCCAAGCCACTAATTGGGACATTTTGAGCCTGGCAGTCCAGCTAATTCTCAGCCTATCTAAAAGTTGATTTATCCAGCTCATATGTCTTCAGGTTCCCAGTGAGTTCCCTGCAGGAGATGACATCAAAAATCTTACTAAAGGAAGTTATATTAAATCCAACAAAAAAAATAACAGCAAAGAATAGTAAAAAGTACCTCATTTGCCCATACCATACAGTCATATTTTATTGTGTTGCTCCCATAGATGTCAAACCATTCCTTCCTTTTTGTAAACAATAAAGCCAGTGCATAGAAATGAAACAAATGCAAGTGCAGATGAACTCTCCACAGACCAACTGCACATGGCAGAGAAGTCAAGTAATGCTGTCTTGACATCTTTGATATAGTAACCTGAAAAGACAACAAAAAATCTATTTCTCATATAAAATATACAGAACTCTATTGTCTAGGTCAAGTGAAAACCACATTTGTTTTCTTATTTCTGTAATGAAGAAACAGATTTCAGAGCAAGTTCTAAAAGTCTACAATGTCGGATTGAGGAGAAGAGCCTTCTGTAATGAAGAAACAGATTTCAGAGCAAGTCCTAAAAGTTTACAATGTTGGATTGAGGAAAAGAGCCTTCTGTTCTTCTGACCACCAAGTTACCAGCCTCATATGAAATGAATCTAGGAATGTATCTGGTTTTGTAGTTAAGCTGTCAAGCTAAAGCTTGATGAGAGGTATCTGAAAAATATTCTGTTTCTTGCCTATACATACAGAACAAGACCAACTGTTTCATTAGCAGAGTTACTTTCCATATGCCTCTTTCTTCCTATGTTTTATTGGTTCTGTGCAGAAGCGGTATTATTTTGGATGCCTGCAATGGGTGTAATATTTTTATTTTGTATATAGTTCTGCAGGGCAGACACACAGAACTGATACTCTAACTGATGGGCAGGTATTCCATGAATGAGAGCTTTTAGAGCTCATGACAGATACTAGTTTTATTCAACTAAAATAATCGTCCAGTCAACAGTAATACAGTGTGCCTATCAATAAAGATTGTGTAAATGGATATTTATTTAAATGAAAGACGCTTGTCTAATCTGGCCATTTAGATTTTTTTTTTTTTTAATATTATGATTTCATAGAATAAGCAACTTCCTGATGGCACCAAGCCACAATTTCTCTTTGAGGATGTACATGCTCATTAGAAACATCCCTTAATTTTATACTTTAAGATTGCTAAAGGGAATGTATTTTATCAGTACAGAAGTTGACCTTTAGACAGATGTTTTTGTAGATGTACGCAAGGGCATTTGCTAAATAGTACATGATATACTGTTCTCTCAAAGAGGATACTGCCTTCAAAATCCTTCCTTTTAATATTTCCAGTTTCTAGATTTTCAAATTTGTAGGAACATCTGTGGACGGCAGGGAGAAGGAACTCTGCAGACCTGAGATATTCTAGAAACACATGTTTTTATTGCAAGGGTCGTGGGTAAAAAGGGCCTGCTTTCAGCCACCAGCCTTGGCTGAAATAAAGCCGCAAAGAGAGAGAGACAGAGAGAGTATGAGGTAAGGGAGCTAAGAGGGGTAAGAGGGGTAAGAGAGGCAAGAAGAGTGCAGGGGTCAGAGAGCAAGGATCTTATTACAATACATTATATATCCTTTTGTGTTGAATATTCTAATTTACAGTGACCAACCGGTGCAAGATACAAAACCTACAAACTTTGCATGCAGCTTATGAGAACTACTATATTACCATATCATCCTATATTCTAAATTCTAAAGACTACTTTTCTTATCTACTTTTCCCCTGATGCCTTGGCAGGGTGGAGAAGGGCTGCATTCTCGGGTCTTTTTGTTTTATGTCATTCAATCTGACTCCAGCTAATCACTGTCTTCCTGCCTGCCCAAAGCTGGCCTTCATTTCTATTTCACTCACAGGTTTTACATCTCCAGTATTTCTTACCAGGCAATCATATCCGTGAGCCTTTCCTGTCCCATCTTTCCCAACACGATTTTTTTTTCCTTCAGATAACCTAAACTCAAGTGTGTCATAAAAATCTAGTCTGCAACTACTTCTAAGAACCCAATTTTAAGGATGTAGATGAGATCTGGAGGCTTCTTTATTGATTTCAAAATTATGCTACAGCTTAAATCAAGAGTTTCACTTTTGATCATGGATACAAACATGTAATTTGACCAAAGTGTGAACTTCACTGCTCTTTTACAAAGTTATCCAGGTTTTCCTAATGAACAAAGTGTACCAATTGACTTTTTAGCAAAATAAGGAAGAATACACTAACCATCTGTCACTTTGCAGAGCAGCTGCATGGAAGTCTTTAATGAAGATTTCTTGCTTGGCCCTTTCTGTTTTGGAGTAAATCAGCTGAGAAAAACTCGAAAGTAGTTCAAGAGATTCAATGTTTTCTTCTTTCCTGAGTTTCTGCCTTCCTTCTTCCTGTCTTTCTTTTCCTTCCTTTCTTTTCTGATAATTTGCTTTCTAGTTAGTCACAAGCTTCTCCATTTTAAGAGACAACCATCAGCAGCTTCATTACACTATGACACAGAGTTCTAAAGTCCTTGATCTAGAAACATACCAAAGATTCTTCCTCATCAAACCACAGTATGGTCAGATCAGGAAGATGCAATCATGTGGGCAACTATAACCCTGCAGCTGATTACATTGATTCTAACATTTCATACTCATAATTTCAGATGTCTCCAGGCCCACCCAGGTGTGTGGGATGCATGGGGGACTGTGTTGCCTTTCGGATAATCCTGTATGCTTATCTCCTTAGGGCCATGATGATTTCTGGTCTTGTAAAATGTTGCAATATTGATGACACATTTTTCTTTCATAAATTACGGCATCAGAGTCTCAGAGAGGAACAATAAACTTTTTTTAGAAAAGTACCAGGGAATGAAGAAAACATCATAAAACTTAAGAAGAGAAACCAAAAATTTAGATTTTACCAGATAAAGTAATATGGTCTTCAAATCTACAGGAGATCAACAGGAGATCAATTTCAAAAACAAGCTGAAGAGTTTACCAAAAATTTTTTTGAAGATAAAATCTTTCCACTATGAAAGAAGGAAATTTAATGCCAGTACATTTGAGGATATAAAATGGTAATCGTCTAGTGAACTGATCCTTGTTCTCAGATTACTATACCAACCTGCTTTTGCTAGTCTCTGGGTGTGACGTCATTGCAAAGAGGAATATCACCTAAGCAACCCTATAATGCTAAAAAGCTTATAGCTGAACTGTGTAGAAGGAAACAGATGGGGCAGTATCTGGAAATTTTATTTGTCAGATATTGCCCATCTGCTTCTCTCCTGATCTGCATGTTTTGCAGTAATATCCATTTTTAGGCTGGTAAGTCAATCTAATTCTACAGAATTGGTTTAATCTTGTGTTTCATTATTATTTTTTAATTTTTATTTTTTACAATTCATTAATGGCTGGCAGGGAAACATAAAACCCACACTGATGATTCAGCCAAATAATTTTCATTTCCATTCCATGAAAGGCAAAGTTATACTTCAGGGCAAAATGAGTAGATGTTAACTTTTCTTATTAATTGGATCTAACAATTTTGACAGTTTCTCACATACAACAGACCTTCTAAATAAATGAATGATAGTAAGTATTTTAAAATGCATTCTAAAACTGAAACAATTATGTGTAATTTCAGACTAAGTTCTAGTTTCTTTGTAATGAGTAGCTATTAAAACCAGTAAATTTTTTTGGCAGTTATCTGATTCTCTGAAAATAGAGCCACAGAAGGCTTTGCATCAGGTATATTATTTATGGAGAGTACATAAAGACTTTGCTTGTAAAAATTAATTATGGGCTGAGAAATTCTATTTGTTTTCTGCTTTGTGTTCTTAGCTAAACATGAGCTAACATAATGTCACTGACACTGCTCTTCTATTTTCCCAGGATCAAAATTAAAACAAAAGTCACTTAAAATAGCAGCAAAGGCATAAAGGAAGTTATTAGAAGTCAAGACCAGGAATAAGTGGCACTTCCAAATGGCCCACAGAATTCAGTATGAGGCAAGACCATGAATCCTCTCTGTTCCTTATGCACAAGTACCACTGCAGAGGTACTAACAGATGAGCATTTAGCTTTTATAAGATTTAATGATAAATAATGACAGTAAGTGGGTTCGGTGTACTAATTAATCTGACTAATTACAGGGGTGGTGAGCAAGGCAAAATGGAGGGATTGAAACAAAATGAGCTCTATTCTGAAATGAGCTCCATCCTGATGCCATGTGTAGCTCATCAAACTGTAACAACTCTGCTCTTGACTCTAGCCTCCCCAGCATGCAGTGAACTGCTGTTGCTGTCATCCTCTCTTCTCAGCCTCTCTTGCCAAATTATAGTCACCCTCTCTTTATTACCTAGGCCCGGGCTTATCCTATCCTCCTCCTGTTCTTTTGATTATTTTTCCTTTCTTTCCCCCTTAATTTTATAGGATTGCTTTCTGACCTGCAGCTATCTGCATCAGCTTTTAAACTGACAATACTCGGTGACCCTGGCAACAGAGGGCTTCACAAGAATAGTTTTCTATCAGTGTTAGATTCACTCTTTTCTTCATGTGTCCTTTGTCTACTTTGATCTTTAATTCTGGTCTCTACTTTGATATTGATTCCTAGTCACATATCTCATTTCTTTACCCCTTGTCTGTCTTTTAACTTGTCTTTTGCCAGCCTCTTCCCTAACATTTGCTTTGGGCAATCACAACTCCGGCACAAGGACATCCTGGTTCCTCCTGACTTGGGTCCAAATCACAGATCTTGCCCCTAAAATGGGTTAATTCTTTGATTCTTGTGGTTCATATATTTCAACTCATCCTAAGTGCTGTATCTGAATCTTCTCTTTATCCTTTAAAGCTCGTTTTTAATGTTTATTTTCTTTATCCTTTGATTGCAGTCCACTTAAGAGCACGGGACAGGGTTGTGCAGGTTATCATATCCATTCCTCCCGCCTTTTGCAGGCAAGTTTGTCATGGAATTACTTTCACAAATCTGCCAAGGTCTACTTTTAAATCGAATTTTTTTCCCTTCTGCTCTCCTAACAGAAGGCTGTTTCCACACTTTATGATTAGAAACTACCTTCGATTTTCCAGCCTATACTGATCTGTATCTTGCATATGCTCTTTTCCTTTTATGACAATTCCATCCATTAACATCCCTGTTATGCTTAAAACTGTCTCACATCTTATTTTCCTAGGTTAAACAAATCAAACCCTTCTAATCTATGTGTCTCAGATAAGCTCTCCCTTCCCCAGAGGCCTATGCTCTGTTTAAGTCTGAATAAATTCTTCTTGAACATGCGTGGTTGTAATTCCCTGTGATATCCTAGGTGGGATACAACAGTATTAATTTTCATATCTGCACTGGAAATATTTTCCCTGATGCTATGCTTTATGTATCCTAGGCTATACTTGCTTATTTTATAGATGCATCATTCTGGTGACTCAAAAGTGCATTGTGACTCACTGACTTCCACCCAGGAGTTTGGGGTTACATTCTTTATTGATCATTCTCATAAGAAACTGTTACTGATAGCCCTTATTGGTGTGACTCAGGATCTTAGAGCATTTAGGATCTTCTGATTTTTCATGTTTGAGTCATTGAGAATAAAACTTGAACAAACTCACAATGTATATTGGTATACATAAATGCAAAAAATTTACAAAATATACTTTTTTCCTCCCCAATCCTATTTTATCAGCAGAATTAATTTTAAAGCCCCTCTCTTTAATGCAAAGTCATGAAAATATTAAGTCATGCTGGTTCCCAGATGAGTCCTTATCTGATTTTACTCACATCCTCCTCTCAGCCCAGCAGTTCCATCATCAGTACAGACTACCATTGATGTCCCTTTAGCCACTGCTTTAGCTGAACAACTTCTTATCTAGCATGTCATGGCTCTGGGTGCAGCTACAGGCTCTGCAACCTTGTCTCCTCACTCCTCTGTTTGCCTCAAGGCCACTTCTGACCTGGCACAGCCATGTAACCTTGTGTCAGGCAGTGGGGACACATTTGACGTGGGAGGAAGAGCTTGGAGAAACTCTGTTGGTTTCTCCCTGCATTTAAGGAGGGGATGCTGCAGTAAGTTCTGGCCCTTGCCCCAGTCCCAGCCTGTTTTACACTGCAGCTACACCTGTGCATCATTTCACACCTCACTGATCCTGACCCTCACTTGCAGACTTCATCTTAGATCCATCTCCTGCCTATGAAATTGTCTGCAGATCTGTAATATTATTTGATCCTTGTTACCACCCCCAGATCTGCCCCTTCTGCATTCAGAGACTGAAGGAGCACACTGCCCTGCCTTCCTCAGTGGTGCTACTTCATCTTCTAACTTACTTCTCTTTCTGGAGCAGCCTGCTCTTGCTGCTTCTTGGAAATTTATGGTATGAAATTATTTCCTGTGGTTCCGATGTGAAAAGTCATTGAGTTAGTCATCAGCTCTTCCTGACATTTCTTGCCTCTTGGTGTCCCCAAAGTATTAAAAGTTTGTATCTCTGGTGGACAGTTAGTCAGTATTGGCTAATACTGTGATGAGGTACCTGGGTATGTCAGTGGCGCTGCTAAACTGAAACTAGGCTGAGTTCTCACAACATATCCTCTACATTAAAGACTACACAGGCTCAACAACAGGATAAATCAATTCAAATAAAAGCTCAGGTAAATAATCTGTTGCATTTAATATTGATTTTGGGGGAACTGTGGATAGAATTTAAACACCATCTCCCTCTCTGTCCCTCCCAGTTCCCTGATTATGTACACTTCCACAACAAAACAAATAGCTGACAAGATGAAAATCATCACGACAAACCTTGAACTTGGCTTTCTCAGTAAGAAGTGTAGAAGACCACATATACATCATTTTTTGGCAAAAGGACTCAAGTATTTTCCATTGACTTACAGATGACAAATGGCCAAGCCATACAAGAGCATTCTTGTGGCTGTCCTGAGTTCTTTGCTGGCGGAGCAGTTTCCCAAAGGCCATGGAAGCAATGAGTGTCCAGTAACAGGACTCCCAGCAGCAGAGCTTAGGCCATTTTGGGGAGAAACCTCAGAAGAGAGGCTTTGTGGCAGGCTAAGTGCATCAGCAGAGAAAGAGTGAGTCTGCTTGGAGCAGGATGACAGGGAGAGAAACAAATTGCTTGTGTGGCTGGATGCAACAGTCTATTACGTGCAAAATTCTGCATTCCTCAGATGTTGGGTTTGGAATGACAGGCAAATTTACCAATAGAAAATGCTGCGGCTGAGAGCTGAAATAGACACTGTACCAAACGCATGTTTATTCACACTGTTGGCTACAGCGATGAGCACAGAGATACTGAGGTATTTATGTTGGGAAATACACAGAAGTGCTTAATCTAGATATGACTTACAAGGGAAGCTCAATTTGAACACTTGAGAAGATGACCATCCAAGTCAGAACTGGGCTGCCAGCACAATCTTGGTTCTATGCCACAGACACACCATGAATTGAGCCCAGTCCACTCTTTCTAACAGTCCATAATGTTCTTTCTCAGTGCGCTCACACACAGGTTGGGAGCCTTGCTGTTCCACGATGAAACCTGGTTTTTATGGACTTTTTTAAAAGCAACTATTTTTTTTTTCCAGGAGAACTATACAATAGTTTTTAATCCACATTTTATTTTAGTGCAAGGTTAATTTTTTTCCTTTATGCAGCAATACGGATGTTTTCCCTGTCACACCTGCCTAGCGCTGACACACTACTCCCAGCCACGGCAGCAAAAATGCTCTTGACTCCATCCCAATCCTTGTTTCCCAAGTGTCTTCTCAGAGAGCTATTTCTTTTCTCCCCGCCACAGCACAGGTATTTTTATCTTCGGTCGGACAACCCGCTGGGGGCTAATTTAAACGGCGAGCGCAATTCCAGGCCGGGAACGCTTCCCGGCTCCGGGCGGGCAATGCTGCCCTCCCCGTGCGGCTCCTGAGGCTTGGGGGCTCCTCCGGCCCCCGTCCCCTCGCTGCCCCCGGCCCCGCTCTCTGCTCTCTGTCCGCGGAGCCGCGGCGGGGCGGGGAGCGTGTGAGGGGGGGCAGGGGTGTGTCCCGCCCTCCCGCCGCCTGCCCGGGGCACAGGGGTCTCCTCTCCTCTCCTCTCCCTCACTGGGCCGGCCGTCCCGCGGCGGGACGGGTGCGCTGCCCGGGAGCCATGGCTGGGGAAAGTTTGCCGCTGCCGCTGCTGCTGCTGCTGCTGCTGCTGGCGGCGCTGGGCAGCCGGGGCCAGTCGCCGCCGCCGCCGCAAAGAGGTACAGGGAGCGGGGAGCCCGCCCCGCCGGCTCGGGGGTCCCTGTGGGGACGGGAGGGACGAGGGGACCGAGCATGATAAGCGAGCCCCAGGCTGCAGAGAGGGGACTCGGCGGCCCGGCCGAGGAGGGGCTGCCGGGGGCACATCCCGCCTCCCGCGGCAATTCCCGCAATACCAGCACACACCGCCTCATGAGCCCGTTCGGAGCAGCGCAGATGGGCAGCGCTGGGACTGGGGGCAATCGTGTAGGAGAGGACGCGAGCCGGTCCCCGGAGCGTGGCACAAGCGCTACGGGCTGATGTGCCGGCATCCCTCCTCCAGGCGGGATGTGCCCGTCCGCTGGCATCGCTGTGACAGGGGCGGCTCCATAGGCTCTGCTGGAACACGTGTGGGCTGCCTGCACCGCTTGTAGCTCAGGTGCCAATTTGGTGCACTCAGCCTGTCACAAAGCTTTTCTCGCTGTTAAAAACTAACCACAACTGCAATGGGAACAGAATCGATTGTACACCGGCTGGATCGTGAATGTCTTAGATACACCATTATCATGCATTACAGTGTTTAGGTGTGTTGAAACTACAACTTTTTTTTTTTTTTTTTTTTTTTTTTTTTTTTTTTTTTCCTTTCAGTTAGTGTTCTGTGGAAAGATCAAAAAGGGTGTTGCGCAGGTGTGGGAGAAATAAGCTTTAGTCAATTTTTCAACTCTCATAGGAAATCCTTAAAACCATTTTTTCAGCCCACAATATATTCTTTCTGGTGCTTACATTTGTGCACTTAACATTTTTAGCCATGCTGAAATGAATTCAGTTAGCAGATACTGTGGGTGTGTCAAAATAAAATTAATCCAGGCCCCTGGATTAACAGCTGTCTTTCCTTTGACCCTGATGTCACATGAGAGGGTGAACATTATGGATTAGGAATTTTTACAGTTTAGGGTTTACTTTGGAAAACATGATGCACTGACATTTCATGAGAAAGAGTCTCAAGCAGCTGACTCCTTCATATGAATTTTACTGTGTGAGAATAAATGGCAGTTGATCAAATGTCTGTGTAGATAAAAACTCATCCAGAATTAGATTTTTTAGATAATGATTTATTGGTAAACATTGACAACTGGGATTCTAAAAGTAGAGCATTTAAAATACAATACATAATGTATTTTATTTTTGCTGATTTTAAAATTTTTTTTCTAATTAATTTTTTTGACTAATATTGATGTGGTATTTCTTTTAGTATTCTCTCTCTCTGTCTCACACACGTACACATAGAGACTTTTAGAGAATGTCCCTTTGCTTATCCGTTATCATTGTTTCCTTTAACTTCAACAGTGAAGGGATATGTTAATTATTTCCCTTTTAAATTAGAAGTGGGTGTGTTTGGTGTTCATCTGGTGCATCACTGATATCATAACTGAGTTTTGGTAATTCAATGAAGAATCTTAGGGCTTTTAATTAAATGTTAATGTGGTGATGGGACCTTCTAAACTTAACAGTTGAATTCAAGTCCTGGCCTGCCAAATTTTTATGCCATTTAGTCTCTTCTAAATTTCTTCTTAAGATCTGTTGCAGCTGCTAGGAGGTGCTAGCACTATGTAGATGTTACTGTGTTGCCCACTACAGACAAAGCAGTCATGAACTCCTCCGTAATGCAAAAAGTTAAGAAAGTCTGACTTCACAGACGTCCTGGGGGACTTTTAACATTTACAAGAATGTTACTGGAGCTGTGGTTTATATCTTCAGACTTACAGCTTTTGTTTTTCAACTTAAATGTTGTTTAGTAATAGCCATAATGTTGGATGATAAGTATTGCTTACTAATTGTTAGCACCAGTTGGATGTCTGTGGACAAAATTATGTAACAGAGCTGCAATGCTTTGAAAAACAGTATTTGAGACATCACAGTGAATTCCCATGTTGTTTTACAGAACAGAACTGTTCAAGAACATTTTGCACCTCAAAGATGGGAACAGTCTGTATTTCTTTTTTTTGTTTCTGTTCTTGTGGTTAATTTGTTTTTTCCTTTTTAAATCATTAAAAGACTTACTGTGGTCAGAAACCTGGAGTTAATTTTAAGCTGGGGTTTTTTTTGTTTATTTTTTAGCTACACATATTAACTGTTCTTTTGTTGTTTGAACACTAAATAGTCATGCAGAATTTCTGTCATGGTTTAACTCTAGCCATTGACCAGATACCACACAGCCCCATACTCACTCCTTCAACAGCAGGGCTGGGGAGAAAATCAGATTGGTAAAAGCTAGAAAACTCATGGATTGATATAAAGGCAGTTTAATAGGTAAAGTAAAAGCTGTGCAGGCAAACAAAGCAAAACAAGGAATTAATTCACTGCTTCCCATGGGCAGGCAGGTGTTCAAGCATCCCCAGGAGAGTAGGGCCTCATCACACACAACAGTTACTTGGGAACACAAACATCTCACGCTTCCTCCTTCTTCCTCCCACTTTATATACTGAGCATGATGTCATATGGTATGGGGTAGCCTTCGGTTATTTGGGGTCATCTGTCCCAGCTGTGTCTCCTCCCTGTTTCCTATACATCTCTGGCCTCCTCATGTGTGTGGCAGTACAAGAAGCAGAAAAAGCCTTGGCCCTGTGTAAGGCCTGCCAAATAATAACGAAAACATCTCTTTATTATCATCACTGTGTTCTACACAAATCTAAAACACAGCCCCATGTGAGCCTCTGTGAAAAGAATTAACTCTACCCAAGCTGAAACCAGTGTAATTTCTCAGAAGATGGAAGAATCAGAACCAGAAAGGCATGTGCATTCTTCTACAGTGTTTCTTAAAGGTGTGCATAACTTGCAGTTAAGACAAACTGACCAAAGTTCTGTGTAATGTTCCTTTGATTCTTGAACCTTGGTTCATCCTATTTGGTGTGGAATAGGAGAGAAACAAAATAGTAGTAATTTAGAAAGAAATGTAAAATTTCTTTTGATCTTGAATTCATGCATTTATAAAAGGATCTCAGTATCTGTTACGAGAGAGAACAGAAGCTATGTGTCTGTGGAAGATGTGAATAGTAGGGACACGGCTAAGGAACATACACGGCGCAGTAACTTAATCTATAGTGTCAACTACTGACATCAGTGGAGATAATTCATGGAGTACAGGTGCTTTTAACATGTGTGGAAGGAAGTGTAAGTTGACTCCAAGAGGTGATGTATATAGGATGCTTATAAAGTCAAAGTGAGATTTCTTACTCGAAAGAGAAATGGGGGGTGAACATCAGGAGGATATGACTAGTGCCAGTCTGTTAGGCACTGAATGGTGTCAGGGAGGTCAATATTTTTAAGTCTCTCTGTAGATGTACATTTTTAAACAAGCTTCCAGAGAGTGTAGTTCAAAACTGTGTTCTCTCTGTTATGTCATTGCAACTAGAACTTACAGGATTTCTTCCCACATACAAACCTGTGTGTATATTATACCCTATACTCTGAAAAGACAAGAGACAAGGCTAATAGGACTTAAATTTAGTATTTCAGATCCTGAGAATGAAGAATGTTGTGTAGACTTAGATTCTCTCTTTCCTGAGACAAAAAACATCCCAAATGCTTTGTTTATGTAATTTGTTAAAGCAAAAGTCAAGTTTCCTCTTTCTTCATAGGGATTTCTTTGGAGTTAGGTCAATTTCAAAACTAACCAACACCACCCAGCTCTAATCTTGTAATGGAGAGCATTTCCATCATGACTGGTGGCATTTAAACATTCAGAGCATTCTGCTGGCTGTATTTGGAGAGCAGAGTTTGTAAGACATTTAGTTGGTAATTTTGCATTGTATTTTCCTGAAAAAACAAGGCTTAGATTATTGTTTATCAGCTTGTTCTCACTTAAATAAACTTTGAGTCCATTACCCAATATCAGCAAATATAAAAACAGTGCAAAAATCTTTAAGATATGATCACTGAGAATCAATGGCTATTTAAGAGAAAGAGTCCCAAAGTACATTATCTTCTCCAGGAAGAAAGGTAGAATTTAGCCATTATCTAACCCGTTCAGTCCATGCAAGTCAACATGTGTAGAACTCTGGCTTCAAAAATATGAAGGAGAATATGTCCATTGTGGAGGGCTGGCGTCTTAGAATGCGTAAAATTCTGTGTATTTTTTTCTTCTTTTTTAAAAAGGGCTTACTTAATCCAGCGTCAGGATTTTATAACAAGTAAAAGCTTTGTTCACTGAAGGTGTACTGCAGTATGGTACATTCTGTGTGCTCCCTTTTCACAGTCAGTCTGTATGCTTGTCCTGGGTTGCAGTGTAGGATGTACACAAAGTATTTATTCTATCACCATCTTCATGAACTGTTGAAACCAGGTGGGCTAGTGTTTTCCCAAGCCCCCTGCCTCTTCTGCTAATGGCCTTTGGGGTGTCTTCTGCTAATGGCCCATTAACGCCTGGCCCATGAGTCACGGGTCACTCCCTCCAGGGGTTATCTCTGTTAATGGGCCATCAAGGACCCACTTCACACTCCTCATGCTATTGTGAGATGCTCTGCCCAGGGGGAGGAGCCAAGCATTCCCACCTGGATATAAGCTGGTATGTGGGACAGGGCAAGTGGCACTTACCCACTGGATTCCCAGAGGACCAGAGCTCCCAGACCTTTCTACAGGATCACTGCTTCAGGAAGAGCACTTCACCTGGACTGCTTCCACCATCCTGCTCAGGGTGTATTCTGACTCTGTCAGTGATCCTTTGTGTTATTGCATTTATTTTATTATATTTTTACCTTTTTACCTTTTTTCTTATTAAATTATATCTCTGACTTGGAGCCTCTCATTTGTTTTGCTTTCAAACTGCAACAATGCTGTTAAATGTTTTGGCAGATAAAATTTTGGTGATCTGGAAGTTATGATTTCTATTCCTTTATTATTATTGTTTATTAAAATGTATGTTTACAAGACCATAATCAGTTTTAGCAACTCTTTTAGCAGTATTTACTGCTGTCTGATCAGTAGGGATTAACCAGCCCCAAAATGATGGGAGATGCTGCTCTCAAAAATATGCTATGATTGCTTTTAACTTTTTACTTTGAAGCTGTTGTCTATATCACTTTCTTATAGTTTAATAACTGGTTGAGAAAGTGAAAACAGGGGGAATTGATATGTGTTTAGGGTTTAGAATGTGGAAATAGTAAAGGGCCAGCCTAAAGTGTTAGAAATAGGCAGAATTGCCCAGACTGACAGGAGACATGAGTTTTTTGTGTACATGCTTTAACTAGAAATAACCACAGCCAAAGCAAATGAAGTAGGCCTTGCACAAGAATGTGTGAATTTCTCCAAGCAACAAATAAGAACATAAGTTGATAAGACACACTTTATATTTAACCTCCTTATTACTAATTTTTCCTCCGAGTTTTTTACATGAGTCATTCTTATTAGGCTTGAAATGCTAAAGTCAGAACAGTGGTTCTTTAACCTGTTCCAAAAATCCGCTTTAAAATAATACAGCAAACAATCATTTTTAATTAATTCAGGCTGGAGGAAGGAGTCCACCCACACATGTTCTAATTTCTTATCCAGCTACTTGGACTGACAGTTTTTTGAGATTATCGTATTTTGGAATAAGAGGCAGCATGAATTCCTGGTGCAGGGTGGATTTTTCTTTTCTTTTCTTTTCTTTTCTTTTCTTTTCTTTTCTTTTCTTTTCTTTTCTTTTCTTTTCTTTTCTTTTCTTTTCTTTTCTTTTCTTTTCTTTTCTTTTCTTTTCTTTTCTTTTCTTTTCTTTTCTTTTCTTTTCTTTTCGTTTTCTGCCCCCCTCCCCCCAAAGTCCAGAGTCCTCATATTTACAGGTCATGAATGGTGGTAGGACATAAATACATGCAAATGTGAACCAGTGTGCATACCTAATTATCTCCTTTTCTTTCCCATTTTTTTTTTTTTCATCAATAATAGCATCCTTAATTACTGGATATTTTTCTCCTAACCAAGAGTTTTGTTAAGAATATGTGAGCTCATATGTCACATACTAGCAACTCAGGCCACACTAGCAATCATACAGACCAAATCTTGCTTACAGGTGTAAAATACAGACCAAAATGTTATGTTTGTTAAACTTTATATTGATTCCATCCATGTTTGAAATAGGAAAGAGAATTCCTTGTGTTTGCCAATAAAGCTATTTCATGAGCTGGCTCCTGCTGATGACTACATGTTATTCTCTTCTACAGGCTACTGTAGTTGATAGCCAATTCCTAGTTTCTGTTTTTCTGCAGTTTTCATGTTTTCTTCAATCCAAAAATGTAGATAAGAGAGGTCCTGAAGAAAATGGTTTTTTTGCACCACTTCTGTACTGTGAGTAAGGTTGAGATTAGACTTCTTTTATGATTTATTTTATTAGAAAAATTATAAGATTTCCAGAAAAAATAACTTGGATTTGTGTGATTTTTGTACTGACAAATAACGAAGATCCCTCAGGATTCTTGCAACACTCAAAACAAATAACTGTTGCTACTCACAATTTTTTTCAGCAGTTCAGTCTCCATTAGTTACACCTAAGCGTCACAAGGATTTTCATAGGACTCTTGCTCCCTGCCAGATTCCTCTAGCAGACATTATCTTTGAATCAGACCTTGTAATAACATTAGACTGTAAAGCAGCTGTAGCAGTATTATGCCAGGGAACCCTTGTGAAAGCTCAAGAAGAATAATGAACATTCCTGCAGAGTGGATTATCCAAATACCATTACAATGCCTTGTTCTGTCCCAACTGACATGTATGTACTACCGTCACAGTTCATGGATTTAAGATGTAATAAAAAAGAAAGTTACCTAAAAGTGAACAAAATAGTATATAAAAATTATTTTTATAGCTTTATCAATTTTTTTTTTTAGTGGCAAATTACTATATCTTCTCACTGTTCACCTACAATAAGTGGGGATGTTCTTTGAGGTCAATTAGAAAGATTTAGAAGAATGCCTCTAAACATACTGTAATGTATTTCCCACTGCTACCGGAAAATGGAGTAATGCTGGGGATTGGCAATCAGGATGCAAGAAAAAGGAAGCAGAAGCCCTGTTTTTCTGTACACTTCCAGTGATAGAGTTGATTTAGGATTTAGTTTGGGTTTTTACATACACACCCACTCCTTAGATGAACTCTGAGAATTTTTGATGCCACTTTCACTCAGGCTATCTTTAGGTTTCAGTGGGAGATGCTTAATGTGGCAGTTTATTACTCTCTTTATGCTAACTGGTCAACAGCTTGTAATCCTGTTCCACAGAAATGTCTGGGTAATCTCTACTGTAAAGAATTGCATTAGATAGTAACTTTCCTGAAGTTTATCCTGCATTGGGAATGCTGAACTACTGCTATACATTTGTTGCTGAATAACTTTTAGACTAGGAGAAGGAAGAAATAACATTATTTTTACATATCATTATGTTTCTAAGTACGTATGATAAAATACTGTGTGGCAATGATAACTATTTTGTGCATTTTCTGAGCACTTCTGCAGTGGTGATAATGTGGGTAGTCTGGATTCCTCTGAAAGCCACAAAACTCTATAGAACAAGAAGAAATCCATGCCTTTCAAAGAGTACAAAGTAACATGATAAAAAATACAGGGTTTTTGAATTTGGTATGTGAAAGCACCAGGAATAGAACAAGTATGTTTGTGCAAATCCCAGAGCTGGTGATTGGGATGTGGTGCACTTGCACATCTAATTTGACTGTGTGAATTATGCATGAATTTTTGTCTTGTCAACAAATAGATGATTGTAGACCATCACAAGTACATTTCTTATGTTTAACTATTTCATCCCCGTGGATCACTTTCTTAGTCAATTTTTATGACAATTGCGGCAACACCCCAATTGTGAATGTAGGAATTCCAGCATGTAGTTCATGGCATAAACCAGAGCACATTTTTCCTTGGTTTTTAATTTTGGCATACTTGGAGATTATTTTCTTTAATCGTTCCTTCTTAAGTATGAATACATCCTCACAAAAAAGGGTTTTCTTTACCATGGGAAAAACACTCACACATTTAATTGAAAAATACATTTATAATATGCACACTGAGTTATTCTCTTAAGCCCAATGTCTTTTTACAGCTGGATGCAGCCTTCTAAATTAGTTCCATTATATTAAAGTTGTACTTTTTGTGGACTTAGGTTCTGTAAATGTCACTTTTGGTATGCTTATGTAGTAAACATGTCAGCGTAGGTGGATGCAGCTTCAGCTTCTTTGCCCCACTGGAGCTTCGACATAGAGATTAAGACAGTCATTTGGCAGAAAAATTAATAGCTAAATGCTTGTATGAACTTCATGGCTTGCTAACTAGAGGAGAAAAAGTACTGAATCTGCCTGCTGTATTGGTAGGAGTTATTTAAAAGTGACTTTGAAGCTCATAGTTTTAATTGGTGAAAGAACTTTTGTGGCATATAAAAGTGATGAGGAAAGCAACAGTAACAACAATCATCATCATCTGCCTTAAGAGCTTGAGTCAGTTCTTGGGGAAATGAGACACTGTCGCACAAGAATAAAGTGGAACTCAAGCTGTTAGACTGAGTCATTTGTTTATCCGTTCAGGATAAACCTTATCCTCTGTTCAGGGTTAGTATATTCATGATTTCAAATTTGGCTGTATTTCTTAGAGAATAGTATCTAAAGGAATCAATGGATACAGCTCATTCTAATATGTTGGTTCTTCATGATACTCCCGTCTAAAGGCTGTTTGTACAGGACTTTGCTTCCACTTGCAATATATATTTGTCCCGAAATAGCTATTTAAAACTTCTCTCATTCAGAGGTTTTTATGTAGCTACTTGCTGGGTATGCTTTTTGCCTGCATCTCAATTAAGTCCCATAATGTCACTCAAAATAATAAAATCACGTGTGCCATATGTAAGAGATAATCAGTGCTTGGTTTAGTATATTACTTTGGACAGAGTGTAAAACTGTATATAATTTTTGCACAGTGTTTCTGCTTTTCATTATCTATAAATCTGGGGTTTATTTTAGTCATTTGTGGCTTTTCATTTGAATGTGTAGCTAATAGATACATGTGGGATTGCAGAAACACGTTTAGCTTGTCAGTGCTCATTTTAAAAAACATTGAGGAACACAATGTACTTTTTGAGGGTAGAAATTTGGGAGGCAAGACTATTTATGCCTGTCTGTAAGAAGAAAATAAAAATAATTGGGTATTCTTTGAGATTACTGCTAAGAAGTGAAGCTTTTTGCTTCAGGAATTAACCTTTGCTGATATGAAACCTTGTCTTTATATTCCAGGCTCTTTGGGAGTAAGGTAGAAGTGCCATATAGGCAGAAGGTGGTATGGTGCTGGATAACATGTATAAAATAGTTGATGAGAAAAATTGTGCAGTTGATTAGCAAACTAATGAAAGGTACAGAGTAATTTCTGATTGTGTTTAGCATTGTAGAAAACCTAGACAGATAATATCCTTGGGGTTTTGATCTAAACAACAGATACAGGAGGATGGAAAAGCTGATTTATGAAGGTATCAACTCTGGGTATAGGATTTGTTGTTAGCATGAAAATGTTTGTGAAATCAACTTTGGTACGAATTAATTAAAGCTGAGAAGTGCTTCCAACTCAATAGCTCTAGGAGAAATAGGTATTTGAATTCAAGGCTTATGGGAGGTTGTAAAGAATTTGGCATGAAAATGCTGATAAAGTAATGGCATTATACAGTTGATTGTTGAACAAGTTATATGAACAGCCTCATTGGAGGAGAAATAGAAGGCAACAAATATGATGGTCATATTTAAAAATGCCTCCCATGCTAAACTTGTAATTCTAGAGTTAGAACTGAACACATTTATAGACACATTAAAGTATAGAATTAGTAAAGACATGGTTAAATATGTTGTGTTGGCAAGATCCAGTGTTTTTTTAATATTATATGGAGAAAAAAAAAACTGTCAAAGAATATGTATTAGACGTAATAATAAGAGCTATAATAGTAGACTTTGGTTTTCAGAAGAGCAGTTGAGAATATGTCTGAGTATCATAAACTATGATATCACAGAAAGAAAGGGAAGAACTCAGTTTATGGAAAAATTCATAAAAGTTTTGACAAGCTGTATGCCCGTCTGGGATGGAGTTAATCTTGAATTGATAGATGTGAACATTAGTTACACTGGAAGCTATTCAGTAATTTTTTTTCATTCTTATAGTGGTCTGCTGTTCTTTGCCGAACATGAGAGAATGCAGCATTCAGCTAAACAGAGTTCAGCTAGTTTCTTACAACTCAGTTATTAAAGATCCAGTAAGTAGCAAGTGTTCTGCCTTATCTACGCTGCCATGACTGATCATGAATTCCAGCTCTACAGACAGTCATTTATAGACCATCAGTTTTCATGTGTATCTCACCATCTCTTTGGAAGATGGGATAATTTGTAGGCAGTCTGCTTCAAAAATGGTGAAATGTGTTGTGGCTTGAACGTAGACTGTGCCTTAATCATCCACGTCACTTCTGTGTATTTGTGAAACAAACTTCTTTCACATTTCTCATGCAAGAAATTCTCAGTCTCACTTTTCCCTAATTTTATTTGTAAATATTTTCATGGAAAGACTTACGCCTGGAAACATTAAGAAGCGCAGCACAGAAAGCATCACTGAATAGGCAGTTTGAATAAGTTTGGAAAAGTAAAGCTTAAATAGATTTATAGTTTATATAAATACAAGTTTGTATAAGTTATTGCAAAGTGAAAACAACTCTTGCTGTAGCATACATATTATGGACTTCAACTACTGCCTCTCTTCCTCTGCTGTAACAATCACAGAATGACTTGGATTGGAAGATTGGGCCTGGTCCAATGTCTCTGCCATGGACAGAGACATTGGACCAGGTTGCTCAATGCCCCATCCAGACTGGATTTGAACACTGACAGGGATATAGTATATCCACAACTTCTCTGGACAACCTATTCCAGTGCCTCACCATCCTCATAGTAAAGAATTCCTTCTGTTTATCTAAACAAAATGTCTCCTCTTTGTTTGAAACCATTACTCCTTGTCCTGTCACTACACTGTCCTGATGAAGCGTCCTTCCCTGGCTTCTCTGTAGTCCCACTTCAGATCTTGGAAGGTTTCTCTGAGCTCTTCACACAAGCTTCTCTTCTCTAGGCTGAGCAGCACTGATGCTGCTGTTGTGACAACAGAGTTTTCTTCCCAGTAAGTGTTGGATAGGCTCAATCAGTTTTGTGCCAAAGAAGCTGAGTGGCTGAGCAGTGTGTACCTAAGGTAACTTGATAGACCACCAGGGTAAAATGTGCCTGTAGGAGCCTTTTTACTGCTCAGGTGCATGACATTGCACATGGTCCATAAAAGGTGAACTACTCTTGTCCCTTACTGTAATTTCTGGGAATTAAAAGGAAATTTAGCTGAAAGGTATGAAAATAAATACTTCCAATTATCTGAAAATCCACTGATTAATGCATCCATTAATTGATCTAAGTATCTTTGTAATACATCATTTAGTTTCAAAGTGAGTCAACATTATTAAGACAATCTAGAATGAGTTGAAATTAGTTTCCTCAATCAGTTTAATAAACTCAAGTAATTATTACATTTCGTGTTAAAAAGCTATTATATTCTGCATAGCAGACCTTTAAATCACTTCTAGAATTCATTTAAAAATTTAGCATCTGTCTACAGTATGACAGTTCCTCTACAATTATTTCCTGGAAGTGAAATGGAACTTGTGTATTCCCTGTTAAACCAAATCCACAGAGACACCAATGAAACAATTTTCTCTCAATCACTACCTGGTTTTCCTTCATGGTGGTTAGTTGAAATACATGAGTAAAATTGTGTGATATGTACTTATTTAAGAGGGAAGTTAGGTTTGTTTGAAATTACAGTGAAATTCTTACTGGCTTCCTCATGGCAAGAATTCAAATCATTATGGAAGAAGTATACAACACAGAACATAACGTTTTGTTCTCTCTTACTGTTCTGCTGAACGTATTTGTGTGCAAGCCATTTATTTCCACAATGTCTGGAAGAACAAGAGGGGCCAGAGGGTCCCAGAGGTGTCAGAATGAATTGTTAAACTGAAGTATTAGCTGTAGTTGAAAACAGAGAGTGAGTGGCTACACAGAGCTATTAAGAAGCATTTAGTGTTGTTCCCTGTTTAAGTGAAGCTGTGTTTCTATCTTTGTATCAGCTCCTTTGAATCTACATCAGTACCTTAACAGTAAACAAAAGATTTAAGATAAACTAATCCTGGAAATGGTATGCAAGGGGAAGTTCTTTAAAATTACATATACAGATCCATACTAGTCTCTTTTGTTAGGAATTAAACTTATCTGTGTCGAATTTGAGATGTTTTCACTGTATCAGCTGGGCTGAAGAAACAGCTGTTCTAAGTCTGTGAGGATCAAAATATTGACATGTCATCATATGGTACTTCTGGAATCCCACTGTTCTGTTTCATAAACATTAATCACTCCTACATATGCACTTATGAGTGTATCTATGTTTTATGAAAAAAACCTGTAAAGGAGTAATGCCAAACAGTAATATAATTCTTTATGTACAAATAATTCTTGTAATTTGTACCATTGCTAAGAAACTTCAGCAAAGGATTCAGCCTTTATTGGATAAAGTGTCTTAAGGAGTAGGCTCAAGATTTTAGAGGCTTATTCTAAAAGAATTTGGATTAATTTTTATTAACAGAGCTAATTGTCTCTGACACCCTGTTAGATTTTAAGGTGGATTTAATGTGTAAGAGTGTATTTAGTGTTATTGGACCTAAAGAGATTTTAAGATATGATACTTCGCATCCTTAGTTTCCACTAGGAAATATAATTAGCATGAAAGTGAATCAGTATATTTGCTTTACATTTATTTATTAGTTTTTAAATTGGCAAGCACACACAAGCTTTTTTCTTCCTGAATATCTTTGTAGCTTTCTTCTTTAAAAAAACCCTGAAATTTTAACCTATTTTATCTCTAGTTAATGGATGTTCTCTTTTACTAAAATCTTAACTACATTTTTGTCCTTGGTGTGCTCTACTATACATCAGAGAACTTCAGCTTCATCACAATGTATATTGCTTTACCTAAGATGTAACATACATAATGTTTAGAATTACTGCATATTGCCAAGATGCATTAAAATTCCAACCAAATGAATTATTTAGGGCTTTCAGAATTTGGCAACAATGTTGAGTAAATCTGTGGTTTTGATACTAGACTATGGATATAGGACTGAGATAAAGTGCATGGAGTTTAAAGCAAACAGATGGCCCTCAGGCATGACCTTGCTGTGGCAGTAGAGACTGTAAGGAGAAACAAGTAAGGAGATTGTAGCTATTCTGAGGCAACTTTGGCTTTTAAAATAGTGTTCTTAAGAACATTCTTGACATGAGAGAGATCATATTTCCTACCCTTGCAAGAAGCCTTTTTGTGTTCTAATATTATTGTTATACTTTATCCCCTTTCTCTATGGAATGGTTCTGAATAAGTTCCATTAGATTGAAACTTTTGTATCTGTCTAGAATAGATGGAAGGTGAACTAAGCTGTTCTTTCCATATTCATAAATGAAGTCTGTACACTGCTATTTAGATAAGTGCATTGTGCTTTTGATGTAGAGGATATATAATGGAATGCTGAATTAATTTTAGTATTCTAGTAGTATTATTAAATCTGGCAGGTTCGTGTCTTCTGCCCACAAACTTATCCTTGGATCTGGCAGCTTACGTGGTAAAAGACCTGAAAGAGAAAGATGAGGTGCACACACCTTCCATAATTTGTTTGTGCATCAGTCTTCAGCCTCCTAAAAAAGGCTCAAGAGGATTATTTTAATAGACCTGGAAACAGAAGTAGTTCTTCTCTTGAAAATATATTGTTGTCTGAGAAAAGCATGCATTTGTGCATGAACCTTTGTCTTCCTCAGAAGTGACAGGGTTGTTTTCTTGTTTGGTTTGTGGGTTTTTTGTGGTGTTTTGGGGTTTTTTTACAAAGCAAGAGGCTCTCTTGTCAGAATGTACTTTTGAAAAATAGAAACACTTCAGAAGTCAGATGATCTATGATACTGGATAGTCTATTGTTCCATTCAATTATTTGAAATGTGTGATGAGGGATTGTTGTTTTCCTTAAAATCTGTAGTTAATCTGCTTGAGAGAATCCGGGGTCAAGTTTCCATCCCAGATAGGAGTATTCCAGGAAACACTTCTGACTGATGCTTTTTAAGCAATGCATGCCACAATGCACATATATATATATATTTCACACATATTCTGTTACTCCAGTCCTGGTGAATATGGATGATTAGCCCTACATGTATCAGCTGACTAGAAAAATAGGAACGTGGTGAATATGTGGTTTTAAAATGTGGTATTTGTGTCAAGGTGATTCTCAGTGGTGCAGAGAGAATGGTGAAAGCAGGCTGTAGAAAGAGTTGCGTAAATAGAGATACTCTCCTTTATTTAACAGTGGTATACTTTCAGTGTTCTTGTTCTGCGTGCTCAGTATGGGATTTTTGAAAATTATCCACTTATTGTTTTGGAGAAATGCTTAGTGTTTGCAGAGTCAGGCTCCAGAAGGACAAGTAATGCATGAAAGACGCAGAAGTTTGGTGGCCTTTTAAATCAGGTCACTGCCTGTTTTTTTGCCTTTGATAACAAACTCTTGTAAACTTGATATTTGAACAACATAAATAGGAAGTTATAAATTTAAATAAAGGTTAAAAAATAATGCCCTAGATTTGCATCTGGATTTTGTTACCAGTCTTAGAATGCTGCCCAGAGCAACAGCATGCCGCATGGGAAATGCGATAACGTTGTGAATCTTTCAACCTTGTGCATTCTAATCTGAGTGTGGTTTCCTGTAGTATTGCTGATATGCCAGATAAAACAAGCTTGGATCCAAAATCAACCTCTGTTATAAAGGGATGCTCTCTGTTACCCCTATTTGTCCTGTAATCTGTGATTAACTGTTCCCTATCACAAAAGGGAAAACATTATTATATTCAGTTTTGTGTGTAGATTTGCTTCCAAATGGTAAGCAATTGCTGTTTACATGACTATTTAGTTCAAGTGCAGTTGTGTTTTATTTTATGCTACATTTAGGTGCAGAAATACTTATATTCAAAGCAGCATCTTCAGGAGAACCAACTGCTTTCATGTTTCTTCACGGGATGTAAAACTTTTCACCATGGTGATGAAATTATCCTGATTTGGCTTCCTTGAAAAAGTAAGTTTTTTTTATTTAGTTGAAATTATAGACAATAGATTACTTATAAAGAATTAAACTCCAACAGCAAAATATAGTATGAACAATTAAAATTAATTATTCTGCTCTTTCTGAGTGCTAAGTAGAATTTATGAATAAAATTACCAAGAGCTGGTCCCTTTCATTCCTTTTTCCCTGTCTGAGCAGACTTCCAACAGATGTTTAGACATGAATTCCAAAATCAACATTTCCTAATTACACTGAGAGAGTTTTGGTGGTATTGTGCTCTAAAATATGTAGTATTACACAGTAGTTCCCCCCATTTCACTTAAGGATTTTCATATTTGTAAAGAAACAAGCAAGTTTTGCTGCTCTCTTATGCTACAAGTTACTTAACATTGTATCTTACTAACTCAATATGGCATTTCAAGAACATAACCAAAAAAAGAAAGCTACCACAGCACCCCAAGCCACTGAGACATGAAGTGTTGGGGGAAGTATCAACACAAGTTAACATCAGGCATGTAGCTTGATTAGGAAGATGGTCTGTCAGTCATTCACAGAGTTGTTTTACTTCATACAGAACTTCAGAGTACAAGATTGAGGTACTCTGATTTTTCTTCTGCAGAAGGCTTGCTCAGGTTTCAATAGAGAGATTAACTGCCCCAAATTTAGGGGCTTTACTTTCTTGCCTTATACCCTGGTACTGGTAGAGAAAAGCGAGGTCATGAAGAAGGAGTTAATGTGATTGAATAGTGGATTATATAATTAGCAATTGAGAGCAATCAATACTATTTAGATAGAAGGGCAAAGAAAGAATAGTAATGAGAAAAAATATTGGTGAGGTTACAATATATTGTTCATGTTGAAAGACTAGAGTAGACTAGTCTCCATAACTGAGAAATACTTCCTTTTGTTTTCTGTATCAAATTAATATTCAAGAATTTAGGAGAACAGGTTGAGTAAGAAGTGTGAAAATGCTTCTCCTTCTCTCTCATTCTCAAGTGGTTTGAAATTTGGGCCAGTGTCCTAGGAGTTGAAGGGCATGTATTTAAATCCTTTTGGACAATTATGGATCAGTCTTCTGTATTGAAGCTATTTGGTTTGTTTCAAAAATTATATTTCTGATGCCTTATTAGACGTGGAAGAGTGTCAAAATTCATAAATTATGTGAATCACTTGATGGAGGTGACAGTAACTGAAATCTTAGAAAATGAGCAATATTTGTAGTATTGCTAGAAGTGAAGTTGAAATTGCCAGAACTAGAACAAGTCAGAAGCTGAGACCTACTCTTAAAAACTCAAAACATTCTTTTTTTGATGCTGTCCTTTTTGAGCACTATGTGTTGACCATATTTTGTCTATAGCTTGCTAAAAGTACGGCAGGCAAACAAAGTTTATACAATATACAAAGAGAGAACAAACTAAAGTTTTCAGTGGCAAAACCTGCAATAGAAACCAATATAACTATATTATTACACAGCTATATTCACTGAGAGTTAAAAAGACATGGTTTTAATTTGCTTTATAGCTCAGCTTTTCTGTGAAGAAATTGCATCTGTAAAATATTACTTGCAGCTGTACTTATGGTTTAGTGATAGTAGTTACGGATTGCTATTATGAAAGGAAAAGGAAGCATATTTCCGACTTTCATTTTGAAATACATGTAAGCCAAATTCAAGAAGTAAGTATGATTGTGACTTTTGTAAACCCATGAGAAGATAAGAGCAGAAAACCCTTGTTCCTCTAATAATGGACATTAAAAATGATAGTTTTCATCCTATAATAATTTACTTTGACCTATCTAGATAATGCAGAGAATTCTGCATACGTGTCAGGAAATTGAAGTCTGTATAATATTCCATACATCAGGATTACAATGTCAGGGAAGAAAGCATAAGAACATGGCAGATTTGATTAGTGAGATCCACATGCCTAGGAACTCACAACAGCAGAAATGTTTTCCAATGCTATTGTGTAAAGTTTACTGATTAGTTTTTTTCCCAACAAATTTAATTTCTATCTTTCTGAAAAATAAATAGCTCAAGAAATCAGAATCATATCTGGAACTTGGCTTCATGGTATTTATAAAGCAAAGATAGTATCTAATGTCAAGCAATGATGTCTTAAAATTGAGCTTTTCTGTATTATGAGACTAGCCTTGAGGCATCTGAATTTGCGAAAAACAGGAACATAAACCAAGTCTCCTAGAATATACATCACCAATACACAGCTTTTCATGGCTATTCCCATACTTTTCTTTTCCCTCTCCTCCCAATGAAACCTTCCCTTCATAGGTTTTCGGGGAGCAGGGATGGTTTGTAAGATCTAAAATAGGTTCCTTCTAAAGACTGTGTTTTAACAAGTGGTGGGGTGCCACATGTCATAAAGCTTTCTGAGGAAAAGTGGTAAAGTTTCTTCAGTTTCTTCTGTTCTTTTCCTGTTTTTCCAAGGGCATGGGATATGATCAGAATTTTTGAAAACATGAGTTTATGTTGTAAAATGGAAATGTTGTGTTTCGTTTGTGTAGCATGACAAACTCCAAATATTGTGAAAGGAACAGCTGTGTGTGATATGCATTACCTTCAGAGAATAGGTGGGGTTCATGCTTACTACCTCACTAGATTTGTGTACTTCTATTTGAAAGGAACTTGGCAATCTTGTCACTGCACTTCAATAAATCAAATACAATGTAGCTGTTTTCCTTTGAGATTTTTTTGTACTTTCTAATCTAAAGCTGAGCCAAGAGAAGATTCTTTCCCTCAATAGCACCAGACATGACAAACAACTGTTGTTGGGAAGTCTGCCTATCCTTTTGAGTGTATGAATTGCAATTATACATGACCTGGAGGTAAATGTTGAGGTTACACACACTGTGGAGAGTGTGGCAATTGGGCTAGCACAATTTAAATGCCTTTTCAGCGTGCCTCAATTTTTGGCTTCTACAGGTTGAAGATGATGTTGAAAATTGGAGAGGCAGTATTTGTGGTGCCTTTCCTTAAACTCTCTGCAGCATATGGAACATACCTAAAATTACCTGATCAGCAGAGAACTGTGAACATTTTTAATGAATGTGTAAAAGCCAGATGAATGCCAGATACTTGTTTCTTAAAGCCTTTTATTAGAATTTAATAATTTTTAATTAGGTGAAAGAGCCACAGCTATATTTTAAAAGAATATCTAGGTCCTAGTGGGCATAATCAGCCATTGTAGATACTTGATTTACTGTTTGCACTCCTGATGGCTTGGATACTGTTTCAAGACTTTGGAAGCCTGCAGCATTTCTGGATCTGACTTTCTAATGTGGTCTCTTCATGAAGGAGAGAAGCCTTAGCTTACATACAAATGTAGTTAGGCTTAGAATTTTGAAACAGGTATGATTTTTTTCTGCAAAGAAGAAAAATTCAGGCTTAGATGCAACAGCAGTGGTCTTGGAGTCATTCAGGCACTGGTCTGCTGTGGTGTTTCAGCATTTGGCATGAAGGAAATAGTAGATGAAGACAGCTGTCTGTTATGCTCACACTGGAAATCAAACTCAAGAGGATTTTACCCTTAATCCTTTGACTTTGTTATACTTTATAAAAAGCTTTGGATTTTGGCCTTGCAACTTATTTACTTACACCAAAGTATGAAAAACTAATGCTGCTTACCTCTTCTTTATATTTCTGTAATTTTCTCTCTTTTTTTTTCCCCGTGATACTCTTTTCCCCATCTCTACTATCTGAAATTGACTTGAAAAATATTTGTTATAGAAATCTTACAATATATTTTCAAAGATTAGGTCTGAGAAAACATAAATCATACTTTCTAAGCCTAGAATGTTCACTAGGCTAGATATTTCATTCCTTGAAAACAAGAGTGTGAAACAGGAAGATAGTAGAAGCAACTAGGATGTTACACTGACTTGCCTGCATATTAAGTAGTGAATTAGGCAAGATTTGTCAAGATGGTGTTATAAGGCGAATTCCTGTAACTATGGGTCTGGTTTCAAGCTTTCTATTCTGCTGGACTCTGTCAGATAGAGAGGGATGAGATCATTTAACAGACCAACTATTTTTCGTAGGGAAAAATGACTGAGCTTTATGGGTGCCCAAGTCTTTGTTTAGATATGGTAAGAAGGTACTTTAATAATATCTTTATCTCATCAAAAGACTCGGAGAAAGAAAGTTTTTTAAGTTTGTGCAGCCTGTAAGGAGAAATTTTTTGAAACCCTAGTAAATTCTTGTGAAATGACATTTGTGATCTGCTAATAGCCACCTTCACTTGGTACAGAACTTGTTAATAGCCACTTTCCTTTGATGCAGAACTCGATTCAGGAAAACATGAGAAATTACTTGCAGCTTGGGGTTGTGAGGCGTGCAGGGGAGGCAAGATCTTTAAAGAGATGAATGGCTGTAGTTTGGTGGAGAAGTAAAAATTTCAGGAACACGAACTTAGAAATCTTCTTAAAGGCTTGTGACTAATGACACAGGTCTATTATGGACAGAAGTTACCTTTATTGCATGCTGTAGATCTGTCTCGGCATTTAAGTATCAGGTATATGTGATTATTTTTCCTCTGGGTGCTATTGCTATATGTGCTATCTGGGATGTGCCATATATTTTGTCTGTATCTAAGGTACTCTCACAAGCTTTTTTAAAATATAAGACACTCAAATCCATATTAAAAAAAACAAACAGGGTAACTGTTTTTCTGTGGTCTCTGCAAAGACATATATACTCATAAAGTAAAAAATATTCAGGCTTTAAAACTCACAAAATAATTTAGATTAGAATAGCAAGACTTTGTCATGGAGAATATTGAGCTCTGTGTGATGTTACATAAACTGGCTTTTTGGGAACATGAAATGACTGCAATTACAGTCAATGAAGTATTGAACATTATAGCTGAACTCCACTGAAGTTAAGCTGCATTTGACAAAGTCAACAATTTAATAGAGTACACATAACTCTTTCCTTCCTTCCTGTATTTGAGTGGTGGTAAGTGCAGGCGTGTTGTGAAAGTACAGATAAAGTGTATTTCTCTGCATGTGATCTCAGTGGTACTCCTGTATGAAAGATAACTTGGCTGGTACATGACAGCTCTGGCTTAAACTATGTGTGTTCATTTGTAACAGGATGCATGCACAAGCAGTACTCCTGGCAATGGATTTACTGTCTATATATTGTCTTAAAAGTTGTCGTGTTTTATAAAAGGATGTTAATTTTGAGTAAACATGTAAATGTAAACTCCTAGAAAAAGGGTAACTTGAATTTATTTTAGTGCCTGAGGCAGAAGGTGATGACAGGCACATGTAGAGTAGAAAAGTAGTTGTTCTCTGAGAAGTAGGGACAGGATGAATGGAAAGACTCAAGCAACCTTTGCATGGCCCAGATCACAAACATATAAACTCCCTTTCTGCCACTTTGCAATGTTTTTAGTGCAGAAGTAAATTACAGTTTACTTGGAAGATATTTTGAACAACACTTAGTTTTCACAAGCAGATAAAGAAGATACGTCTTTAAAAAAGGCTAAAGAAGATATGTCTTCAGCCTTTCTGTTCAGTTTTAAAAATATGTTTATATTTTAGTCTTGATTTTGAATTGCTTTAATCAAAAGGTTAGAATTTTGAAATTCATTAGTTGAACCTGTTTTTTCTTAAATCCTATTGCCTTGAAGCACGTGATTCACACCTTGGTACAATATCATTATTCTCTAATACTATTATTTTGTTATGATGTATTGTACTTTATATGTGAAATACAGAAATTCTTGAAGATAATCAGGAGGTACAGTTACTCTGAAATACAATTCAAATGAAGAAGTATATACATATTTTGAGGTTATGGGCAACTTATCAGGGCTAATAGCCCATGTTATCATCTACCTATGATCCAATCTATAACTTCATGCCGTTTATATTAAAATATGACCTATATAGTTTTTAATTTCAGGTGTTGTGAGTAATATAATTCTTCCATATGTTTCTACAAGAATGTCATTGTGTCACTTCCTTTTAATGATTTTTTAAAACACAGTAGTATATTCACTGTTGGAGGGAAAATGTTTCTAACAGCCTTTCAGTGTTATATAAGGTCTTTCTGTTCTGCAGTTGCAGAGTTTGTCACATCTTGTAGATGATGTAACTTACTTAAATGTGCAAGTGGGATGATTGAAACTATGCAGCAAACAAGCCAAGTGTCTGTATTTCACTTTCCTCACCTCCTGACTTCACCTTGACTCAAAGCGTCACTCCCGTACTTATGCCGGAAGACTGATGCATTATTCATGTTAACTCCCATTTTTCTTTCTGCCTTCACCAACCCCATGGAAGCTGTCGCGTGTTATGGAATGTATGCATAAGGATTGTGCCACATCTGTGTAGATTACAAGCTGTGGGTTTGCTTATCCAGTATAACTTAAAGGCACAAATGAAGCGTTGAAGGCATCAAATTATATTGTGATATCTGTAAGTGCAAATTTCAATCACATGCCACCTGAGTAAAATATTTCATTTACTGTTTGGAAGCATTTCAAGTGATTTGTGTTAGGGATTTGCATATTTCAGTCAGTGGCCTTGCTGTGAAAAACTCTTCTCATTTGAAGTGTTCTAAAATGTTAATTGTTTAGCTTCGTACAATTACTGAGGGATCTGCTGGTGTTTAGAAATGTTACACAGTGAAAATCATTATTGTATGGGGGATGAAATATTTCCAGGAGGAGATAGAAAATTACAAAAGAGTAGAAACCAAAGTAATTCTCATTTTTCATGGTGAAGAGCTGCACATATTACATCATTGAGCAGACTGGCTGACAAGCATAATTTTAATCTTCAAACTACCCTGCTATGTTCAATACCATAATAAAAAAACCCTAGCCTTTAGGTAACTAGAACACACAAAGTATTCACCAGACACTTTAAGCACTTTAATACGATCAAGAATAAGATTGTTTTTTGTTTAAATTGGTTTAAAACATAATGATTGATAGTGACTTCTCTTAGAGATGGTTGAAGGAGAGTTCATTCTGCATCCTCTTGTGCAATCCAAAAGATCTTTCCCACCACTACAATAAAGGTTGACTACTTTGTAGTACAGAAAGGATAGGAAAAAAAATGTGAGAGTGGAAGAGAGAATCCTGAATGAATAGGAAAAGGCATGGTGCTGAAAAATGAAATTCAGTATCTTTTTAGCACATGTAGGTGCTGACTTGCAGTCCAAATCTAAAGATTCCTGGCATACTACTCGATTTGTTGTGTCTGTATTGTTCTTTAGGATGAAGTTGCCATATGCAACTGTTCTTCCGAATGTCAGGTGTTAGAGGAGGTGTCTGACAGTGTCTGCTTTTTATGAAATAGGTCTCTCACTTCTCGTATGAGGGCTGAGCTTTTATCTCTGTTCAGTCAGAGATGTTTCATCTCGAAAGAGGATGTTCTATGCATCAGTATACAGACAGTATGGTGGGATTAAGTAATGCCTTTCCTCTTAAAGCCAGATTACCCTCAGGTAAAGAGTAGAAGGTTTTTCTGGGAAAACTGGGTGATGTTTCTAGTGGTAAAGCACTTCATTTGGCAAATAGGCTGTATCTCATATCCGTTCCTTGATCCCCACACTTTTAAAATACAGTTACATATTTTGTATGTTTTATTCACTGATTCTGTAGTGAAAAATATAGGGATGCTCACTAAAATGAGAACAGGACCTTAAAATTCCCTTTAGACTGCTTTGCCTTCCACTTTTACATCCCATAGCACTCCATGTGCCTTTACAGAGAGTCAGACAGCAGAATTCACACAGATTATCCTTTTAGGCCTAATGGGCAGAACATGATTCCTTTTCCTGGATTTACAAGACTTCAGACTTGCATTGTGGAATAGAAAAGGGGGTCACCACAACTGTACCAATGTTTTTGAGTGCAAGTTGCTGTTGTGCTGGTCCTGTGCATGGGGCAAGCTCACAGATGAACTGGCAAATGAGACCTCTCCTTTGGTCACAGAGAATGTCTGCATGTGAACCCTGAGCAGACAAAGGTATTCAGTTTCTGCTGTGTTCATACTGTATGTTTGTACAGCGCAAAAGAAGAGGAGCAGAAATAAATCTTAGATCATAAAATAACTAATTTCTGTGAAATAAATCAAGAGTAGTAATGATTACAGAAATGTTGACCAACAGTTGGCTAAGCTGCTGAAGCATGCAAAGCTCAAGTATTGCAAGTAGTTTGGAAAGATTTGTGTACTACTTTATGTCTAAGTCTTTACCAAAGCTTATTATAATTGCCAGTATTGTTGGTCTGCTACTGAAAAACAGGAATCAATTGCTAAGCAGCAGAAGAAAAATGCATAAATGAACATCTTGCTATTAGATTCCATCCAGTTATTTGGATTAGAGAAAAAAAAGTATTATTTAAGAATCAATGTAATGAAGAAAGAAAGTAAAACCATTATTGATTGAATTCTATCAAAGTATATTAAGGAAGATCATATTGACAAAACATTTGTCCAGATTTAACTGTAAAAATTTATGTTTCTTTCCTATTCTGTTAATATAATTTTTTTTCCCTGTGTGATATTTTAGTGTGATCCGTGGTAATGTAGACACGAAGAGTTCTAATGTACTTTTCAAAGATCCTGGTCATCCTACTTTGAAGATATTCATGGTTCCTATAAAGAATTTTTTCTTTTCTTATCCTTGGTTCTTTGTCAGTGCATATAATCCTTGTCTCTCATTCAGCAGACTTTATGTATACTGCAAAGAGCCAAGTCTGTGTTTTAAGGCACTTCATATTTGAATAGCAATACCTCTTTTTGCTTCATAAATTACTAGAAGGGAGGTATGATGGAAGATTACAAATCAACTGTCTTTTTGTTGCACAACTCTCAAAAAATAATGATTTTCAGTCAATACTATTCTCATCTGATTTGTCCTAGAAATTAAGGTTTTCCTAGGCTTTATATTAAATGTGTCTTGGAAATGTCACCTTTAGGTTTGAGCTATAAATTAAGAGAGGGTGTGAAGCCTAAAAAAGACCATGAAAAGTGGACAGTACTGATTGAGCAATTCAGACAAAATGTCTGAAGTTGCTTCTGTCAGAAAAAATGTCGGAAGGGAGGCAGGAAGAAGGAAAGGGATGAATAAAAGCAAAAAAATGAATTGAACCTGAAAAATGGAGGAATACACTGTTCCTACTTTGAATGAAATGTGAAAAATTAATTCTACATTTAATAAGTAAATTCTATAGATTTCTTTAGGAACCCAAAACAACAGCACACACCTAAAAGCTAACAGGAAGACCCTTTGTAATTGTAAATGTAAAGTGAGAAAAATAGATGAATGAGTGCACTATTCAGGCAAGAAAGCAACAAAATGATTTCCCTGGAAATAAGAATTGATCTATAAACTGGTACGGTAAAAGTCAATACTTTGGTACAGAAATTAATTTCTGGCAATTGAAAGTTGTCTACCCAGTTTCCAAATAATGTCAACTGTTCTACCTTCAAGGAAGCTATCTGCCATACCTTATTGAATTTAACTTTAAATGATATGAATTTTTAATTTTGCATAATTAATAGTTATGCAGAATCAATAAATCTATGGTTACAAAATCACAAAGTGTCATGAAATATCCTTTTCCAATACAGCAAGAGTGAATTTTCACTTGCCTTAATATGTACATATTATACCAGTTACTGTTTTTCTTTTTTTTATTATAACCAGTTTGTACAAATAAAAAAGACACATGTTCTCACAAAACTTGTTATCTTGTGAGGATGCAGAAATCCCAGGGGATCCCAGACTACCATATCACTTTTCAAACTCTGTGGAGAGCTTCATAAATTTTATAACCAGTCTTGTGTACACCATTCATTTTTCATGAGTCTTTTTTCCCCCAGTTTGAAGGTTGAGGGTTTTTTTTGTTTGTTTGTTTGTTTGTTGGTTTGGTTTTTGATTTTTTTGGTTTTTTTCAGATACTGTTATATGCTTACACAGGCTTGAATCAGGGACAAATTGTTACATGGTAGTGCGAATTTCATTCTATACAGTTACACTGACCCATTCCAGAATGGGATAGAGACTCACAGAGAAGTGTTGTTACTTTTTGCCCTGCCAGCCTTTCACTCCAGCTGGAGTGTTTTTCCTGTTTTTCCTGTTTTTCTGAAACTGTGAATTTGAGCCAAACTCAGCTGATTCAGGACAGTTTAGCTGTGTGGATGATTGTGTCAGATTGTGTCAATGGAGAAGATGCGATAAGGGCAGTTTCTGAAATTTCTGCAGCATGTACTTTATACCCGCCTTGAGAATATTCTACATTCTAAGTTTTTGTCATCTGTTTTCTCTACTCTCCATCCATCCAACAGTTTAAATGAAGTTCAAGAAATGTGTAAATGTAGCCTATAAGGAAAACAAAAATTTGAATTTATGGATGAAAAATACAATGTGGAGTTGTGGGTGGCATTCTGTTAACACAATTTTATATAACTGCCTTACCACCTTCTTGTGGCTCTGCCCTGTTAGTGTGAAATCATAAGTCTGTATTAGAAGCCTGTCACAGCACTGGGCTTAAGAAGATTCCTTTAATAATGAAAAATTGCAGTGCTCTGACTGTTCCTCAGCTGAAATATAAAACAAAAAATTAAGGGTTTCAGCAAGGGCTGTTAGAGTTTGGAAGGAGTTTGATAGGACTTCTAGAGGAAAAGGGAGTTGAAACCTTGTTTGTGACTTGGAACTAGAAGGCAGAGGAAGGAAGCCATGTGACAGTCTATGGGGCAGTCTTATCAAACAAGTTTTTATATTTCTTTTGTCGTCGAACTCAGTGACCTGAAGGTCACATTCTATTCTTAACCTGGATGCTATTTTTGATTACTATTGTGTGCTTCATGCAAATGAACAGTCGTCTAAAATAAAATAGGAAGAAATATAACTGAGAAATGAGATAGTCCTGGTGCCATGTATCAATATTTGAATTCTCTGTAATTGCAAAGAAACTGTACATGACAGCCTTCTTAAAGAGGTCTTTTGCATTTGGATGACTTTCTTGTAATTGCCTCTTCTCCTGCAGCTACATTAAAAATAGCTCTTGTTCAGTATGAGTCCATGTGACTATCGATATTAAAAGCTAAATTGGTTTAAGTTGGTTTTGGCAGAGTAAAGGACACCCCCTTTTAAAATTTGGGTAATAATTTTTCTTCTAATGATTGTTGCATTGAACTGTTCAGATCTTTTTTCCATATGAAAACACAAAATCACTTCTAGCAACAAGCAACAATAGAAAGTAATTATTTTCCAAAGAGGAAATTATTTTTTATCATGTGTGAGCTTTAAAAAAGGTATTAAAAATTCAGTATCAGTTTTAGATATCACTGGTGAACTCATTTATGAAAAAGCTAGAATTAATATGGGTATTTGGGTGTTCTGACTGTTCTTGTTTTCTCCAACATCCTGACTTCCTTTTGGGGATAATCTTGTATTATATTACTTTTTTTTTTTTTTTAAGTGTCTGAGGCATAGCTTCATTGTGTATTTTAAATAGCTTTTCATAGCTGGGAGATGTAATGCTGGGACAACTGAGTTTGGAGAGGCAGAGCAGAAGACAAGGTAGTTTGTAGGCACAGTGAGGGCGAGAACAATGGGTATAACTCCTGAAGTATGGATAATATGTAAATTAATAAATTTGCAGACACACACTGGCATACACATGCAGCTTTACTCACAGTTCTAGGTTGTTCTTCAATCACTGTTTAGACATAAAGAACTGTGCCTCTACTTTCCACACAGGAGAGGTCAAAAGCCCAAATGAGAATGTTTGCATTCACTTGCCAATTGTTTGAGGCAGTGCTGTACTAAAGATTGAACATATTGTGGTTTATATTACATTTATTCCCGCATTAGATATGTCTGGGAGGGAAGGAATTTTTTTTCTGTTTATAAAATAGATGCAGTTTTCTTTGTGATGTTGTTAACATGAAGTACAATGTTAATATTGGTCTTAATTAAATCTCATTTACCCATTAAAAATTGTAGTTTGAATTAGGTGCTTTAAGGTTGAGAAAGTCAGCTGCTTGGAAATTACCAGTTGAAGTTCCACTTCTGTTTACTGTCTTTAAAAATGCAGTGAAAATATATCTACAAGCCTGAATAAGCACACAAACATTGATTGCTAATGAAATCAGATTACTTATAAATTGGAAGTCTCTTTTTTAAATTTGGCCTAGCTACTAGCTCTGGGCCATAGAGCTTTAAACCACTCAAATGGAAATAAGTGTGGCTGGTAATTTGCAGAATCAAATGTTTCTGGGTGTCTTCAAGATGCTGTGGCAGGATACATGCTTAGGTATCTAAGCACCCCAATTAGACTGTGGGGTACTTTTTGTATCACAGGATGAGATACAGAGCAGCTACTGTTGGGGAATGCTAAAGCAAGGTAAGGTTTTAGTTACTTCATTTTCAGATTCTTCCATAGAATAAACTGTACAGTTGCATACAATCAGTTCATGCTTTTGTAACACATCCCACAGCAGCTCCTTCTACACTTCTCTGGGAAAGAAGGGATTCTAGACTCTGATGAGGTCCAACATACCCATCTCCTTTTTGGTTTCATACCTTTGTAAGGTAAGGCTGTGTGGGATGGAATTTACTATCCCTCCTAACTCTTGATAGAGGAAGGCTCACAGGGAAGGGCACATCTTCAGAAAGGCATCTTCATGCCTTTCTTATCTTTGGAAAATGCTTTTACAGTCTCCAGTCTCCTGTAGTCATTTTGTTCACCTTGATGGCCACCCTTACTTTAGCTTTCTCAGCTTTTTTGGGAGCAATGGAGCCTTAGACAAAAAAGATACCATGATGCTGTGCTCCTCGGCTTTTGCTTCTGATGGAAATGCAGATCTATCAAAGTTTTAGCTGACTAATTTTACTAATAAAAGACCAAAAATGAAACTGATAAAAATGACTGGTTTAGGGCCTGAGTTGCGATAAGGATCGGATTATCAACAGACTTCCACCTTCTTGGGGGTCTGGAATTCAGTTCTCTGCTTTATTGTTGTTTCACCGAGTTTTAGGCTAGTACTTCAATCTGTTTATGAGAGTCAGATTTTTTCCCAAAAGATTTACCACTCTAAGTATCACTGTCATATACCCATTAACGTTTTGTTACAGTTTTAATTTTTAAAAACACTCCTATTAAACACATTCATCTAAGTTTCTTATTACATCTGTTTTAGCTATACTCTCTTTTCTGAGTATCCATCAAACTAAATTATTTTTGCTTTGTAACTCTTTTTATAACATTGCTTTTTTAGTGCAGAGTTCTTTTATTTACTCCACTTTAAAAGCTTAATGGACACTCAGATTTTGTGTAGTTTTCAGTTATAGCTTGGTAGCAGTGCAAAACCGTAACAAAATAATGGAACTCTCTTAAAACTTTATTAATTCAAAAGTTTATAAGGTTTGTTATCCATGCCAATTTTTGTTACGCTTTCCTTCTTTAAGATAGTGTATTTACCGTATTACTTTGAGTGGGCTCTTATCTTAAACTGTGTGATTTCTTCAGGCTTACTTCCTAATTTTGTATTGCATTTACTTATTTGAAGAGAACATTCATGCAGAAAGCAGTATTTACTGTTACCACTCATCTCAATTTAAGGACTTGTCCCACTGTCCACCACAGTAATGTATTCTAATTACTCAAGAACACAGAATTGTGTTAAAGAAGTATTTTTGAAGCAATGGTATATTGACAATAATAACTGGAGAAAACATAGAAAGCCTAATTTGAAAAGAAAGCCTGTGCTTTGGACACTTTTTCCTAATTGTCATTGTGAAAAAATGGCTGTCATTTTTGCTGTTAGAAAATAAAGGCATCAACGAACATTAAGATAATATCAGCACTTAATCTAATATACAGTTAAGTGATGTGAAGACATGAAAATTATTTTGTGATTGTGCATGCTTCCATTACACTTTGGAGTTTTGTGTACTGCATAACTTGGGCAAAAAATCGTAAATTATGTGCTAATTCTTTCCATCCAGAAGAAAGCAACTTTGGGGCTTTATGAATACATAATATGCTGTGTAAATCTAGCAGGAGTCAGCACGGCTGAACTTGCCGGGAATATGTTTTGCTCAATGCATCTCAACAAAAAAGCAAAACAACACGATCTTAAAAACAAGCATGATATATGGAACAAATATTAAGTGAGTAGGCAGCTCTCTCGGATACTCTGTTTTTTACTGATTTCAGTTTTAGGATGGGCATCTACGTACTCTGAATTGCCATTACTGTGGCTAATGTCCAGTGATCCCATTTTTCTGGTAAACTTGAAAGTGTCAGGTAACCCCCACAAAGTGGTTGAGAATGCCTTCTATGACTAGCTGACTCCATTCAGGAAGAACTGCATGCTTTATGTTTAATGTATACAAGTATCACAAGACCACTTCAGAGCATGGATTTAGTTTTTTTTTGTTATTTTTCTTTTTGTGTTAAGAGGTATAGCAAAGTTTTCCCCTGATATATAAACTAATAGGCAAGATGAAGATACTGGATAAGTAATGTGAGGGAGAACATCTAGTAATGTGACTTCAGAGTATTTGTCTCTGCCTTATTGTTGTCACTTCTCAGATTTCCCTTTCTAAAACCAGTTTTGTCTCCTTACATTTTTTATAATACGTTTATTTTCCCTTGGATTCAGAATCCAGTAAAAACAAAATCCCAAGCTCATATTTTCATGTAAATGGCATCTGTGTTTTCCTTCAGTTTAGTGATGTCAGAATCTTAGGAACAGTTTCAAAAAAGCTTCACCTTGCCTGATTTGTCTGGAGCTACTTTACAAAGATACACTGCACAGTCAATATTTCTAATAGAATAAACATTTCTCACTACCAATGTGTCATAACTGTGAAATAAATAGTTTTAATGCATTCAGATTTTATCCTTGTAAAATTGCATGGGAAGAAAATGTTAAAAAAACCCCCACCACTGCAATGTATGTGACTGGGTGTTATTTCAAAGAAAACCTCATTAGATACTTGAAAAGGCATAGTTCTCTAAATGAAAAAGTTAATCTCAAAGTTTTTTAAAAACCTAGTTAAGAGAAATGAAAATGGTAATATAAACAACAGAATACATAATAAAAAAAAGAAGATAACTGGTAGTAATTAAAATTTATGTATAGATATCTGAAAGCTAAATAAATCTGTGGAGACAGTATCAATCTTTTGGTATTTTGGATAAGGACAATAAAAATTCTTTGAGACAGTAAAATGTCCCCACAACCATTGGATAGAAAATGATAAAATGATTTTTAGAACGTTGCAATATTAGACAAACTCGAAGGTCTTTCAAAGGGAAAAAGCAACATCTGGAAAGTAGAAGCAAGACGCTTCAGATAGTGGTAGGCAGATTAACATTACACAAATCCAAAGAAAAATCCTGGAGAAGAGTCATAGCCAGAGACAATCAAGAAGCATGATGCTTTTAGGCTTAGTTAGGGAGAAATTAGCCAACAAGAAATCTAGTGCTGGAAAATAGATTCATGAAATAACTGTAATAAAATGTTTATTAGGTGATACATTTTAAAAATGTTGACATATTTAGTGCTCTAAATTATTTAGCTTTCTTTGATCAATCTAACCTCATTAAAACTAGTACTCTGCAAAGACCACTGTATCACAATTTTAATGATAATTGATATCCCAGAGAGATGGTAAACAGAAAAACAGGTAATGAGGTTATAGCCAGGTCCAAAAGATCTTTTGTTGTTCTGGGGCTGTTTATCATCATTATAATATATCTGCATGAAAGCCTGAGTTTGTTTCCTATAAACATTACAGATATCATAAAAACTGGTTAAGTGATCACTGAAATAATCAAAATCAGACAGAGCTTTACAGCACAGCACAGGTTGTATGGTAGCATAACCTTGCTTGAATAGGGCATGCATTTATGACCAAATGGTATAAATCATACATACATATGTACAAGGCAGACCTCTTCAGAGAACTAAATTCATGCAACAAAGAATTTAAGTGCTATGTATGGCCAAGTATCCATAATGCACATTGGTGGCTACAGGAGCAGTAATGCTTCTGCAGTACCTCAGGGAAAAACCAAAGGAAGAGTAGGCAGCTGTCACTGCACCGATATTAGCATGGGTTTTTTCAAAAAAGGTTGTCTTATTCTAGTAATGACATCTTCAAAAGATTTTTGGCTAAAATTGTATGAACTGATTTTTCAGTGACTTTTTTTCCACGTTAAAAGTTCATCCTTATATCTTTGGCTAAAATAAAAGTTTTACCTGTTTTTGTTTTAAAAGTTTTTAATTTCTTTGCATAATTTCAATATTTACAGCTTTTTGAAGTAAAAGAATTAATAAAATAGCACAAGGATATTGATAAGAATTAGTTCAGCAGACATAAAGTCCTACTTCTGAAATATTTTAGGGCAAGGCAAAAGACTAGTCATGACTAGATTTTTCTTGGAAACATTTTCCTAGCTCGCCTAGGTTATGTAATATACGAATCTCTTTGTGAAAGTCCATAGGCTGGGCACTGCATGTAACTGCAGTAGATGAAAATGGGTTTTTTGTGCTTTAAATTTTAGGACTTTGTATTAGTCAATCATCTAATTTTGGCATTGTCTAGAACAATTAATGGATATTATGTTTCTTCTGAGGGGACAACCAAGAGATAATTCTGAAAGGTGCTTTTTTCCCCCTCTAACTTAAATATTGATTTTTTTTTTTAGTCTGTCTTTATGGGATTCTTTAATCTTCTTAAGTGTTTTTACTGTGTGTATATATATATATGTATATACACATATATATGCATTTGATTTACTTACGAAGGTAATCTCACTCCCCTTGCAAACTTTTTGAAAAAACTTTTTAAAGAATACCTTGTATCTGTAATGTGAGAACAGAATTTTCAAGGAATGTTCAATTCTGCAGAATTTTCCTGATAGTTTAAGAAAAAGAGTACTGAATAAATTAAGTCAGAAAAAATTCAGCCAGACTGTTTTTGTTCATGAAATTGGGATATGCATTTAGGATTTGTTTTTCCAAGTCAAGCATACACAAGTTTGAAAGTGCTATCTTTAGAAAAACATTAGAGATTTTGAAAATGTATGGGTTTTTTTGTTTTCAAGCAAGCTGTCAAAATAATTTAAAATGAGTTGCATTCGCTTCTCATAAAATTTGTACAACACAAAATTCCAGTGAGAGATGATAATGAGAAGAAAGTCCTTCTTATCAAACCTGGTTTCCTTTTATGATAAGGTAAGCCACCTAGGTGATTAAGGGCAGCTAGTCGATGTAATCTTTCTGGATTTTAGTAAAGCTTTCAGTACTGTCTGTCACAGGATCCTTCTGTACAAAATGTCCAGCACACAGCTGGATAAACTCATCATGCAATGGGTGAGCAAGTGGGTCATGGGTCGGGCACAAAGGGTTACAGTGAATGGGGTGACATCAGACTGGCCATGTGTGACTAGTGGGGTAACACAGGGTTCCATCCTCTGCCCTGTGCTCTTCAACATCATAAATGACTTGGACACAGGACTGGAAGGGAAGCAAGTTTGATGTTGATACTGAATTGTGAGGAGTTGTCAACTCCCTTGAGGGCAGAGAGACCCTGCAGAGAGAGCCAGACAAATTAGAGAGGGCTGAGTAACCAAATGAAGTTCAGCAAAGGAAAGTGCTAGATTTCACACCTGGGATGGGACAACCCTGCTGTCAAGAAGCTGGAAAGCAGAACTGTGGAAAGGGACCTGGGGATCCTGGTCAGTGGCAAGTAGAACATGAGTCAGCAGTGCCCTGGCAGCCAGGAGAGCCAAGCATGTTCTGAGGGACATCAGGCACAGCATCACAGCTGGGCAAGGGAGAGGATTGTCCTGCTCCTCTCTACACTGGAGTAGACTCACCTTGAGTGCTGGGGGCAGATTTGGGTGCCACTATGTAAGAAAGATACTAAACTATTAGAGTGTTCAAAGGAGGGCAACAAAGGTGGTGAAGGGCCTTGAGGGGAAGCTGCATGAGGAGCAGCTGAGAACACTTGGTCTGCTCAGCCTGGAGGAGACCAAGGGGAGACCTCACTGCAGGTACAACTTCCTCATGGTGGGAAGAGGAAGAGCAGACACTGATCTCTCCTCTCTGGTGCCCAGTGACAGGACTTCAGGGAATGGCCTGAAGTTGTGTCAGGGCAGGTTTAGGTTGAGTATTAGAAAAAGGGTTTTTACCCAGAGGGTGTTTGAGCCCTGGAACTGGCTCCCCAGGGAAGTGGTCACAGCACAAACCTGACAGAGTTCAGGAGTGTTTGGACAATGCTCTCAGGCACATGGGATGACTCTTGGGGGTGGTGCTGTGCAGGGCCAGGAGTTTTATTCAATGATCCTGATGGGTCCCTTCCAGCTTAACATACTCTGTGATTCTGTGGTGATTGGTGAATGATAAGGGCCAAAGGAAGCTGAATTAACCTAGGGTGTCTGTTGTAGAGATCAGTTATGAGAGTGTCTTTATGGAACTTGATCTGCTGCTTGTCCTCCTGCAAAATAATCCTACTGTGCCAGAAATTCGTGTAAGCAGGAGCCTAAGCTGAATTGAATCAAACTTAGAGCTTTTATACAAATACTAGTTATTTGTATTGCAGCTGAAAGATGGTGAATCTGTCATTCAGCTGTTGTTTAGCAATTTACTATGAATTATTTATTATTCTGATATCTCTGTTCTTTTTCTGATATACAGGCAAATTGCTGGTGAAATGCAAGTGTATTTATGCAAATAGAAACTTGAGTTGGATTAACTCAGTGGGATATGTATTTTTATAACAATAGCATGTTGTGTGGCTTTTTTTTTATTTTCTCTAAGTCAGAATTGAATAGATTTTTTTCCTCCTAATTCCCTTGTTTATGTTCAGTAAGGCAGGTGGATGGTTACAGGAAGGATATCTGTTGTCTTCTATGAAACACATGGTACAGTAAGCTAGACATAGGGATATCTGTGATCTTTGTATGTTCTTAAATATTTTTTCTAACTCTAGAGAAAATGCTGTATTTTTTAATTCTTTAATTAATTTATCCCAATTCATTTTTGAGCCAGTTATACAAACCTTTCAAGTGAAGCATATGCTGCTTACTTAAAATACTTGCAAAACTACCTATGCCTTTGAGATGGAACTATGCATTTGGTGTGAGGATGAGCGTCACTACCTTCTCTCTCAAATGCATCCTGGAAAACTGCCCATTCTTTTAGTTAGGATGCAAGGGAATGGCTTAGGCCATAAGGAAATGGCTTAAAGCTGTGTCAGGGTAAGTTCTGGTTGGGTGTTAGGAGAGTTCTTCACTGAGAGGTTGGTCAAGCACTGGAACAAGCTCCCTAGGAAGTTGACATTGTCCAAAGCCTGTGTGTTCAGGAAGTATTTGGGAAATGCTCTTAGATGTGTGGTTTAACTTCTAGGTTGCCCTGTGTGTGTAATCAGGAGTTGGACCTGATAATCTTTGTGGGTTTCTTCCAATTTAGGATATTCTGTGATTCTGTGGTTTGATTATAGATCAAAGCACTTTTAACCTTTTAATTTGGACTCTTCTTAACCTATTTTCCATTCCGTTTTTTCCAGTCATTTTACAGGTATCACACTGAAACTGTACACAACCTCTCTCCTCCCTTTATTCTGATTTTCCTACTTAATTGATGAAGTAGTGAATACACTAGTTAACTAAACAATAGTTTAACTAGTTTTTGATAACATAATTTGATTGTTGGTTGTTTTTTATTTAAAAAATGGAAGAGAATTGTCATTCGCATAATTAATTTTTAAAGTTACTCCCCTGTCTGGCTTATACTTCTTGAGCTGTTTCTTTTTCCTTTGTTAGCCAGACTGATACCATATTTCATAAGAGGCAAATAAAGGAAAAATAATTATGTATGCATCTGCTAATGTTACAGTGCTACAGAAGTCATCTCATCCCTAGTGACTGCTGAAATGCAAACAAAACATAAATACCATAAAGGATAAAACTATGAATTTATATGTGCATGAAATGCCATGGTTAAATGCAGTATGAAATTTGGATAACAATACAGAAGTGCAAGGCACCACATTCAGAATATCTACTGATTCTGTCAAACTAGGCCTGGAATAAAAAAAATTAAGGATCTTCCAAAGAAGGTAAGAGGAGTAGGGAGGAAGAGGCTCTGGTTTAAGCTTGATCATGCAGTACAAATGATGTGGGGGAGATAAGTTGCACAAAATGACCTGACACTCTTACAAAAATGAAGTTTTCCCATTCATGTCACTGTGGCTCCTGCTGGAGCAAAGCCAAACTTGCACCACTTTAAATTATGCTGTTAAGTGGGAGTGCTCGTTATACTTTGAGAGTCTGGAGAAATCCTATATTGAGTAAGGAAAAGCTTTTTGGCTTAATATCTGAACTTCTAAAAAGCAATCTTGTATTAGAATTGTTACATTAAAATATCTTCTTTCAAATATATTTTTCAGAAAGTCTAGACAGTGAGATATCCAGAATATGGATACACATTTTGGATTTTGCAGAATCCATATGAATTATGAAATTATTTTCTTTAGATAGCTAAATTCTGCAAGAGAAGTTGAATTACCTGGTCAGTTTTGAAGATCATACCTTGTCAGTTGTTCAAGGCTGTGCAATGAATCACTGAAGATTAAAGGCTAAAACTGCTTAATCTTGAGTGTTTTTTGCTCACTCTGTCAACTGGATAGGATTTTCAAGGAGATACTGATAGAAATATTTTAATCTGTTCATAGAACATATCAAATAAATCAAATGATGATGATGAAGATAAAGTAATATCTTTTCAAAGCATCAGTAAAGCAGCAATTTATGTGTCACTTCCACAGTTCAGCAGGGTCATAATGCTTGCCTGTTCAATCCAGTTATGCTTTCAGTGCTGCTGAGAAGTCTGCAAATTTTTAGCAGCCATTGTCTTAAAGGCAAGAATAAAAATAATAGTTAAAGTATTATATTTTGATTTATGAAATCTATGCTATCAGTATGAGGCTTTGGAAAGTTCATTATTAGAATATTGAATATATTGAGGTACAGAGCTGACAGACCACAGTCCTCTGGGGTGGTTTAAGTTCAACATCCTACTGGCTTAATTTAGGTAAACTTGAGGTAATTTTGGCTTTTAGGTAGGTATCAGAAATAGGAAGCAATAAAGAAGTAATATGTTCTTCAGTTTATATTTTTTGTGCATGTAAGGATTTCAGATCACAAATAGCTAAATTTAGGGTGGTTGAATTCACAGCTGTTTTTAATATATTTGTTTTCTTCAGATTTTTGATAATTGACAGTTAAAAGATGAATTAATTATATACAGATTATTATTTCCCTCTAGTATAAATAAATGGCCCTTGAAAATTTCGTCCCTTCTAAAGGAATGCCAAATCCAAGTTTTTACTGGAGTCACTAAATTACATGTATGTGTTATTATAGTAAATAAGCAAAAGGAAGTATAAGTATGAATCTTCGGAATACTTGCATCAGCCTAAACTGGTAAAAGCTTGCCAGTCAGTTCCTTTTAAGTATTTTAGAAGTATTCAAGTTGAATTTTCACGTACAGTGTGATATATGAGTTGTACAGTCGCTGTTTAGTCTCTGTAGCCATTATTCCACTATGGCTTTCTCCCCATCAAAACCACCTCCCTTCCCCAGGATATAGAATGTGTAACACGAAATGAGTATTTAAAAGCTGGAGACTAGACTTTTGATCTTCAGAAAAGAGTTAGCCACTTAACCACATTCATCTGTTTGCAATACCATCTTCTGTTTCTTCCTGTTTGTTTTTTATTACTGTGTATTACAAAAGTGTAAGATTTTTCCAGACTTCTTTTAATCCTCGGATGTGGTCTTTTGTCTTACTGCTTTCCATTTGTACCCTGTCTTGACCACAAAAAGTGGCTATTTTCCTTCTTCATGATTTTGTGTTCTCTTGATAATACTCTCTATAATAGTATTTAGTACTAAAGCATTACGTACTTAAAGGATGTGAGAATCCCCTATCAAGTCAGACTGTGAAAGATAGTACCTCCAGCCAGTAAATGGAGTTATAAAGAGGTTTTAAGCAAAGATTTTCCATTAAGGTTCCATGCCCATGAGACATTTGGAGTACAGTCTTTTCTCCAAATATGGGAAACCACAGCTGGAATCTTTAAGAATTTTTGCTGCTAAACTTTAACTACTCTTATTTCTGCTTATTAAAGTATGCACAGATAAAGAGGGAGTACACATGAACAATGTGATAGCTGGTTAGCTTTTCAATACGGCATCAAAGCATATCCTTTATAGGTCTGCATTAAGATAGGGTTATATTTTGAGAAAGTAATCATTAACACTGACAAAACAATTTATCTTTGCCAAACTTGTCTTCGGTATCCACAGAAGTGTGATACTGACAGGCAGAAATTTCACTAAAATTTTAATCCAAAGCAGAAGAATCTCAACTTTTTTCAGATACGAGTTTTAATTACTTAAACATTTTCTTCAGTGATACAGTAAGATGTTTGTGAAATAATATCACTTAGCTTCTTAGTAGTGTGTGTTTACTTTTGTTATTTTATGTATTTTTTTTATTCTTTTATGGATTTTCTCAAGTCATTTTCCTAATGGAATGAAAAATGTAAAACACTATTGCAAAATTCCACTCTTTTTGTTGGCCTTTTGCAGGCATCTGGAATCCTTTTGATCTGAACAGAATGTCTTGAGTTTTTCTATTCAACATTTCCTGGACATCTAATAATTTTGCTTGTCTTCTGAAAATCAGATCTTATTTTAAGGTTCAATGTCAAAATGGAACTATTGCTTAGGTCTTATCTTGGAAAATATTTTGCTGTTTTTAGTGCTGTTTCTAACTTTTAGCTATTAATAAAACTTCTGATATGAATTATTGAGACCTTAAAGCTGGACATTCTATACCTCTGATTAGGCACCGTGGAATGAGGATCACCCTTTTTGCAACTACATTACATGGGGTCTCATGATCTGAGGTCCATTGCAGCTCCTGTATGATTTCTTCAGAACTGCTGCTCAGTAATTGTGCCCATTCCTGTGTTTGTGGAGCTGCTTATTCCTCTCGTGTAAGTTTTGGATTTTCTGGATTTCAAGCTCAACTTTTCAAACTTCTCTAGCTGTTGGAGAGCTTCTAAACCTGTTTTCCAAACTGTGCCATGGTAATAAGCATACTCGTTGCTATATTTCTGTAATTAATAAGCATATTAAATCGTATTGAATGTGGAACAGAATTCACATGCAGAATATTGTTTCTTGTATCTTGTCTCTTTTATAATTTAGCTACATGTAAAATAAGTAATTTGAGTCTTTTTTGTACCATCATAATTTTTCTCTGAAATTCATTTTCTTAATTTAGCAAGAAATACATGAAAACAAATGGCTTGTAAATTTCATCCACCTTCTTTTTCTCTCATGGTGTTGTGATGACCTTTAGTTAGAAGACAGTCAATTACTGGTCTGAGGGGAGGAAGTGTGAAATCGTTTAAGTATGTCCATTGTAAGAAAAGGGCAAGACTGTTTGCTGACATGGAAGAACACTTCCCAAAAATCTGTAGGGGTATTTTACTGTTGAGATATTAGAGAGATTATTTTTAATCTTGGGTATGAGAAACTGAGAACCTTAGAGCTTGATGAAAGGCAAGAAGATTCTTTTCCTGAGAAAAATGTAATGCTTGTGAAGATTAAGCATGAGTAAAAAAAGAATTCTGTTCCAACCTCCTAATATTTTGATAGCCTGCACTAAGGTCAGCAGGGATTCCTTTAGTTAACATGGATATTGTTTGAAAAATGAAACAATTGCAAAAATTATTCTATGCTATTGATCATTTAAGATGTTCTTACCTATCAAGCACAAAAGCAAATGCTATTTCCAAATGAAATATTGTGATCTCTAATTTGTGATTCTTATACCAGGTGATGTCAGCATACTTACTTGATTTGTGTTCTTTTTTGTGTATTTGCAGAATTTGAAGGTCTGTTGTCCTAGTGAAATTAAAAAAAACACCCAAATTGGGGCAAGAAACTTCTATTCCAATTAATATAGTTGTATTAGGGTTCAAATGATCCTCATGTTAAATATCTATGCCAAAGAATTAAATTCAATATAAAAGTAAGACTTAGCATTTTTTTTTTATTAGCCCTAAATATTAACGTTTGTTTTATTGGACCAGAACAATTACTTTGGTTTGTTTAAATTTTTTAAAATAGCACTTTTAGTAGCTAGTTTGAGTTTATCCAGGTGAACAGACCAGTAAATATATACGTTTTAGAGAGATGTGAAAGACCAGTGGTAACAGTCCAATCCTGTTGCAACATTACTTATTTTGTCTGTACTTTTGCTTGTACAAAGGGCCCACAAAACTGATGCTTTTATTCATAGGTGCAGTTTGAGACTGAGTGTGAAATGCTAAGAAAACTACTCTGGAACTTTTTTTTTTTTTTTTTTTTTTTTTTGTTTGTTTGTTTGTTTGTTTGTTTGTTTTGTTGGGTTTTGTTGGGTTTTTTTGGGTTTTTTTTGCATCTGATGTTGCTGTGCAGTTGGAGGAACTGCACGTGCATTTTTTTTCCTTTTTGAACACATAACAAATCACATTTTATAACATTACTTTGATGCTCTCCTAGCCTGCTTATACCTCATACATGTCACTTTTTAACCCTAAAATCTTTGCTTTTCTTCTTGTTTTAAGCTCCATAAATCCTGATCTTGCAAACAGGCCACACCCTACGGCGAAGATGCAGAAGCTGGGCGTTCTTGCTTTCCTTTACAGGTACTCCAGTCACCTCAGTGTGTACTTTCAGGAGTGCCAAATGCAGTGGTGACTGGCATTTTATTTTACACCTTACACAAAGGCTTTTCTGGGGTGAAAGCCTCCAGGTGCTCTTGTATACAAAGAAATTTCTTGCTAGTATTTGAGGAAGAAGCTATGATCATAGGTTGACATTAGTTGAAGACTTTTCAGATCCAATTATAGCAGTAAACTGATTTAGGTCACTTTTCATCACTGTATCCGAGTGTACACTTTACTTTATACATAAGCTTAATTTCATTGCCTTCAGTGGAACTGAAGCAAGCATTAAGTGTTATTTGGATTTAAAGCCAATTCCTGTACACTACTGATAAACTACAGAAGTAAAATCTAGCTGTGGCTGTGCAGTAATCCTGATAGAACTAGGCTGATATCAGTCATGCTGCATCAGGAATTCATTTGGTTTGCAGTCTTACTGCAAACCACAGTTTTTTCTTCTTAATACTGTTAGTAGATGATAGTTAAATGTGTCTGATTGAAAACAGTACTGAAATAACTCCAAACTGTACCTGAGTCAGTGTTTGGCCATGTTCCTTCCTGTGTATAGGCTTCTTCCTCTTATTGAGCCCCAGAAACAAAAATATCCTTGAGAAAGAAATTATCATATCCAGTTTCAGGTGAACTGGTAAATGCTGGCAAATGTTGGCCCTGCAAGTACTTTTACTGTCCACTGGTACCTCTTTTGGTCTAGCAAATTTGATGTAGGATCCTGTCGTGCAGCGTTCTTTGAGTTAGTAATTTTTTATTACTCATTAAAAAAGACATTAAAGGGTAAAGCTGACACTCTGTAGTGGAATTTGTTCTCTTTAAGTCCCATAAAACAGTTGCATGAAATTTAATTTTTCCACTTTTCATATCTGCAATTGCTTTTTCTCAAAATCAAGTTCTATGCAGTGTCCAATTGCACACAACTATACTTCTATAAGCAATAAAACAGACTTATCTATTCTGGTTTTACACTAGTCACAAATCTTAAATTTAGCTTAAAGCTGACAGTTCCCAATCTTTTAAAAATCAATTCCAGTATCAGCTGTTTTGTCTTTATTATTTTTTAATCATTTTGTGATTCTCATCATACATCATCTTATTTGAAATAAGATCTTGCCTATACAGGAAACATTTCATGTAATTAAAGGTCTATCTTTAGACATATGTTTAAGCATTACTGTATAGTCCACATATACTCTGTGAGCTTTTAATAGTTTATTTTGGTCTAGCTGATTTCCAGAAGTTTTATAAACATTCATTTAAGGTCACAATAGTACTAAAAGTGTGAATGAGATATAGACCCCTTATGCCTGATGCCAGGACCAGAAGCAATAGCTATCAAATTTCTGCCGTAAGACTTCAGTCTCGTGGGAAATTTGGGTGCCTTCCCAAAAGCTATCCTTAAGATTCAATCATAGATTTCTACATGTTTCTTTTAGGTTCATGGCTGCATAAATAAATAAAAATGTGCCATTAATTATGTATTAATGTTTCCTGGTTTATCCTTATTAAAAATGTAAGGCAGTACTGTACCCAGATAAATTTGCCTTCATTTGTGACAGAAACATTACAAAAAAGATGTTTCAGGAATCCCTGATGGTAATTCTCTCAGCCTTTGTAGGATTAACATTTTGTCTTTCCCAGTTCCTACATTTTCTGTTTTCTTATATTTTGATTGATTCTGATGCTTCTAGTAGTTGTTTATAATCTAAATCTATTGTCTCCATTTATTTGTTGGCAATTTCTAGGGACAGTAAGTTAGTGTTTTATTTACTTTTCAGCAGTGAATCTCAGCCAAAGCCTCTGAAGAGCATAGGGATGTTTTCATTAGCTGTTATGGACTTGGTATGGTTCTGTGTTATTGAAACAAATAAATGGCTGTTTAATATAGAGAAAAAAAACAAAACAAAACAAAAAAAAAACCCCAAAACATCAAACAACCAGCTCAGGTGTTGGCAGCAGTGTTTCCAGATTATGAGACAACTCAGTACAACTGCACCACTACTGATAACTGAGGTAGTTTAAGCAGGGCCTGGTAGCTCCCAGTGGCCTTCTGCATGCAGGTATACCATAAATTACCTTACGCTTTGTTTTTATTTTCCTTGATTCAAGTTCAGGAAAAGAGAGGCTGTTTCCTAATTGCATAAGAAATCACAAGTTAAGGCCATGAGCCTTACTGATATATGCAAAGGGTTTTGTGACTTTGAGCATGTAAATCATATGAAGGGCAAGCTATTCATCCTTGCAGTTTCTTTTGGCCTTGGAGTATTTATAGAGGCTCCCTGTGGAGCTGCACTGTCAAGCATCTCCCAGCTGGGGAACAGCTTATGAAAGGTTCTCTGAGGACTACGTATGCACACTGAAAACTCATTAATAGTCATATGCAGTCCGAGAAGCAAGACTATTCGTGTGTCCTTTCTTCATCTGGAGAAATCTTTGGGTTTATTTCTTTCATAGTGACATCTACTACTTTGGAGCATTTTTTTGTTAATGCTCAAGGTTGGCTTCAAAAGGGACTAAATGTCATAGAGCTGGTTATTTTAATGTCTGACAAAATTATTATCTCAAAATAGGTGTTCAGAGTCAATCCTCTACTGGATACTCAGCTGATTGCAATTCCTGCAGTGCAGAACATAAAAAACAGCTCAATATGTGAAGAACAGAGCCATAAATATGAAATGTGGAAGACTGAAATTTGAAATTCTGTGGCAGGGGCAAGATTTTGTGCACAGAGTAAATAATAGGTCAGAATAAAGATGCAGAATTATTATGTAAAGTCATAACAGTCCCTGACTGGACTGATTTCACACTGCTTCTGTAGGGCAGAATCTCCCCCTGGGTCTTTGAATGATGGTGCCACAACAGTGCAAGCACCATGTTTGACCTATGGTCTTTGAATTTTTCTGTGGAGTCATTGAGTTGTTCTATAGAGCTGAGATTCTTCATTCCTTTGGATCATCGTTTTTCTTCCATATGCAGCATTTCACTAAGTGATTGAGTCATGGCAAGTATTTATTCCTCTGTTCCTATTCCATATCCATTGCAAGGGTTTTTAAATCATAGGCAGTGATTCATAGCTTGAGATGTAATTCTGTGAAACCTTCCATTGTCATTTTATGAGTTATCGATTCATATTTTCATCTGCTTGAGGACCTGATGAAAACTTTTGTGTCCCCAAATTCATGGTTCAACTGTATGCATTTGAGGTCTGATCAGGATTGTGTTTTGAGTGCATATCTCGATGAAAATGTTGGTGATGCTGGGTAGACAGTTGGACTTTGATTTGGTGAGTTGGTTTTTTTTCCTTTAATACATACTGGTGGAGTGCTCTGTTGTATGTCTGCACTGATTATGCATTTAGAAAGATTCGAGGACTTGCTGATAATGCACAACATATCACTTCAGAGCATTCAGGCTCTCAAAAAAACTTCGGGAAAATTAGCGAGAATGATGTAAGTAGTTCTAACACCTTGGTTAGGATGGTCTATCCAAGCAGCAAGCTGAGGAAACAAGTTAGAGATTAATCTAAAATGGGTCCTGGTCTTCACCTTCCATCTTGACATTTTGTTGTCTTGAATCTCCTGTCTCTAAAACATCAAGATATAACATGACACAGTAGACATGAAATGTCTACTATTGTGAATGTCTCAGGTAAGTTCTATAATGCTGTAAGATGGAGAAAGCCTTTCCATTTTCATGCTAGGTTTACATTAAATTTGAAGCTGTGAAATCTTCTGACTTTCCCAGGTGAATTCTTTTGAGTGTTCTTACAGTTTTGACAACCAGTGTATGCTCATGTGCGCCTTTCCATATAATTAGAAGCTGACAAAGTCAGTGTTGAGGCAAGTGAGGTTCTTTTGCTTCTTGCACAGCATGAAAAGAGATCTGTGTGGTGTTCTGAAGGATCATCCTGAAGAATTTTCCTCTGAGGTGAAAGGAAGTAATAAATCTGCAGATTACTAGGAGTATGAGTACCAAAACAATTACTAAGATGCCTCTAAAATCAGAGGTCCCAGGAGAGGTGAACTTTTTCTAAGGAGACATTAACTTTCTTCTTGTAAGAGAAAGTTACATTAGAAGGTTGTTGTCCAGCTAGCTTGACAGAAAACATCTGGGCTCTCTGGTGGGTGGCAAAATATGTAAGTATTTTGTTTTACTCTGTTAGTTGCCATGAATAGCCATGTGTTCTGTTCTGCTGCAGCCTGTTCTGTTGCAGTCATGGGAGAAGTAGTGACATGAGAGAATTTTTTTTTTTTTACTTCACTTTTTATTGTTAGTGTCTTTTAATGATGTCCAGGGCTGTGCAATATGTGAGAAACTACCCCTATGCTGCTGTTCTGCCTCACTGTAGAATAATGAATGTCGAATCTCAGTATTCAGAGCCTGCCTGCAGCAAATCTGGTCAAAAGCAAGATGCTTTAATAAAGCTTCAACTCTGGGTTTTGAGCTACAAACCCATGTGTTTAGGAGCAGTACTCTCTGTCACTGGTATAAGCAAATTATTCCTGCTCCATGTGGTTCAAAACAGGGAATGCTGATTTGAGTATTTACACTTTCTATCCTGCAGCTTATGTGGTGGTGTTTCTTTCCAAGGCTCAACTTTCCTCTGAGCTGTAGACTTTAGTAAAAAGTCTTGTTCTTCAACTTTTTAATCACTTTCTATGCTTCTGCCTTTTGACTCTCTGTATGTTGATTCTTTAGACCAATACAGTTTTTCCATTTTCTGGTACAAGCCTTAGAATATCAACAAGAAACAAAAATAACAAAAATGAAAAGCAACCTTCCAGATAATACTTCATAATTTTCTTGAACAAAGGGTAAGCTTTACAAGCAATTATGAGCTCTAGTAGTAATTATCAGTCTACTTGAACATTTTATAATTCGTAAAATAGTGATTTAAAGCAACTTACATCACTGTATTTTTTATTTTCTCTTTTAGTTTTTTGTTTTAATTAGAATAACTACATATGGTCATATGCCATTTTCCAGGAAAAGGTAAAAAAGAAGAGTAACAGAGTAGTTAATTTTACTCCTCCGTATCATAATAAATTAGTTTGAAAAAAAATGAGGATAAGAATTTAATTTTAGTCATAGCAAATGTTTGCTTAGAAATGCTGTTCCAGCTGATGTTATCTTAATAACCCTCATGCTGTGCTGAGTGCTTCTGTGGTTTCTTTCTGAAGCCTGCAGACTGAAGGAGCATTGTTACACCATTAGCACCTGTACTTTGGATGGGTTCCTCCATTTGAATGTTTCTTGACTTTTTGTTTCCCAACAGGACCTTATTCCAAGGGACAGTGGGCTGTATTAGGTGAAGCATAGGAAGCATATGTTTGTTGACCTCTTCAATGTATCTGGTAAAGGCATTACTCATGTAGAGGAAAATAAGCTTCTTTATACACTGTGCCAAAAATCAGGGAAGTAATCAGTAAACAGTGTCACGGCCATCTGCAGTAGCCTTCTCTGGTTATTGCACATGTGCTTTGCTTTAGACAGTCACTTCAGTATTCCTGTTTAAAAAAAACCAAAAAAACCCAACCAAACCACATTTTCCTTGGATCTTCAGTTATCTCTAAGGATGTTAAATTGAGTTTTACTACACCTGCAAGACCACAACTTTTCTGTTTTCAGCGTTGTAGGGGATGTTTCTAGGGCTCCGACGATGCAAGCATGAAAGAGAAATTCACTCTTGAACTATTTGGGAGTATTTTATTTTTTTTTTTAATTAACATGAATGTAAAATTAGTGGAAGATTTTAAACTGACAGCTCTGGTAATTAATTGCTGCTAACTCGATCTGGTCCAAAGGCTGCCACAGATTTAAAGGAGCTTTGGTTTATGACGCCCATTGCGATCATCCATTACACTGATCTGATCTCAGCGCATTTTGGTTACAGTGATTATTTTAAAAAACAGGGCTTTTTTTGTTGTTGGTTTTTTGGTTTTGTGTTTGTTCGTTTGCTTGGGCTTTTTTTGTTTGGGTTTTTTTTTGGGAGGGGGGTAGTTTTGGTGCATTTTACTCAGGCAGATTTGGTAATACTTTGAGAGTTAAAGTTTTGTGGATGAGAACTGCAGGGGGAAAAAATTGAAAGTATTGGAGAATGGGAGAGATAACCAAGTTCTTTGTCAACAGGAATAAATTTATAAGGTAAGGGATGGGTAATTGATATGACTGAAATATCTACCAGGCTCCTCTCCAGACTGCATACTTGCAGGCTTTTTGAACAGATACTGGATCAGGGACTGGTTTTGTCCACTGGCTCTAAAGAGATCTGGATTGTGAAAGCTGTGGATGGAATCACATTGCTTCTTTAAATTCAAAATACATAGTATATTTCAATTATTAAGTTACTAATTAAGTAAGGAAGTAAACAATATGAACAAATCCTTGTATCAATAAAATAGGTTAGCCTGAGGTAAAAGCAGAAGTGATTAGGATTATGTGCCTCTGAACCTCAGAAATTCTGTCCATATCTGTCCTTTGTTCAATTTTTGTGTCCGTTTTGGTTTCCTGGTGACTATTTGTAATCAAAGAACATCCAGCCTTTTTTTTTCCCCCCTGGGTTTGTACTGTCATCCAATCTGAGCATGAAATCCCAAGTTTGTGTTAATGTACTTTCTGAAAAGAAAATAATTTTGTTATTTATTATTATTAATTAATTTTCTGTACTGTTCACATTCTAATTTGGGGCATTTGGTACTGGGGCATGTTGTGAATTTTCAGTTTCATTAGGAGCACAATAAACTATTGCAGGGGACCAGGAAACTCCATGTTTCTAGAGGTAGCTCTGTCCCCCACTGTGAAATATTTTGCCTTTTAAAAAGCTTTACCTTGTTCCTAATTTGAGTTCTTTTGATGCTCTTATTGTCAAGAACCATCTCTCTTTCAATAAAACAATTGTCCTCTAGCAAGATATAATGAAAATTACTTTTTTTTGCTTAAAAATAATTCCCTTGTTAAATTCAATGCACTGGTTTGAATTGTTATTGATTTTGTTGGTTCTATACGCTGCTGAAAAACACAGAGAATTTTCTTTAATCATGTTTGTTCTTAATATTAGATTAGTACAGGTCTGTTCTTACATATTAAAACTTGTCTTCCTATTCAACAGACCAGTGCTAATGCAATGCAAAGAAATTCTGAATACTGAAGGTCATTTTGAATTCAGTAAATAATGCTGTGATTGAATTCTAGATTCATAATTACTGGAGCTAAGAATCACATTTGGATGCTCGTTAATGAATAAATGGTCAAACACACATTTGATTGGCAATGTAAGTCTGATTCTTACAAGGTCTTAATGTTCTTCTTTAGAAAGAAAATGAAGAGCTAAGTCTCCAGGTTAGGGATTCAAATGTTAAAACAAAGCAATATTAACAAAATCTCTGTCAACTCTACTGGGAGACAGCTGTGGTTTAAGGGGGATAGGACCATTCATTCTTCAGTTTCTTGATTCGTGCTCATATTACATGATACAAATATACAAAATGGAATTTCAGATGGCTCTGAATTGGTTTTGACTCCAGGGTTTCTACAATTCTGACAGGAAGGAAAGGGAAAGCCTCTTGCATAAATCAGCTTTGAAGGGAAAAGATGCTAGATGCTCTTCTGTCTGCTAGACATCTGCAAACATACACATGAATTTATAATTTCATCATCTCTGTAATCTGACATAATGTCTACATTTCCATCTTGTCTATGGGATTTTTTTCTTGTTCCGTAGAATGGTGGGGCTTAGGTCTTAAAATTTGCTTTTGGGTTTAACTGTTAAATCAGTGAAAAATCATTTTCAGCAGTGCTCTCTCCTTTCTTATTTGTTCAGTAGAAAGGACCGGTTCATAAACTGAGCATAGGTTTATTTCTTGTAACTTTTTATTTTATACTGTTTGTCCAAAAAGAACCTATTCTGACATGAGAGCCTTCCTCCAGCCCTTAGGATGTAAGCATTAAAGCAGCTCTGTGAGGAAAGACCTGAACAGATTTTTATATTTCGTGTCAATTAAAATGAAGCAGACTTGAGGTGGGGGCATGATGTTTTAACCTCAAGCTATTGGATTCCATTTCCAAATTACACTGTAGTTTAATCACAAGAACCAGTCGCTCGCTGCAGCCAGTCATGTTTTAGATGAGTTTTCTGCTGCGTTCTGGTTTTCTGCAGGGCTAGCTGAGGGTGCCCATGTTCTTGTTACAGAGCATAAATTGCTTTCCTGAACTTTGGGACTTGCTTTAGTAGAGTTTGAAGCACTACAGGATTTTAAATGTAAAAGTATTAATATTTCACTGTTGTTGAGAAACTGTCTCACTGCCTCATCTGTGTAGCATATTCTACAAATTAATTACTTGGCAGGACTGAAATACCTGTTTTTATTAGACATTCAAAGACAGAATATCGCATTTTATTCTTTTGAAGTAAATCACAGAGCACTTCCTGTAAGTATCTCACTGCTCATTCCTCCCTCACTAACCCCATTTATTCATAACCTATTTAATCCTTTTTTGATTTTGTCTGTTACATGTGTATGGCTATGAATACAAAATATATCCCTATGAATCCAAATAGGTCAATTGCTTGTGCAGATTTAGTTAAAAAAATTATATCCTTTTAAATTCTTGTCTGTAGAAATCAGGTGTAAAATATAGGCTCACCAAAAGTGACAGTATTCCTATCACATGAAAGGCCTTGAAGGCTCTGCAGGTTCTCTACTTTCGTGGTCATGACCAAGTCCTTTCACATTAAAGTTACCTTTTAAAGACATTGGGAGTGGTGAGCAGATAATGCTTTAATGCTTTTTTTTTTTTTTTTTTTTTTTTTTTTTTTTTAAATTAAAGTACGTTTAGTGGCATACATAGTCAATTTTCTTATTTGGAGGTGTTCTAAGCCTGTGTAACTCTTACTTCTCATTACTATTACATTTCACAATTCCCTTTGGATTACTGAACTAAAATAGCTTCCCTATAGTTTCTTTGTATGCTATTAGTAAATGAATTTGTACTTGTAGGTATATCACATGCAAAGTAATCTTCTGGTGTAACTCTATTATCAAGCAATATTAAAACCTAAAAATAATCTGAAAAAATAAAGTTAGAAATTCATGCTGTAGGAGGTCAGCTGAGAAACATTGTTATGTACTCTCAGCATTCCTGAAAATACATGGCATGTGTGCAGTGGGAGAATCCTTTTGGTGTTCAAGCACACCCTCTTTCTGTGTTCACCCCTCTTTGTGTTCAAGGAATCAAGTGCTATATCATTTGCATGTACAGTTTGCTGTTCTTGAGCAATAGGGCTCAGAAATGTGTTGCTTTGGTTAAGTCACAGATGACAAATGATCATGATTTTGGATAATAAGTAGTATTTTGAGAGACTGTGTTTTTGAAGAAGCCTTCCTCTAACGAGGCAGCTGAAGTCAGGGAAATCAAATTCAACTTTAGCTCAGAAGTCTGTTCAATGTTAGGTATCTGTTCAGTGATATTTGTATGTTTCTAGGTTTCTGACTTTTGGAGGTAATTTCCAAGAGACACATAGGCCACATTAAAGTGGTTTATATCTGAGATTAATGGAAACTGTATATTTGGTAAATAGATACTCTATTTTGGGGTTTTGGTTTCTTGCTTCTTTGTTGCTTTTTTATTGTAGTATTGTATTAATACGGAAGGTGGGATTCACATTGTGAATTGAGACCTGGGATGAGGTGTGTAAGTGTCTGTCAATGCACTGTGTAAACCTACTGTAACTATTAGGCCTTCAAGGAACCCCTGCTTACCACAGGAGACAGACTGATAAATTACCTTTCCAGCAGCTGGCTGACTAAGCTTCTGCTGTGATATTTCTACACTAGACATTTTGTTGGGAGAAACTGTGCTGTTTCAAAGTGCTGTCTCCATTTACTGTGTTTTAGTCTCAAAGCAGTCTTTCTAAACCTTAAGCTCTTCCCTAAATCTGTTCCAGTCCCATTAAGACCTAAATCAATGAGTGGACAACTCAATTAAGATTTTCTAGCACATACATCTAATGTGCTTCTGCTAACAGAAGCCTCTTAACTTCTGCAGTACAGTGAAGTAGATTTGTGTGCCTCAGTGCCATTCACACTTTTCAGACCAACAGCCTGCTTATTCTTCATTCTTTTCCCCTTCTAGTTGGAAAATACTTTCCTTGTTGGAAATCCTGCCATAACTTCTGTTGTCATGTTCAACTTTAACCCTATTATTTATTTTCTGGTTTTGATTACTTTGATTTCAATCTGCTTCAAAAATCGTGTGAAATGCAAACCATGGTCTCGAGAAAGTGACTGTTGATAAATCTGCAATATCTCTAGTTGCAGAATAATTAGAACATAAGAATGTTTCTAAAATTTTAAATGCCACTGGGAAAAGACTAGCAAACAATGCTGTATAAAATTCAAGGTGAAGAAGATAACTACAGGAGGTGTGTCACACAGCAGGCATAAACCAAGTTTTAAGGGATCTTTGGATTGAAACACAGACATGAACTTACTGCTTATTTGAAGTAACAAATAGTGGATATTGTGTGAGAATATGAAGATTTCTGGAGCTCTGTGGTGCTGCTCTGTGGTCTGTATCCTTAGCTCTCACAAGATGCCACTATGAGAGTATATTGTAAGATACATTTTTGGCCTGCTATGCTTCCTAGCAGGTGTAACCTTTGCATCAGCATTCCTTGATTCCAGCTAGGTAAGCATACTGCTTCTCTGAATATGTCTTAACTAGCAACAGTGCTGATGAATTTTAGGCCATTCAGCTACTAACTGTGAACTTAAAATGCAATCCTGGTCTAACTGCAGGACCTGTTTTTTCCTGTGGTGCTGCGAACTGTGGAATATAACTCACTAGCTACAGCAAAACTGCTTGTTCAGAAAAAAGTGACTGAATACTTAAGGCACACATGGCAATACAGCCCTTCTAGACGTTATAATGACCTGCTATGGACCCTTTTGGATGCCTTTCATTTTAACATCCTGTGGGAATATTTTGATAGAGAAGAATCTGTGTGTTTTGGGATACACGGATGTGAAGAAGCTGGTGAGTCTGGGAATTGTCAGTGAGTCCTGCTGCTTCTTTTAAATTTGGAAGATGACCTCCCTTTTGGTACCAGTGTGAGGAAGAGGCCTGATGGAAATGCTACAGGGTGGTAATAGACCTTTCAGGAATGACTTAATTGAATTGAGAAGGGTTCATAATTTCCTGCTGGTTAGCTGAACTCTGAGGCCATGTGAACAAGGGCACTTGTATTTAAAATAATCCAACATTTCCTAAAATACACGGATTTCTCTTCCTCTCAGCAGGGCAACACCAGGCCCCTGATTTACTCTCAGAATTATTTCAGGAGATACTCTTTAACATAGCATGTATATTATGAAAAGCAAATGAGAAGAAGTCCTGGCATCTCTGAAATTAGTGGGAAATTGATCTCAAAGGTGTCAAAGTTCAGCACAGTTGCAATCCTAGGGTAAAAGAAGGAGGTGAGTTCCTCAGTTTGCAGTAATTGTTAATGGGTTTATCTGAATTTAATAATTGAAAAGTCACAGCCATTTTATAAGATGCTGCCTATCACCCAGAACTATGTTTTCTGTTAGCATGAATAACTAAGTGCAATTGCTGCTGTTTGCTCCCTGTTGCTTTTGAAACATGTTTTTCCCTTTCTTTCTTTCTTCCATGCATTTACAGTGGTTCAGATTCCCATGGTGCTGCCAGATCAGTTTGGAAATTGAGTCACAATCATCTCATGATTGACTTCTTTTGGTATAATATGAGAGATTTTTATTTTTTTAATAAATTCTTATATTTTAATAAATTATTCTTGTTCATTTCAGATTTTTTAATGTTTTACAAACATGAGCAATAAATGTAAGCCTCTCTCTAAAATGGAGAATCTTGGCCACCTTAAGAAATAAAATTTTTAGCTACATTTCCCAAATGCTGCAAGCCTCTAAACATAGTCTTCATCGTATATGAACTCTATTTGTGGATTTAATGTAAATATCTTTCATTATAGAAGTACTGGCATTTTTCCTTCAGGAAATATCTAGAAAAGTCATGGCAAAATCTATTAGTTTAGACATTTAGTTCAAATTTTAAATGGGATAACATGTAGTTAGGCTTATCCTGACTTCTTGTCTCTTGGTACAAAAGAACTTTCTGGCTGTCTTGATGGCAGAGGAGATATCTTGACTGAAAATTAAACAAAGCAAATAATTGCTCTACTCCTCTCAACAACCTAACAATTCATAATTCTTTAGAATTTATGGTTTCTTCCTCATCTTAAAAGTTGTATGCTTACCATATGTTGACAAAGTATCATTGCCCAGTAATCTAATAGTAGTGAAGATTGAATGTATGCATAATATACATACCTTTTATTGTATTTCAATTTGAAGTCAGTGACAGTGGCTATCGGACTGTCAAACAAGAATAATTACAAGTACTGATGCCCTTTTCTGGGGATGAACTGTGTTTCTTGACTGTCTAACAGAAGTTACCAAATGTGTTTGTAATGTAGGAGGTACTGTGTGAAATATCTAACACTATAATATCAAGGTGGTTAGATTAGGATAACAATGCCCTGGCATTGACTGTTTCTCATGAAGATAAGTTTAGGGTGATAAGAGGAGAGCTGAAATACATCTAATAATTTCTGCTTGGTTAAATTTTTTTTGTTTCTTCTCTTACTGTTTTACATGTGAGAAGTTATGAGATTAGCAGTTCATTCATTACTAATAAGACATATTTCTGAAATATATATACCTATAAAAACCATTTTTGTCTTTCCTGAGGATGGGGTATTACCTCAGCATTACAAATTAGAATTTTTTCTTATGGCATTTGCATTGAGGGATTCATAAATAGCATGTAGCATGTTGAGAGTGGCAACCCTTGACAGCTATCACAAATGGATGACTGAAAGGATAGATATTATTCTTTCTAGCGCATATGTGTGTCTGCACATCTGAAGAAACTGGCATTTGGAAAAAGCAGTATGCTCTCTAGGCTCTTTCCTGAGAATCTGACAGGCACAACAAACTCACAGCTACTGACCTAAACGTGGAAATAATTGTGGCATCTGAGAAAATAGTTCTTTCACCATTAATATCTATTGTTTACTTCTCATCTGCTGAAATGAAAGCAGAAAGTAAAGGGCATGACATTATATTTTTGCTTTTCCTGTAAATTAAGAAGTGGGATGATTCCTAACATCACGGATCTGCTTTGAATATCTAACATGTAACTGCAGAATTAGGAGTTTTATATGCCTCTTACAGAGCTCAGTGTAATGTGAATCAGTTTACAATACAAATCTGTGTAGTTCTGCCTTTGAATATCACTTATCCACAAAGCTATTACTTCAGCAGTATCCTATCAGTTCCTTCTTTTCCTTTAACAAGAGCAGGTATGATTGGCAGCGAAATCGGCCATGATAATTAGCTGATTTTTTTTTTGTCATCTAGAGGATAGGATGATGGAATTTAAGTGTAATGTATTACACTATGTGGGTTTTATTCACCTGTTAGCAGGCAGTGAAGTTGTCAGGCCTCATTGAAAATTCTGAAGCTGCTTAAAACATTTTCTAGAAACTTTTGTCAGGAATCCAAACTTCTTTATGAAAGGTATATGTCAGGCAAGAATATACAAGATGGCTGAAGATTAAAAGTAGAGCTGAATATGATTGCATACTTAGTTTTCTTATTTCTTGGATTGTGTGAGGAGCATCTGTGTCACCTGTAATACTTGTATTGTGTTACTGGCATGTCATCTGCTGTGGAGGGCTAATTATAGTCTGCTGCTCCAGTGACCACAAGTAGGTGGAGATGTTCAGGCACCAATCAAGTTACATGATCAGTGTCACTTTCATTACTTATGACAAATGATTTTGAAGACAAGCTGGTCAATTTTCTTGAAAACTTCTACAAAAGTGATCTTGTGCACTGTCAGTTTATTAATTACATATTTCATAAAATCTAACCATTGCTGTATAGTCCTGTATTATTGTGCTAGAGTTGAGCTGTCTTTTTAGACTGCATGTCTAGTCTGGGCCATGTATTTTGATCAAGTACTACACTTCCCCTCTCCATAAAAATTAGATGCTCCACTGTTGTGGTTTGAAAGCAAATCGAGTGAGAGGCTCCAAGTCAGAGATACATTTTAATAAGAAGAAAGGTAAAAAGGTAAAAATAAAATAAAATAAATGCAGTAACACAAAGGATCACTGACAGAGTCAGAATACAACCTGAGCAGGATGGTGGAAGCAGTCCAGATGAGATGGTCTTCCTGAAGCAGGGATCCTGTAGAAAAGGTCTGGGAGCTCTGCTCCCCTGGGAATCCAGTGGGTCAGGGCTGCTTGCCCTGTCCCAAATACAAGCTTATATCCAGGTGAGAATGCTTGGCTCCTCCCCCTGGGCAGAGCATCTCCCAATGGGATGATGAGTTGTGAAGTGGGTCCTTGATGGCCCATTAAACAGAGATAACTCCTGGAGGGAGGTACCTGTGAGTCACGGGCAAGGTGTTGATGGGCTATTAGCAGAAGACAGCCCAACACTAGAGCACTGCCCCACTTGGTTTTAACAGTTCATGAAGATGGTGATATAATAAATACTTTGTGTACATCCTACACTACAACCCAGGACATCCACAAATCTGGAGTATCTGTGGAGTATCTGTGGATACTTTGCCATTTTTGTCTTCAGGAGACATTTCCTCATTCCTTCCTTCCATTTCCTTCATGAGAAGGAGGATCTAGGAAACTACAGGCTGTTGAGTCACCTATGAATCCCTGGGAATTTGAAGCTTAAACCATTTCCCAGGCTGGAAGCCATTTCCAAACATAAAAAGGACAAGAAAGTAGTTAGGAGTGGTCAGCATGGATTTGTGAAGGAGAAATGCTTAACCAATCTGATAGGATATCGGCTTTAGTGGATGAGGGGACAGCAGTTAATATTGTTTGTCTTAATTTAAACAAGACTTTCTTTAATGTCTTCCCTAAAGTCTACTTTTATAAGCAGATGAAATACAGGCTAAGTGGCAGTGAGGTAGACTGAAAACAGATTGAAATGTAGGGTTCAAAGGACAGCTGTAGGCAGGTTGTTAGTGAAGGATCAGTATTGGAGTTAATGCTGTGAACTGTTTGCTACTGACCTGGATGATTTGGTAGAGATCACCTCAACAAGTTACAGGATTGGACAGAGTGGATGATACAGATGGTTGTACATCCATTCAGAGGGACAGACTGATCTCGACAAGCTGGGGAAATGGACTGAGGAGAATTAATGAAGTTTAGGGAGGCCTAGGAGACAAGTTGCAAATGTGCCAGCCAAGCCTCCCTTGGTTCTGGCCAGGAGAGGGGGGTTAATTTTTTGTGGTAACAGGAGGGGATATGGCTTGACCCCAGAGGTTATTCTGTAACACCTCAAATCATTTCTGGGGGCGGGAGAAAGGCATGCTTCCAAGAAAAAGGGTTTCCTGCTGGTTGAGAAAACATGGTGGGGGAAGCCATCTGGTATTGTTTATTATTAGTGGGGTTTTTTTGTTCCCCTCGTGACTCGTTTCCTTTCTTGTACCCTCTGTCATTAGTATTGTCACTGCTATCATTTGTTTTCTTGTCTCATTGCTGTTGCCAGTAAATTGTTCTCAACCTGTAATCTTTGCCTTTTGTGCCTCCAATTCTCTCCAGCCGCCTGCCTGAGGGAGGGGGAAGGCGAGTGAGTGTCAGTGTGATAGCACTAAGTTGGCAAATACCATTCCTAAACCATGACAGCCTTATTTGGTGCCCAGTGTAGGACTCGAAGGGTTGAGATAATGATAGAGCTGGCCAGAACATGTTGAAAACAAATTTGATTTAACCATTTGTTGAAGTAGGTAGGAAGCCACTGGTCCCTATGTTGCTTGGTCTGTTCATGTGAGTGTAGTACATAACCCTGTGTATATTTCTGTATACGCACTATGTGGCCATCACAGTGCTTTTTCGGAGCAGGGCGAGGGATCAGGAATTTTACTGTACTGTGGGATATCAGTTTATGATCTAGTAGCATCAAGGGCAGTGAGGATCATTTGGGATTTATTCAGTGTTGTTGTCCTACCCTTACCTCAGGCGCTGCGCCATTAATAATCATACTCAGTCTGAGGGGGAGTAGGAGAAGATAATTTTCCTCAGGCTTTCACTCCATTTTCCTCTTTCAGTCCCGTTACAACTTTTGAGGATTTCGAATTTCCATTGGATGTTAAGGAAAATATGTTCTTTTTGCTAGGTCTGCCGAGTCTCCTCAGCGCAATTTACACCATGTTTAGAGTTGCAGAAAAAATTTTTAAGAAGGTCTTTCAGACGTCTTCTCCAAGAGGGTCCAGTCATGAGTGTGGGTCTGCTTCTGAAGGATTATTCTGCTCCAATAGTTTGGAAGTTTACCCCTGAACATCTACAGGACCCTGATAAAGTGGCAGATTATTTGAAAGAAAATTGCTATGGCAGTTTCAGAGAGGTGCAAAGTTAGGCAGTGTACTGGCTCATGGCTACTATTTATCAGACACTGCTCATCACTAGAGAGCACCTTCAGGCAAAGAGGAGGAAAGCAGAACAGCAGAGACTGTGGCCACTCAAACTGCAGCTGAACCAGGGGAACAAGACACACTGGTAGTAGTTTCCTCTACACAGAATAAGAAATCCATGACAAAATCAGTTCGCACAGTGAGGGATGAAGAGGAAGTCGGGCCCTCAGAACAGGAGGAAGAGGCAAGGACAGAGATAATCATCTGATCCTTCTCCCCAGGAGAGCTGCAAGGTCCATGAAAATATTTCAGCCGCCCTGGTGACCTGCATGCTCTGATGTTAGGATATTGTTGCCCAGGGTATGAAATCTCAGATTTTTTTTTCAAAGTGAATCACACTTCACTAGTTTTCTTGAAATTATTTGACTTTTTGAAGTAATTTGATATTTAAAATAAATATTCAAGCAGCACTGAATATAGACTGCTTGTGTGTGTGTTGCTGTTTCACCCACTCTAGTTTTATTAAGATTAGCCATACACTTGTACATAAATAGTGTGAGACTTGTTAGTGCAATTATTGTTAAATCCCAGAAGAAGGAAGTTCTACTACAAGTATTACGGTAGCATTTTTCTCATCTAATTTAAGCAAGAATTAGACATCTCCATAGTATGATTCAGCTTGCTTGTATTAGCTACTTAGGAGGTATCTCTTGAGGGGCATAATTTAATTCTGCCTATTGACAGAGCTTAACTGAAAAAGACATAATATTTGTGCAGATATCTCTACCCGTCTTTCTTCTGTGAAAATTCTTCTGTGAAAACAGGCAGTTTTGAAAAGTTGATTTATGCAGAAAACAAAGAATGAAAATATGAAAATGGTGTCCTTTTGTATCACTCTGCATCTGGAGACAGGATAATTTATTTAGATTTTGACAGAGCACTTGAAAAATGGATATTCATTTATGAAAATTATGCTAGAACTGAGAAATATAAAAATATATAGTATATATATAATTTGCTTTTTGACTGGGGAAGTCACTTAGATGTTACTTTTTCACCTGTACAGCTATGGTTGTGTGATGGAAAGTGTCACACAGAACTTGCAAAATTGCACTAATTGACAAGTAGCATTGGGCCTATTGGAATATTGAAACGATTATAAGATATATATATATTTGATTATGTGGTTCTTATTTCTGATGAAAGATAGTTGAAAAGATTAATTTCTAGTCTCCTTGGACTATGCCTTTCATCAAAATAATGCTAGAGCTTTAGGAAAAAAAGGGTGAAAATGGTGTTGGTTTGTTTAGATTTACATATTTATAGTGCTGTCTTGACTGACTGGTTTCTGGGTCCCCACAGAGTGCATGCCTGACAAGCTGAACAATAAAGTCTGATTGCTAACAGGGTTGAAGACCTTTGAGGGAATGCCTAACTGGGAAGAGTGAAGATATAACAAGGCTATGTAACACCCCTTAACAACTCTGACCACATAATGCATTGCATATTAGCATTACAAATCGGGTAATTAATGAAAATCTTCAGAACTTTCATCATAGTATTTTGTTGTCAGGAATATAACAATTGCTATTTTAATGTGTTTAATTTGCAAAATCAAAGCAGCAGTTAAATAAATGAAGAGTTGTTTACATCTGATTTTGGTTTCAGGAGAATACCTAACTTTCAGAAATCAATTTTTTCTCTCTTCTATTATGGAAATTATGTGTGTCAGCTACTATAATAAGGTTCTACTCTAAGCTTCTACATGAGGTCAAAGATTGATTCCTTTATGAAAGTACTTTTTATTAACTAGTACTAGAGTTCCAATTTCTGTTTACAACATTTCTTATGGAATTAGAATAATTAGAACAATTTAAAAATTAAGTTCAGAGAAGTTTACATCAGTCTTGTGTTATTAGATATTTAATATTGTGAGCAATCTCTTTGTTAGATACAGAATCAATATTTACATGGGCTTTGATTTCTCAGTGTCTACCAGTGCAACAAGGAAAGCCTAGAAGCACACAAAGTTAACTTTAAAAATAAGTTTGATGGTAAGTTAAGAGTCATTAGTAGCTGACTTTGGGGATTGCATGATCTAGGACTTAATGATACTCAAGACACCATTTTCAAGAGTGTTTTGTGTATTCTGTGTTCATCTCACTGCCTATCAGTTACATTCAGCAATAGAGGAAGACCTTTGCTGTAGCTTCCCTACAAATCTCATAAAATGGGTAGCTGTAATACCTGTAATTATGGTAGGACGTGTTTTGTTAATTTTACAGTAAGGTTTCATCTCCCAACTAAGTTTCTGCAGGATATTAAAAGTAATATTAAAAAATGCTGCAGTTGTTCTGCCTGCCTGATTGTAATGATGAAGGAGACAAAATTGATTCCAGTTCATGGCATGGTGTTCCAATGTTACTCAGCAGCACCTGTTGGATGACAGCTGTTCAGGAGTATTCTAGGTTTATTAGTCATGAGCAAGATAACAATAACAGCAAATAAGTTTTCGAATAGAGGCTCAGGAATGTTGTCTAAAAGATATAAGTCTTGTTATGTCTGGATGATTTTTAATGTTAAATTTGGAACAGCATCTAGGTAATTACATGCAGTCTTCATACACATACCAAAATCTCTTTCTTCTTCTAGGCTGTATCACATAGGGGTGAGGAAAAATCAAAATTCACTAAGGCAAACAAACAGAGGAAATATTTTTCTGACGTATAAGTTCTCAGCCTAGATGGAAGTGAAAAACAATTGCTTTTTTTCATTGCAACTCCTTAACATATTATATTCATGCCTTGATCACATAAGGATTTTATTTGGTCAATAATTTGTATATTAGAGTTAGTCTTTGTGGTGCAATTTCAGAGATGTTTTCAGAAGCTTGGAGAATAACTAGGCACCATATCTTTCTTTTCTGTTTTGAGCATGAATGTTACTGCTAGAAGGTCACAGATGAGGTCAGAACTTTTATGGTTCTGGTAGAGTCTTTGTATGTTTGCAGAAACTGAAAGAGAAATGTTGTTAAGCAAGAGATGGTTATGCTTCTTTGTTTAAAGAAATGAAATCAAGCCTCTTTGCCTGGAGGAAACTCCAAAACCAAGATCGAATGCTATACTTTTTGGAGTGGCTAATAGTCATATATTCATAAAATGTAGAAAAAGCCCCACATCTCATTACTTAATAAAATTGTACCAAGTTTTCTTTCTTATTGACTTTTTTTTTTTTTTTTTTTTTTTTTTTTTTTTTTTTTTTTTTTTTTGTAGGAAGGTGATATTTTTGTACTGCTAGAAGTTAGGAAATGCCTATTTTTCCTTCAAGACCACATCTGTTCTTGCTCATTTTACATCCTTCTTGAATAGCTTATTCTTCTGCCACTAAATTATTCTTTTATTAGCCAAGTCTAGAAATCCTAAGGCAGAAAATGCCTCTTCCTTAAGAATAACTTTGACTAACTTCATTCATCATTTTAATGACAATCTACTCTCTAAATCTCTGTTACTTATTTAAAGGTCTTCACCCTTGTCACTTGCCCCTGGGAATGTTTGAAAAGATATCAAATGGGAAAAATAATCTTAGAACTTTTTTTAATGTTTCAATTGTCTTCCATTCCCATGCCCCTTTTGTATTCTTGCAAAGTAATTTTATCTTTTTAGTCCCTTGACTTAGCCAGCTTTTATATGATTAGTCTTTATCTGGTATATTCTGTATGTAAATGAAGAAAATTCTTTTGTGCCATGTCCAGTTCACCATTCAAGTCTCTTAAAACATTTCACACTACTGCCTTTGAACAAGAAAAAAGTTCTCACTAGGAACCAAAATAACATTCTGCAGCTCTTAGGCCGTCATTTTTAACAGAATTCCTATTGATATGGTTGGGTATTGTGAAGATTACCAGAGAACAGAAGGAAGCTGGAGATTTTTGGGTAGAGGGGTTACAGTCTACAGAGAGTATTCTTACTCTATTTGGAACCCATAACTTTGTATCAAACTAGAACTGCATCTCAGTTTTAAGGGTGGTCTTTCCTTGCTCAATTTTTACAAAAAACTTCGTAAATTGAAGTCTGTAGTCACAGCAAGGAACAGGGAAATGTGCAAGGCTACACTACTTGGGTGGTAGTGCCAGCCACCCATCTGAGGTAAATGACATGCCATGCCTGACAGCAAATGCATTTGTAAACTGCAAGGCTTCTGGCATGGATGAATTTCTGAAGAGTGTGCTTAAGCATAGATGGGAGTGTGCCAGTGCGGGCAGGCAGTTGAATTGTTGTCCTGGTGGAATTGTGCCCAAGGAAAGCCATATTTAATTCAGTACTTTTTCAAGTTTTTGGCTTTAACCCTCTTAAGATCTGGTGGTTACATTTTTTAGCAGTAAGTTCCCAGCAGTGGGTCTGTTACTATATGTGTTTGTGACTATATAAATAAACAAACGGAGGTGGAAAAACCTGTGGCTCCATAGCTGGCCTAATGTGCCTGCAACAGGGTGCAATTACAGAAAGGGATAACCCTACCCCTTCCCATGGATTTCCCACAAAAGTTTATCCTCATTTCTTTCATCTGGTTGTTACAGATTTTGTGGTCATATTGTGAGTTAGGTCACTGTTTGTATCAGATACTATTTTTTTCTTCAGGTGCATATGCAATTCCAGCTTAATGTGCGGCCAAATGATTTCCACAGTTGACAAAAAGCATGGTAACAATATGTGGATACAGGCAGAAGGGGAATCTGCAATTTTCAGTGGCAGGACATGCTCAAGATTGATTTAAGGCAGCTGTGAAACTGTGCTAACCTGAGTAGAAACATGAAACGTGAAAAATAAAAGATCACCGAGAGACAAAGCTGCCACTTTCCTTTTTCTCATTTAAGTGAAACATTACTGATGTTGGCATAAAGCTGACCATTTTGTTCATGATGGATATAGGCTACATAATGAAGGAGAACCTTGAAAGCCATGGAATAAACGGTAATCCTAAATAAAGTCTTTTGAAGCAAGGAAATGCTTTATTTGAAACAAGATGTTTTGAAAAATCACTTCAACTTCAGTCAGTAAGTAAATACTCTAGCATCTCATTCTAAGAAGAAACAGAAAGAAGAGATTTCCCTATTATTTTGTATCAATTCTGACAATCACAGAAGGCCATCTGCCTAGGAGATATACTGATGATTTCTCAAACGACAACACCCCAAAAGAGCAGGAAAATATAAGTCCAAATGGTCCAAATGTATGATCTGGATAAAAGAGATATGAACTGACGGATACTTACGTGTTTGTTTTATGTCATGTTTACTAAAAAAATGGCCACTAAAAATAGCTAAAGACAGCCATTAAAAATAAGCTAAAAATAGTGGGTAGATCAGGAAGGGTTTTTCATTGTCCCTTCTTTTGTTCTTGTGGCTCAGCATATTCATGACTCCTTGTATACCTCAGACTCTTGTTTTCCTGATGTCTTCTACTAAATATTTTTTTCTTTTTTCTTAATGAAGGGAGGATCCTTTTCTTCTAGCTTTAATGGAGATGTTTGTCTTTGACATAATTCAAATCATAAGGAGTCAAGTCATCATTCACATTTACTTCACATAAGTACCACAGACTCTAATAAATTGTCATCTTAGGTTGGGTTTGAATCTGGAGTGTTTACTAGATATGCTGGTCTATACTGTTATTAAAACCCCTGTTTTCAAATTAGCAGTGTTATTTATAATTATGTATATTTGAATCTCAGTATGTCTACATTAACTACTCTCTGTTACTATGTATTAACTATATTTTATATAATGAATTTCTGATACAAATGCTATGTTGTTTCCCACAAACAGACATAGCATAGTATTCTAATTACATATTGATGAAGCTCTTGAAATTTTCACATAGCTTGTCTGAAGTTCATTTTGAGAGGATTCTCTGTAGCTTCTGAAATAGTTTACATCACAGTAGTTTTTCTGTGTCTTTCTGTAAGTCATTATCTTACTATATCATCAATGCTTTGGCATTGATTTGATTTTTATTTCCATTCTTTGCACATCCATGTACATGAAAGAAAATGGCAGCAGATAACGTCTTTGAGGAGAAGGTTGTGAGATTTATCACTTTGCTGAAAATAACTTACTTCATTAGGAAAAAGAAATACTTCTATTGTCAAAACAACCCATTTTTTTAAAAATCTCTGCGACATGAATGCTTATGTCAGCAAAATATGCAGACCCACATACTATGAGAGTCAATAAAGAAGTCAGCAGAGCAGTGAGGACTAGCCAAGGCCATTACAAGAAAATTCACTAATTATGCCCTCAGTGTGTGCCTTGGAGAAGCAGGATAAACTTGCAGAAGTAAACCATAGCATGAATGAGGATAGTAGTTGGATTAGACAGTTCTGATCAAACAAAGAAATTAATATATGTTTCTCTTTGTCTGACTTCATCTGACTTCTGGTAGCTGGCATTGGAAGATTTTTGTCACAAAGAGACAAATCCAGACTCTGCACAAGAATTCTATCAGTTTTAAACAAGGCCCAGTTAAGACACAGCACCTGAATTCTGACCCGTAACACCTAACTTCTGACCTGTTCTTCCAACTTAAATGTGTACTTCATTAGACTGCGAAAATGAAAAATCAAAATGCATTTTTTTATTCCCATTTCTGTGTAAGCTGAATTTGGTTTCACTTGCATGTCCTTCAGGTTCCTCGATGTCCATATATACACAATCTGAATTCCTTGTGGAATTTTTCTTTAACTCATGGTTAAAGTGACTTACATGGTCATATTTTTTGTATTTTTTCATATTTTAAGATAGCTACTCATAGAGGTTATTGCTTCTCTATCATGTAAGAGACATTGAGAAATGGACAGCAGAACCTGCATAGTCTTAGTGGATTTATGTTAGATTTATTTATGTAGTCTTAAAGAAATATCTGATACGTCGTATTGCTGCTTAACTGTGGTGAGTAAACTTGGAGTTACCAGCATTGTTATCAGTTGGTCTGTCAGCTTCTGTCATCTGCTACTTGGATATACTAAGTTCATTAGATTGGCTCTGGTAAGTAGCTGATGCTTTTCCCAGCACACAGAGCATTAGTTATATCAAAACAGATTGTGTAACTATATACGTAGATTTAAGTTGGTTTTGTGATGATGGGCAAAAGACACCTTGCTCCCTGGTGCTTTACAGAAAAGAAGTGTGAAAGATTGCAGAACTATGCAAGAGCCTCACATTGGTTTTCTTGCTATCTTAATTTAACAGTTTATACTCACTGAAATTTTCTAGTATTTTTTTTTTCTGCATTCACTGCCATGATGTCTAAGTGTCTATTAAGCTGGAGTGGGAATTTCCCCACAAAGAAAATTCAAGAGAATTCTAAAATATCTAATAAATTATTCTGTAGATCCTAAAGTTCCTTTACAAAGGGAATCAGAATCAGTATTATCTTTTTTCGGTGATAACGCTTGAAACACATAGAGAGGATTCCCTGTGTTTAAAAGAAGGTGAAAGACATTGTCAGATTTTAATGTCTGAACATTGTGTTTAAACAAATGGTTCATAAGAAGTGTCTTGGGGTGGCCTACCCTAATCTACTTATGTGTGTATATATATGTGTGTTTGTTCTTCCCTAACCAGGTAAGTTCTGTGTTTCCAGAATGAAAGGTGCCCTTTGATCTCCCTTAATCTCCTATGTAAAAAAAAAAAAAAGGTCCATTTTTCACCTGTTTATTAGAAATAATAAGAGATACATTTAGATGTTGCAACCTCAGTATAAAAAAGTACATATGTAAATATATTTAATTTTTTTTTTTACCTCTAGACTTTTTCTTCCAATATAATTTCCATATCTTTTATAAAACAGGGCAGATATTATCTCCATTTTACAGATGTGGAAAGAGGTTTAATGTGGGTCTCAGAATAAATCAGTGGTAGAGTTTGAAGTAGAACTTTGATATTTTGCCTTCCAGACATTACTGTGATTGATTCATAAGTGTATACTTCATGGCAGAGGAATTTTTAAAAGCTATTTCCATTTCTTTTAACTTAAACCTCACAAAAGTGACAGAAACGGAGGGAAGCAAATCCCATCCTTTATGGAGTGCCACATGAAAGAAATTCATGGGTTTTGTTTCGTCTTTGTTTACAAGCACAATGCTCTAATGGGGGAAAAAAAAGTTATGCTTTTAAAAGCAGGCTTATAGTAAAAATGGAAATGAATTAAACAATAACATGGAAAGTGTGTGAGAAAACCATATATGAAGTTTTTGCTGTTATATTGCCAGTACCTTGTGTTTTCTACATCAGGTAGATATGATTTCTTCCAATTAAAACCAGTGGATCTTTTTGACCTGAAGGAACATCCCTCATCTTCCTTAACTTCAGAGCCACTTTCTCTAGGTATTGGCAGATCAGAAGTTTATCTTACAGATTTTTGGTTCATATGTAAAATTTATATCTCTTCATAATTTCATATTCACATTTTCATAAATAATTCCACTTGCCAAAATTTCCTTTCTCATATGTAAGGCTTTGGTAAATGGATATTTTATTTTATATTTTTCTCTCTTATTTCAGTGTCTTATCTATGGGAAAGCCATCTGGTCATTCAGATATGTCATTTTTTAGAACCAAAAAGACTGAGAGCATAGTAGTTTGTAGCATTAAAAAAGGAGCGAAGGTGCAATTATCATGGGGAAAAGAATTCCCATATTGGTATATAGTCTGGTAAGAACTGAGCAAAAGCTTAGGGAAGTGGTTCTTGAGACCTGAATGCCAGAGGAAATTGTTTTAAAACAGACTACCAGCTTTTACTTCCCATCCAATTGCAGAGTGATTCTATCACGAGAAGCTGCATTGGAATCCCAGTGGGAATGGCTGTTGTGGGTAGTGGGGAAGAAGACTTCCATGGACTCCAGGACCTAAGCCTCATATGCACAGAATAGGTTGCAGGTATAGTCAGGGACAGATTATAGTCTTCATATTTTCAAAACATACTGCTAGGAATTTGTATGATTGTCAACTTTTTAGTTACGCTGTTTTGGAAGTTACTTTATGTGTGGCCTCATCATCTTAACAGTCACCTAAAATCAGAGTATTAAAGATAAATTGTATTGTACACAATCAATGTCATGGATGTGTGTATAATCTGGGAATTCAAATTCTCCTTGTATTTTATAAATGTCATAGAGGTGCCTGAGAAGGAGCCATACTTAGAAAAAAAAAAAAAAATAGCCTTAGCTTTTTAATACCAGGTCTCCCTTAAATGAGGGATTCAGGTTCTTGCAGAGCTGTCTTTGGAGACTTGTCACTCTGCAAGAACTACATTTGTTTTCCCTCAGATTACTCCATTGTATTTCTTTCAGATGAGAGCACAAGAACTCAAATCTAGTCTGTGTATAGAGATTATAATCCCATATGGTACAGTAAAATTGCTTGCTAGAGATCAACTGTGTAATAAAAATAGTCAGAAGAATCCAATTAAAATAGGGAAGAAATATTAGAATGCACATTGATTAAAAGAACCAAACTCGAAGATAATAAAATAGTAACATATTACATGTTTTTGTCAAGGCTTGGAGCAAGATGAGTCAAGTATGAGTATCCCACAAGAATCAGCAGAAAATGGAATTGTGCTACATGACAGCAGGGGTACTTTTATTTGGTCTCAACTGCATTGACAGTACAATTGAACCATTATTTAAGAAAGGATAAAGACCAGCAATATTTTACAGAGAGAAACCACTACCACCAAAAAACCCATCTACCAACCCATGTGCAATATGTCTCTCAGATATTGATTATATGAGAGCTGGGCATGCAGTTGAGTAGAAATCTGTGAGGAATATTTGTGAATAGTTCTAATTTGAGTTGAGTAGTTGGCTAAAGATGACTCTAGGGGTTCTTTTGTAATATGAAGAATTAATTGAAATGTGTATTTCTGTTATCTTTCCAATAACTGGATAACTTCTCTGTTTCTAATAAAAGAAAATTTCCTGTCACAGGATATTAAACTGATCTCTACTGTCTTACAAATTTAATTTTTTCAACAAATGGATAAAAACTTATCAATAAGGGCACATTTAGGCATGCTGTAAGATTTAAAGTGTAGAAAAATATGGTGCTTCTCCCTATGTTATTCAGAGCCTTCCTGGTTCCTGCTGATGTGCTGCCTGAGAACTGTATTTCAAGTGGCTTTGCCTTGGTTCTAGTCTAGGGATGGCTGAATGCAATGCAAAGATGCCAAGATTATGGTTAATATATTTGGAGTAGAAAAAGATATATTTTGTGTAGGTAAAGCTGAGTGGAATTGTCTACTGCTTTAAAGTAGTAGTTATATGGAAATACACTAAGTAGATGTAAGGATCAGTATTTCAATTTTACAGAATTAAGACATAGACTTCTAGAAAATTGCTACTTCACACCCAACCCAGATTTTAACATTGTAATACACACATGTAACACAAACATGGGAAACATGTAAAGTGTAGATTAAAATAAGAATATACTTCTACCCTTTAATTACCTTCTAATAGTCCTATCTTTGTGATAAGGGTCCCATACTGAAAATATTTCAAACATAAATCTTTCAGGGGGAATTAATTTTTATATTCTTTTCAGAATCTTTTTTCAGCTCCTTTAGGTGACATTCGAAGAATGCAGAGTCTAATTAATAATTATGTGTACTGTTAGATTTCATGAAGGTTCAAAGACAGTACATGTATTTTTAGTTTATCCTAGAAGAAAGAAGAGACTTGGTACTGATTGCTAACTTTTATAGGAATTTCAGTCTGAGCATTTATGATAGAAATGTAAAAGAAGTTCTCTTAGAGTCAAAATTAGGCAAGGGATTTTAAGGAGAGGGTACACTATTAGTGTATAACAAGAGCTGAGATGTGTTAGTAGGTACAACTCTGCACTAGTTAAAGAATGAAATAAGAATCAATGTTCTTTCTTTATTAGAAAATGCAAACAAAACTTTAGAGGTAAAACTTTCAAATGAAGAGATGTGGCTTCAGGCATTTTGTTCTTTGCTGATTCTACAGTGGCCATTGCACAGTTGGAAGCCTTTTCCACAGAAAATTACTCTGAAGAAAATTCTCAGTCTCTCCCACTGTGCCCATAGAAATGATACCATGTCTATCTTGCAATTTTGTTTTTTGACATTGGGGTGATGGCTTCTGTTGTCCCTCATAAAAGGAGGCTTCTTTTTTTTCCCCCAGGGTGTAAGGAGAAGATTACAGCCTTTGTATTCTTAGTAACCAGAGTTATGTGTTCCCACCCAAATTTATTGTGTAAAAGTTTCCAATCATATTTCCTCTCTTTGGGAACAGCCTTTGACTTGTTTCTTACGAGTTTTCACTGTTACACAACTCGTCTCTCACTGCTAAATGTCCTTACTGATGTTCTGTTTTCAGCCCAAAATCCCTCAGTGCTCTACTGTTCCCACTTCACCTATTGCCTTTCTTACTCTGTGCCCTGATGTGGGAAATAGAGTGCATCTCCATGTGTTGCTGCCCACACACTTAGTACTCTGTATCACTGTTTCTTGGAAAGCATTAGTAGGTGCCTTTATCATCCAGCTCTGGTGGTTATGAAGTTATACAATTACAGGCAGTTAAAACTGTCAACTCTTCTAACCTATCCAGCTCTGATTTTTTGGGCCTCTCCTTCCCTCCCTCTTTCCCAGGCCAATTGACTCAGAGAACACTTAAGTTTTAGAATTAGTTTTAAATATTACAGCCAGTCATCAGAGCTATGCTTGTGAGTGTTAAGCTAAGCATTAAATTGCTAAGTCTGTAAAGAACTTAACATTTCCAATGTATTTTTTGTATGGATGCTGATCAGATGTGTCTTGTCAATAGTACTGCTAGAAGTCTCATTGTATAATATGGAACTGTGTGTTTCAGAGGACAGTTCTTGCAGAATCAAAGTTTCAAAGGTCTCCATGAATGGAGCAGTCTCTTGCCTGAATGACTGAAAGCAACTTCTGTTAAACAGAAAAAGCCGCATAAAAAGCTGATACTATGCATAAATTTGGGGAACCCAAAACCTGTGAGGGGAGGGGGATATTTTGCTAACTTTCCGAACAGTGAGAACAGCCAAAGGAAGACCCAGGAGATGTGCATTTGATTCATACTTCTGAAAAAGAAACTTTTTTTCCAGCTGAGAGTCCATTGCTAAAACCTTTAATTATGCAAATAAATGTCATATTAGTGATAGTAGTACCACTGAAACTTGTTAAAATCCTATTGGAAGACCTGAAGAATTCCTTTCTTTGATGTGTCATACCATGCATTTTTAAATTAGTGTGCAGGGATTCATCTGCATGCAGTTCTGACTGCTTTTAATGGAATGGAAAGATGTGACACCTGTGATGGCTCCGAGTCTACTTTCATAAAGAAGAAAAGGAGGGTTTCCACTTATACAGATAGGCATAGCTTTAACAGAGAAGTATTAAGAGATACTGATATAATTCAGTTTTCATGAATGATAAAGTACGTGTAGGGATGTTCAAGCTAGCTTATATTCTAAGCCAGATGTCTTTGGCAGTTACAAGCAGAAATTATATACCAGGTTGCACGTTTCCTGTCTAATTCTAAAGCACGGTATGTTGTCACTGGTTTGCTGACAGCCATCTGCTCAGACCTCATTTGATCTTTCCATTCAGTCATAGTTCAAGTAAGGGGACAAAATATATAGAAGGCAGGGAAATTATCTGTCTGTTTTTCTCATGGAGAAAATAAGTATTATTAAATATTCTTTCTCACAAAATGTATAATAAAATGTATTGAAATCATGCACATATTCTGTTCTCTTAATGAATGAGAAATAATTTTACATTTACTACTATAAATTTACATTTACATTTACTCACTACAAATACACACTGTCTATTGTATTTTAATATTTGTGTATATTACATATATATAATTTACAAATATATTAATATTTTTACTACAATAAATATTACAGCTCTTACATGTATTTAGGAGTTGTTTTGTAGCAAAGTCTCTGGTGAAAAAATTAGGCGACACACAAGAACTTGAGACAAAAGAATACTGTAAAACTGACAGTGAGTGTTCACCATATTTTCATATTCTCATATATAACTGGACATTTCTTGATTCAATGCGTAGTAGTAGTATTACTACACAAATATACAATTTAATTTTTCAATTTTTGTACTTTTTTGTTATTTACAGTACTTTTCAGTTATTCAGCTAATTCATGCCTCAGAATACTGTCTCTATTGAAGTGAAATGGGCAACCTGTTCTGTTTTATGAAAAGCTGGAAGTATAAGATGTGAAAAATGTATTTTGCATTCTGCCTTGATACTGAAGGCCTTGATCTTGCTAATTTTGCTTTACATGCATTGAAATTGAACAGATCAAAGGTGTGTGGCCTTACGGTATAATCTAGAAGGGCAAATTAGTTCTCATTTTAATAGGATATTGTGTAGCATGGGTTTAAGTAACACATACACGTAAAATGGTAAATGTGAAGGCTACATGTAGCTAAAATGATGCTTTTAGGTCCACATGGATTTTTGGAGGACAGTTTGTGATTAGCCAACCTGATAAACTTCTGTGATGAGGTAACAGACTTGGTGGATGAAAGGAGAAGAGTAGATGTTATTTATGAAAGCTTTAGGTGCTGTCTCAGTAACATCCTCAAAGAAAAGCTGATTAAATACACGCCAGATAAGTGGAAAGCAAGGTAGATTAAAAACTGAATGGGTAGGTCTGAATGGTTGTATCAGTGGCACAAAGTCCACCTGGAGGCAGGTCATCAGTGATCACTAGGCAGGCACTAGCAGTCAATACTGGGGCCAATACTGTGTAATATCTTCGTTAATGACCTGGATGATGGGACAAAGTGTGCCCTTGGGAGGTTTGCAGACAATATAGAGTTGGACAGACTGGTTGATATGCCAGAAAGCTGTGCCAGAAGGGCATTGGCAGGCTGGAGAAAAGGACTGACCTTACAAAGTTCAGCAGAAGGAAGTGCAAAGTCTGTCATGTGGGGAGGGACAGCCCCATGCGCCAGTACAAACTGGGGCCAGATGGCTGGAAAACAGCTTTGCAGAGGAGGACCTGAGTGTTTTGGTGGACAAGATGAATGTGAGCCAGCAATGTGGCAAAAAAAGCAAATAGGGTGGATTAGTTAGAATGTCCACAGCAGGTTGAGGGAGGTGGTTGTTCCCTGTCAGCTCAACAGTAATGAGAGCACACCTTTTATGGGCTCCTCAGTGCATGAGAGACATGGACATGATGGAGCAAGTCCAGGAAATGGCTGGAAAGATGATTAAGGAATTGGAATGTCTGTCCTAACACTAAGTAGAGGCTGAGAGGGCTGGGGTTGCTTAGTTTTGGGACGTGTCAAGGAGATTTTATCAACATGTGTATCAATATGTGTTGCAGGGTAATATAGAAGCTATATCCAAACTTTTTTTCCAGTGGTACTCAGTGACAGAACAAAAGGCAATGGGCACAAATCAGTATACAGGAAATTCCAGTTAAACAGAAGCAAACATTTTTTTTACTCTAAGTGTAGTCAAACAATGGAATATATTGCCCAGAGGGGCTGTGAAGCTTGCATCCTTAGGGATACTAAAAACTCAGCTCCACAGTCCTGGGCTACCTGTTCCCATGATCCTACTTGATTGAGAAGGGGGTTGGGCTAGACATGAGATCCTTTTCAGCCCCAGCGATTCTCTAATCTTCTGAAGACCACTCTTGAGAGCTCTGCACAGAAATTGCTAATTGGTGATCTCTCATTTTACCCGAATATGTTGAAAATTTATAATCCTTATCAGTATGTGTTTGTAAAGCATTACAGAGTAGTGAGAAATAAATCAGTTCAAAGAATGAAAATTGAACTTCATGTTTATTCAAGCTCATCAGTTGAAACACTTAAAACTATTTTAATCTGAATCATCAGGGTGAATGTAAGTGCACAGAATCTCTTACATATGGTAAGATCAGTTTTTCCATTTGCTTTGTGGTTTCATAAAGTTAGGCTCAGTTTGGATTTTTTTGTCAGTTAGATGATAGTGAATAGATGGATGACTTTTATTAGCCCCCGTAACATGCCTTTTGTTGCCTCTTGTACAAGAACACAGTATATATATCTCAGTATTTCTGTTTAAGTCGACAGTGTTGGAGACCCAAGGGCACAGTAACTAATTCTGACTTTTCTGTGTGGTTTCAATGGACATTGATTTTAGAGTTATTGCACAAATAAACATATTCTTCATATTCTTTTGTGTCCGAGACAATGCATAGCTTTTTTCATAACGCAAAAGATTTGTCAAGACAAAAGCCATCAGTAAATTGCATCTGGAGGCTCTGATTTTCCCAGGTTCTAGCCTTCCTTTGAGAAATTCTGATTTTCCCCCCCCTTTTTTTTTTTTTTTTTTTTTTCTTGTTTCCTTCAGTGATGGGATAGGCAAATCATACAGGTCTGTGTCTCGCCCTCTGCTTGCAAATGAGGGAAGTGCATGAGTATGTGTTTTCTTAGTGTGGAGACCCTGGTATTCAGTCATGGGGATGGGAAATAAATGGACATTTTTAGCCTTGTCCTGCTGTTTGGGAAAGTTGTAAATTGTTGTTTGGTATCTAAGAACAGAAGACGTGATTTGGGAGAATTCCTGTTTGCAGAACACTGTTGTCTCTCAGGGGTTGCTTTACTTTTTCTTGTTAGGCCTGCTTGGCTGCCCAGAACCATACTGCTGCATTGCAAAGGTTTTAATGAAGATCATGGGGTTAAAAAATAAAAGGAAATAACTGTAAAGAGTGCACTGCTGCTTGCTTCTTCATGCATAGTGTACCCTTTCTACAGATAAGGTATTTGTACAACTGGGATTTTACCCTACAAAATTTTTGCCAGAATACAGATGGAATGCATTTGAAAATCAGTGGGTGTCTGACTCAGGCTGGGCATGTAAATAGCTTTGAAAATGAGATGTCCATTAAGTCTTTGTGCTTTGGATTTTTGATTCAGTGGGAGTTCTGCCATGGATGTCAAGGAGACAGGATCTTGTCTTCACCTGTGTTTTTCCTCTTCTTCTTTGCAAAACAACCTTTTGTGACAGCTCTGGGGAAGAAAAGAAAATTCATTACAAAGCAAGGAGGATGCTTATATATTTAATGCAATAGAATATAGGGGTAAGCCAGTAGCATTTTTTTCACTCAGTCTCCAATCTGTAAAACTGATGGAGTTTTGCTGTTAAAATGAGCAAAGACCCTACAGATTTTCAATGCTGTGAGCTGTGGAGAGGCAAAGTAAAATTACTGGATAATCGATATACCCTCTTTCTGATGTGTCTGTTACTATGTAAGGATTATAGTTAGATTTGCTATTAAGCTTCTTCAGGTTAGTGTTTCATACTCTGTTTTTGTGTTGAAGATAAATATGCAGGAAGGTGTATGTAATGTTGCTTAGAATGAGTAGAGAAAATCACCTCTAAGCAAAAGCAAGCCATCTCTACCAGAAAATATCAAAAACTACTTTTCCACTTCCTTTGAAAGAAGAAAGGCTGACTGCTGAACAGGGCTGTAATGCACAGTGATTTGGGGCAACTGACATAAATGGGTACTGAAACATTTGTTTTCCATTTTGTTTTCCTCTGGACAAATGATCCTCGTGTCAATTTTTTTTTTTCAGTCTGTATGCTCTGTTGTGTCTGGACAGCTATTTCTTCAAATTGGGTTTATTTCTAGTTGTATAAAAGTATTCATCTACATTGTGGATAGAGTGCATTAAGTTGCTCCCTGTCGTGCACAGCTGGAAGCAATTCAGTGCTGCAACATTTTGTTTTGTTTTGTCCCAGTTTTTTCTCCCCACTGTGTTCCCACAGCCTAGCATAACTCTGTGCTGCAGCAGACAAGTCTCTCTTTTTCCAGTGACACTTCTTAGAACATCGGAAATTGACATATTCTCTTTTGTCTTTTTAGTACAAATTCAGTGGCAAACAGCTCTGCTTGACTGCATGAACGTTTCAAAGTGCTCTGTAGACTAGGAAGATTGGCTTGAAAAGTTAGACATATTTAGGCAGGCTGTTTTATTTGTTTCTTTGAAGAGACTAGGGATATTTTGAGAAGATTGAAGGAAGTATGCAGTGCCAAATACTGGTCTGTTTAGAAGAGAGAAGAGGAATATGCAGGTCTTAACAGAGCTTTCTTTGAAGGAGAAAAACATTTTCTCTGTTCTAATGTTTTAATAAGACACAAAGAAATCCCAGAGTTGGCAAGCCAAAGTTTGTCTTCTGTCGTGGAAGTACTTAAAAAGAGCTAATAAAAATCAATACTGATTTTTTAAAGTTAACATTTTGTTTGTATGTGCAGGCACTGCAATTATTTATATTAATTTTACCATTGGTAAAGTCAGATGCTGATCTTATTGCTGTTTAATCAAACCACAATATAGACATTAAATAATACTGAATGCAAATTTCAGTTTTCTGTAAAAAAGAAGGGTTACAGGCTATATGAGTATCTTTGCAGTGGTCTTTCTTTCAACTTTCTAATCTCTTCCAGTCTCCCCCTTCTCAGAGAGTTCCTTCCTTCGTCTCCATGCAAAGATCTCTGCTGCTGTCTTCCATCTCCTATCAGCCACCTGTGGTGGTTCTTCTTTCTCATTTAAGGTGTCTGCTCTTTCCTCTGCACAGTAGCAGAAGTCTAACAGAGATTATAATCTTGGTCTTGGTTCCTTGCTTGTGCTTCCATTGTAGTGTTGGAGTGTAATTCTAGTGAGTCCTACCCCACTAGTTGCTCTGTAGGTGTAGGATGGTGATGTGATTGAAACAGAATTTACAATTCTCCATGAGTTATATGAAGGGAAGGAAAGAAAAATGTGTCAGAAGTGGTGAACGGCAGGAACACTAATGTGCAAGGTAATTATTTGGTTTACTTTCATATCTGTTTCCTGTACCCTCCTTTGCTATCTCCACTATCTCCACTATCTCCACTTCATAATGAACCTGTAATCACCATTTGGCAGCTGGAGATGCAGTTAATATCTTTGATTTCCTTCTAGAATTCCCCCCTCCTATCTCAGCTAGGGAAATCAACTCAGTGGGCTCTGCAGGTCAATCAAATGGTGCTGTTTCAGAAGGGAGTGAGAATGAGACTGAATTCAGCAGCTGACAGGCTTTATGAAAATGTCTTGTACCTGCTACTTGTATAGCTCATCTGCTTCTGCTTATCTCCACTATTGCAATAAAGCATGTGGAAAATCTGTCAGTTTGGCAGGGAAACAGGTAATAGGGCATGACAAAACAGGGCAGGGTGCCAGGCATCAGATTGGTAGGTTTTATTCCACAGATACTTGTGGAGCTTATATGAGCTGAAGATTGGTGGGAACTCATGAAAAGTAGATGAAAGAAAACACATGAAGCTGGGCTGTTATTTTCCTTTATGCAGTGAAAATAAGGAAAACGTAAGAAAATGAATTAGGTGATACTGCTTTACAGAAAACTGCAAGGAAATTGCCAAGGTTGAGAGAATGTTCTACAGCGGATCTATAGAACAAGATCTAGTCTATATAATAAATAGCCATTGAGAAAACCTCTTTGGGTACAAAGTAATAGTGGGAAGGAGTATGGGGACAATGGCTGGTAAAAGAATTGAATGTTGGCAAAAATATTACAGTTTCATTAGCAATATCATGAAATTAAGATTATGTTTTCTCTTCCATTTTGGATGAGCCTTGATCTTGGGATGTATATGCTGCCAGCCTTAGTAAGAAAAACACTACAGATACCTATCAGCAGCAATATTGAGGAAAAATGTGAAGGAGTACAGAGATGTCTCCCTGGGTAATACCCTGCATCACCTAGTGATTTAAGGAGGTTCTGAATTGGCAACTGAACACGAGCCATTCATGTTTAACAGCTCTGGATGATTAATATTCTGTGTATTAATCTAATTGGTTTTTAATCCATTTTTGCCTTTGGAATAATAATATTATATTATATCATTTATTAATCTATTCTAGAATTTAATTGCTATCATGCTGAAAAGCAGTTCCATTTATAAACAGAAATGTCCCAATCAGTGAAGAAAACTCCCGTCTGATAAGTTGACTCAGCACCTTCAATTTGTTGTAGAAGGATAACTAAACTTACCACGTTCATTCCAAAGATTTATTTAATAAAGCCATTTATGATTTTGCATGCACTTACATAGTTTTGTACATTTCCCAATCTGTTTTCCAGTAGAAAACTCATAGCCTATTCATATCCACATTCAGAAGCTGTTCCACAGCTGTCATTCTATCACACTTTTTTTTCATTTTCTTAGCTCTACCATATCCTTTTGGAGGTGGGAGGTAAGGGGTACCATGCAGTATTTGAGTTGTCAGTAGAGATGGATTTATGCAATATTGTAATGACATTTTGTTTCTATTCCTTGAGCTAATATTTTCATTGAAATATCAATAATAACTCTTTCAGGACTGATAATAGCTAGTGCAGAAGCAATCATATTTTCCCCCTGTGTATTAATTTCCATTCCTTGATTTCATATACCATTTTATTGCTTAGATAAAGCATTCTGTGGAATCTTTCTACCATTCTGTGGTCTATGCTTATTTTGATTTTCCTGAATATTTTTTATCATCAACAAGCAGTCATTTTAATTTTTATCCCCTTTTCTAAGCTTCTTATGTTGCTGTTGGAACAGAATAGAATTCAGCAAAGATTGCTATGGTTTCCACTGCTATTCTCCAGTTTTTAATTCTGACCTCATGAGAGGTCGTTCCTTCCTGTGTTATGATGGCTTACTTCCTTTAATGACCTTTGTGGAATCTTGTAAAAGTCTGTTTGCTATTCTAAATATGTTGAACTCAGTTAATCACTGAGATGCTTGCCATTGTCTCCAGAGAATTTCAGTAGTAATAAAGGGCATCTTTTGAGGCATCTGTAAAAAGCCCACAGATCCCAAGCAACCACTGTTTTTATCTTTAAGATAGGTGTCTAGGTGTGCTTTGATTCAGGACCCATTATTAAAAAAAATGATAATGTAGTTAGTACCTTGATACCACACCTACTTAACTAGAACAATGGCAGCGTAAAACTTGAGCACATAGGGGTTTGTAGGCAAGAAAATCCTGCCGATTTGCTGTTATTCCTTTTTACATTTATTTTCTAAAACTATTTCTGTTGAAAATGCATGCTAAACTTATCATCATTAATTCTCTAGTGACTTGAGCAGCATGCTTGATTACCTGTGCATTGTACACCACTTAAAATAATTTGATTAATTTCCATGTTATTTGCCTTTCATAGTTTATTCACCTGTCAACACTAAACAAACTTTCTGTTTGGTTTCCATGAACTTAAATCTTCATGGAATGTGTTCCATGCTTGAAAACCAAAGTGTAAAGCAGAAAGATGACCATGCCCATTTCACAGGGGAGAATCTGATACTCTTCACACAGCAGCAGTCCTTTGAAAACCAGAAATTGAACCAAATGTGCTAAAACTGCTATCTAATTAAAAGACAATCTTTTCTTCCTATTACGTTCATGCAATTGCTAGAATTTTGCTATTTTTTAACAGATAGAAATTAATGCTCATATGATTCTTGCGAGTGACACAAAGGAGATAAAAATTGATGTAGCTGGCAGTTAAGGGAGTCGAATTTTTCTGCTTGCACTTGAGCTACACAAACTAGAGATGATGCATTTGTGGCTCAGAGGCATTTTATCCAGTTTTTGCACTGGAGCAAAGGTTTACAAAAGGCATTTGGCAATAAAGAAAGAAGAACTCTGTAATTTTAGCAGATCATATTTTTGGAAGTGTTTGATGGGAGGATGCCCATAGAATTCAAGGTGAGATTGATAACAACAAACTTTAAATTTATTGGGAAATTGAATTGAAGATGTGCAAAACTAGTACACCAGTTTTTAAATATTTCTTGTGTATGATAATTGTAAGGAAAAACAAGGAAAAAAATTAACTGTGCTATCTAGAGCTCTCGTGCCTTTTTTCCTGGAGATTTATGAATTTCTAAGATGTGAATCTCAGAAAATGTGACCAGATATATTAGCATTATAAACATACACATTTTTATTTCATATTGAAAAGACCTAGCTTAAAGTTTCAAGACAATGGTTTCATCTTCTATATTGCTAGAATGTCATGCCTCTCTTGTGAAAAAAAAATATATCTATACGGAACAGCTAGAAATCAATATGAATAATATTGCTTTCTCCATTCTATTAGGCTTGCACATCAAATGTTTTTTCAAAGCAAAGCTGCCTTTTGGTCTGTACAAGTAGTATAGAATCATCATAGACTATCTTGAGTTGGAAGGGACTCCTAAGGCCTATTCAGCCCAGCCCCCTGCTCCTCGGAAATAAAGATTTTAAAAAAACCTTCAAATACATAGTTATTAATTATTACTTGTTAAAACCCCAGGGCTGAGGAATTAATCAGTAGCAAATGTGAAGTGCTGGCTGTAATGTGCATCTTTTTCTCTCTGCCTGTCACTCCAGGCAAGTGTGGAGCACCTCTGTGAGGTGCCGGCGTCTTGACATGGGCTCTTCAGTGAAACACCCAATACTTGTTTTGTTGCCCGAGTTTGTACTGATTATGGATAAGACTCTTTTGGTAGCTGCGGGGGTCGGCTACTCCGAGACTCCGGCCAGCCCTGCCGCCTCCCACAACCCGGGGATCTTGCAGGCAGAGGGGCGACCAACTCCTAACCCTGTAGGCGCGACAGTAAAAGAAGGACGGGACTCTCGGGGTAGCTTAACCAAGGGGATGCGGATCCACCAAGGCGGCGTCCCAGAGAGACACCAAACCTTGGCTGCACCAGCTTTTTATTGTTAAGGGGTGGGTTGTACAGATGGGTGGTCTCTCTGAAATAATCCAATCATAAAACATCGAACCATGGGGTGATCTCAACCTGGTCCAATAACAAGTGACTGGGAGGAGGAATACGCAATTAGATGGGAGGGGAAGTTACATAACTTGGGTGATGGACAGATAACCGAAAAGGTGTAAACAACTATTATGGGGTATAGAAAACCATGACAACCGGGAAAGGCGGGAAACTGTGAGGGGAGGGAAGCCATTTTGGACAATTGTAAAAATGCAGAAATATAACAAGGAACTTGGAATAAACAGTCAAACATTCATCAAAACACCTCCACAGGTAGCTTTACCGTAAGATGCTCTGCACATTAAAGAGGTGACCCAAGGGTGAAGTAGAGTTCTAATAAATGGGTTTCTTAAGTACTCTTCATTTATTTACGTATCTTACATTTAAAGTTTGTGTTAAAACTTAGAACAGTAGTATGATTTGTGATAGACATAGAACAGGTAATATTTTTATAGCTGTGTGAATCTGGAGGCTTTTTGGTTGCTGTCTTTCAGCTCTTTTTTGAAGGTTTTATTCTCCTGATGCCATGTACTGCAATTCTTTGCATGTAGGATCATTCTGTCCTTTGTACGAGATTCACTTTTGAGGGCTTAAAATACTTAGCTCTGAACCAAATGCCAGACTCTTTGTTAACACTAAATGATTACTGGCTTCTACACTATTAACTTTGTACAGTCTAAAAAGAGAATAATGAGGCTGTCAGTCAACACAGGACGTTCCACAGCTATTAATTCATCTACTCTGCTAATGCTTATACAGATTTTTACCATGTGGCCCCATAACAGAAGGCAAAAAATGCCACTGAATGCAGTGAATAAAAATACAAGAACAACTGTATAGATTTTAAAATGTGATGCAAATGAACTTTAATCTATACAGAAGGAGCAAGCTACATGATCAATAAAATCTCAAGTATTGATTGCACAAATTGGACGAGCTAGTAACTAATTGGCTCTCTTGCTCAAGCGGTGTATTTACATATGGTTTTAAAGTGAGCATGAGAGTCACCAACTCACAATGTCAAAGGATAGCTGTACCATGACCAGCCAAGCTTGGTAATTAAATGGCATACAGGTTAATTGCAGAGGCAAGCAGGAGACTGGTGTTAAAGGACTGAAAGGAGTCAGTTGAAGAGTGTTGTCCATTTGAGGAGGATGAAAAGAAATGCCATTATAAAGGGAGCTTCATCAGAGTTCAAGAATGACCAATTCAGTTTTTATTAAAACCTTATTTTAAGGTTATAACAGTATAATAGTGCTGGAAGCTGAATGTATTGCAACTGGTTTGGGGCCATCTGAAATTGTCGTGAAATGAATCTAAAAGTGATCCCAAGAGTCCCTACATCAGCTTTTTTTTTGTTGTTGATTGCTTGGTTTGGGTTGAGCCTTTTTGATTTAACCTGTAGCCATGGCAAATTTGCTCTTGAAGATGCAAAATTGGTTGATTTAATGCAAGGGGTACTAATATATACATTCAACACATGCTATCAGTTTGTCTCCGTGGATCAATTTTATTACGGCTCAAAGGTTTTGATCAGTACTTAGTGGGAAGGAGAGTAACCCACCTTAATGAATGTTCTTCATATGGTTTATAATCTTTATAGCTTACTGCTACGTATAACTTGGCTCAGCAGAGCACTCAGACATGCTTAAATGCTGTGCTGAATGAGAATTATAGTACATCACTCAGCATGTGCACCTGGAAAAATAACAACAGCACTACCATAAAAGATATGGTGTCGTATATATTATTTTCTTCTTGAGGAAAGAGAAACATGACATATGCTATTCATGTTTTTGGATGAATTACCCAGCTGCTCTGATGACAAAGGTGTCTATGAAGTCCTAAGAACAGTAATACAGTGTAATGCAAGTGCTGCATTACAGCTGCAAGTGCTGTGGAGGAAAAGCTTTTCCGTGGAGATGTCAGCAGAGAAGAAGAATGATAAAGAGTTTTCATAGGTACATTGTGTACAATGTTACAGTGGCCAATTGGGTAGGAACACAAGTTTTGATTGTGAAAAATAAAATATTATGATGCTTTGTATGTCTCTGTTACTTTCTCCTTTGGCGTCCTGCTGTTCATGATATAACCAGAAGGTACCAATTTGAATTTTAGGAGATTTGGGAGAAGCCCATCTGTGTAATGGCTTTATTCTGATGTCTAAATTCTGGATACACATCCAAAGTTGCTCTTTAATACTTCCATAGCTTTTGAAAATGAAGCTTGTGCTTTAATGCTGTAACAGGTGTTACATTCATTTGTGATTATTCTGCTAAATTCACCTTGGTTTTACCTCTGTTGCTTTTGTTTATTATTTTATTTTATTTTATTTTCAGGACTGTTTCCTGCAGTGCTGAACCTGGCCAGTAATGCTCTCATTACAACCAATGCTACCTGTGGAGAAAAGGGGAGGGAAATGTACTGCAAACTTGTTGAACATGTACCTGGACAGCCTGCAAGGAACCCTCAGTGCCGCATTTGTGATCAGAGGAGCCGAGTTCCACATCGTATGTGTGCCATTTTCATTTTGTTCCTTTAAAAAGGCTTTTTTCCAGAGGGTGTAGATACTCAGGAAACAAAACAGTAGTTCACCAGCCTTATTACTGTGAAATGTGTGTTTCTTTTTAAATCAGGTTAACCATCTCTTCCAAAGATATTTCAAAATCTATGTCTGATATGGGTAATCTTCCCACGGAACTTTGTGATTCAGGTACTGAAAAGTAGAGCACCTAAATTCAGATTTAAAAAAAAAAAAGTATCTACAACTGTGGCTGAATTCTTTTGATATACATTAACCATGAATGAAAAATAGATAACTGACTTTTACCTGCATACCTGTGTGTGGAATTTAAACATTTTGGCCAATCTTGGCAATATCTGAAATTCCAGTAAATTCAGTTTCACTGAGGCAGAAAAAATAAGATAAAGTAGTGGAGCACTGCTTGGTTCAATGGTTAGTTTTTAATATTAAAATTGATTTTTGCTAACACTGCTTTCTTAAACATTACCTGGAAGCAAAATCAGTTTTCAAGTATGAATTTGTCATCATCTACTTCAGACATGCCTATTTCTGGTAGTTGGGAAGATTAGAACTAAGAAAATTTCTTAGTCAAGTCATACAAGTTTAATTTCATGTAACCTTGCAGTGAAAGACATGAACAGCTTTAACATTATTAGATTTTCATGAGTATATTGGCACTGTAGATAGTAGAGGATGTAGGGGTACTTAAGATAGCTTTTAATGGAATAGATAAAATTCTGGGAGAAGCACAGACACAGAAGCATGAAGACAATTATTTTTTTTCCAATTGTGTTCCAATAAAACTTAGCTCAGATACATTTATACCTCATGACATTTAGGCATGTGCTTAAAACCACAGGATTAATAAAAAAAAAAAAAAAAAAAAAAAAAAAAAAAAAAAAATGACATTTAATCTGTCTGCTAGTTCTAGACAGGATGAGCTATCTGTGGCTGTGGCTTTCCAGACAGAAGCTTGTTTGAATTCTCCTTAGAAACTTTGTGCCATGACCACACTTTCTAGTGTGGCTCACTTCTTACATCACTCAAAACAAAGTGTTTTTCTAATAGCATCTCCTTGCAGAAATTTATGTTACCTATTTCCTAAGTTCAGTCAATAGAAGGAATGGATTATTATTCACTTTTTCTTAAAAAAGCCTATTTTACTTAGTTAATTGAAGGATGATGGTATTGCTCTATCTAGTTTCTACACTGAACTATCTTTTCTTTCATTCTCCTCATAGATTTTTTCTTCTAGAACTCTAACTGCATGAATTGCACTTCTCTGATTTCTCTCTAGAGGCTTTCATATTTATTAAAATTCACCTGAGTTCTTACTAGCACTACACAGAGATCCAGGTTTGCTTCAGAATAATCATATATTCCTGTTCACATGCTTTACTTTGATATTTCCCATTGCTAATGGTGGAACACCACTGCAAGGACAGTTAGTTGTCCATTGCAAACTTCAGATATTTTCTTTTCCTGCTAAATTGCTCCTCATCTTATAATTGCAAAGCTATTTATAATTGTCCCAGTGTAGACTACTTAATTTCTCTGAAGACAGTTACTATTTTTTTCCAGGTTGTTTTCAAAGTTCCAATATCTTCTTTAACTGCAGAAAATGCCACCTTCTCAGGAAAGGTCATATGATTCTTTAGCAATAGACACATTCAATTATATTATAGCAGTGCATTTCACTCAGAGAAGAATTCAGGTTTTGGAAGCATTCTGACTGGCAGAGAGACTGTGCAAAAGACTTTCCTGTTTTACAGATAGGAATTTAGAGACACGTGCACATTACCCAAGTTGTGGTTTTTTTTGCTATACAAAGCTTGCTTATTTCAAAAAGCAAACTTAAACCAGAGATATTGCTTTGTCTTGTCTATGTCAGAGAGTGTACACTAAAGTATGTGTATACACGCAGACATATTTATGTGTGTATATAAAAAAACCCATCTGAATTATTTTTATCTATCTTTCTCCTTGTTCCTCCTCTCTTCTAAACTTGAATCAGTCCAGCTTCATAATATGTAGTTCTTTTGTGGCAATCATATCTCATTTTAAGGTCTTTAAATGTTCATTTGGCAAATGGAAGTGCCTTGTTTAAACAGGGATGGCTTGTTAATAGGAGAACCATGTAATATAACCAGACTTTAAATGATCCCCCTGGAATGTGTGAGTCTGGAGTACTTCCCCTTAATTAATGTAGTAGGAAATGAACACAAATTCCCTGGTTAATCAAAGTGAGTCCAAATTAAAGTGCACAGTTCGATGGTTTCACCCTTTAAGTTCTCCCTCTTGCTGTCCATCAGGGAGACTGGTCCTTGAACTGTGTTTGCAATCCAGTCCTTTTTACAGATATTGTATTTTTCACCCCTTACCTTTTAAATCAGCTAAACATGTCAGCAATTAATCAATTTTCAAATTAATTATAATTAAACTTTCATAATGGTGATTACAGTTAATTGTTGATTCAACTCCCAGTCCTGCTTCTGATGATTTACCTTTATGTCAATTTCATCTGAGGAGACTTAGATCAAAATTTCCAGTTAGACAACTTCTATCACAATATCTGAAAAGCCTTGAATTTGATTTACAGCTGATTTTTCTGCCACTCATTTAAAGCCAAGATCTGAGAAGATGATCAGAGCTGTGGGAACTGACACCATGTAAAGCATAGGGTGTACTTTGCATTTCTCTTCAATATAAAGACAAAGCTTCCTATAACTTTATCAGTTGTAGTGCCAGAATTCTAACTTGCAAATGTTGCTGCCCCCTAATACCATTGATTAATATTTAAATTAATTTTTTGGCATTTTCAATATTGAGAGTTTATGCCTTCACTTACTCCCACAAGGCACTTTAATTGTATCTTTAAATATGTTCAGGCATTCTGGCTTCCCTTAATGAGCTAGGACTCCTGTCTTCCACAGGTGGTTGGTACAGCAAAAAAAACAAAGACTATCAATCTGGCTGGTTGATTTAAGTAATAATTAAAATAATAAGTAAATTAATCAGTTCATAAAGTAATTATTTGCAGTTCTAGGCCCAGCTTGTAATGAATCATATTCCAGTTTTATACGAAGGAAACCTGACATTTTAGAAAGTCATCCTTAATAAGAGGGGGTAGGGTTTTCTCCTAATTCATATTCTTGCAAACAGAACTTGCATAGAAGAAACTTACCAAATTTGAATTTCCTTTGGGTTATTTTTCTGATAATGCACAGGCTTGCTCTGAAAAATTAGGGATTTCAAAATGTAGATCCTTGTATTTTTTAAATTCGTGATTTTGTTATTCTCCATTTTCTACAGGAGAGAAACAAAAAAAAATAACCTGGAAACATTGAGTATGATTTTTCTCAATCTAAATAACATTCAACTACTACTAAGTAAGCAAACTTTGATAGTATCAGTCTTAAAATTCAGGAAAAATTCAATTCTGTAAATAAATTTGTATCCCTCTTACTTATGATTCATTTAGAACACAGCAGTAAATATAGATATGAAAAATAATGCGTCTTAGACTTTGATATGGATTATAACCAAACAAACCTTTATATGCATGTATATAAGTCAGAAAAATTTCCAGTTGAGAAATATATTCTGTAATGATTTCTGAATCATTTCTTCTGTACTGATTTGTGAATTATTTCCAGAATTATTTCCATGTGTGCTTAGAAATGCTAGTACTTGTATTACTTTAATCTCTGCTTTTCTTACACACCATATCTCAGGTTTCTGATTTGTTGCTTCTGTTGAAACATTCAATGACTTTACAGTACTTGAAACTTTGGAAGAGTGCAGGAAGTGCTTACTTGATTTAAATGCCTGCAATTTCTGTAGCATCAGGAGACCCTTCTGCAATTAGATCTTCTGAATTAGCTTCTTGTGATCACAACCAAAATCAGACAACTAACATTAGATCAGTATTCCAGTGTTGCAGCAGCCCTCTTGTTAGAGGGTAGAAATGAGCTGAGACACACACTTCTCGTTTATCACACTGTGAAAAGGGTCCTGCTTTATTCCTCTTTACAGCTCAGCCATCCTGACTCTATTTACTGACTCTGACTGCAGCAAGCCTCTACTGTAGGTTTCCCTTGCAGCCTCTGACTGCAGGTTCCAACAATAGCCTCAGATTCTCTCCTTCCTCTTCACCATTCCCCCTCACCAGCTAACTCACTCCCTTTTATCACACTTATCTTCATTGGCCATAGCTGTGACTCATCAGGGGCAAGGCTGTATTGGGTAATTAACACAACTGTTACTTATCAAGGGGAAGGTCACCTGTATTCCCTTCTCCTACATTCCATTATTAATAAGCATGACTAGTGGCCCAAGAGTATAAGAAAAATTAATTTATTCTTTTTTTCTTTTTGATGTCCTGCCTTATTAGTTCTTAAAATTGTCTTAAAATCTAGATTTCAGATCAAAAATAATTAAATCTTCTAGCAGTTTTGACATTTATTTGTACGTTTCTGCTTTTCTAACAGAACGACATCCCATAACAAATGCAATTGATGGCAAGAACACTTGGTGGCAAAGCCCTAGTATCCAGAATGGAATTGAGTATCATTATGTGACCATTACATTGGACCTCCAACAGGTAGACTTCTATTTCTTTGTTTCTGGGCTTGATTTATTGCATGATAGGTCACCTGGATTCTCTTAATTTTTGTTGTGTGTTGCTTTCCTATAGGAAGACATGACCAGTTTCTCCTATAATTTTCTGCTGTTTATGTGGATATGACTGACCCATTCACTGTAATATGATGTGCCAAATAAAAAAACCCCTAAAGTTATTTCATATATATTTTTAGGAAGTCATGCAATTGTAAGTGTCTTCTATCTGTGAAACTGAAGTACTTGGACAGTAGGGATTTTTTTACCTGAAAGAGCCTTTGAATCTTGGATGTGTTTTTAGCATTCTGGCTTCGGAGCCCTCATTGCTAATGGCAGAAACAATCCTACATCTGCATTTTTGACCTTATATATATGCAAAAGTATTCAATGTACATTTCTCTTTCAAACAGGAGAGCTAAAACTTTTACAGAAGTTTGAGAGTAGGATCCTGTGCATTAAAGAAATTTTAGTTGTGTGGTTTTTTAGGTCTTAAAACTAGGGCTTTACAACTCCTGTTTTTTCTCTTGCGGTTTCATTATCTGGGTTATCATCAGAAATTAGCAAATTTATGAATTTCTGAATCTCTATGTTTTCTTATGTATTAAAAGCTAGCAACTAAAGGGTCAGTGAGGATATTGGAGAAAAAGTATTGGTTGTTCTAATTTAAAAGGCTTCTTCATGTGCCAGCTGACAGTGGTCTGAGAATGCTGCAGTGTGTGGCGTGGGTTTGGGATTTTTTTGTTGCTATCTTTTTTTAATGAGACAAGGATCAAGTCTGATGCTGTTTCTTTCCCATATCCTATTGCTGACTGTTGAAAGGAAACTTGGCAGTCCTTCTGCAGCTCTAAAGCTGATACCTTCTCTTAAGCCCATTCATTTGTTATTGGCTGGAATAGAAGCAATGTTGAGTTTTCTGTGGATGTCAGAGAGGTGGGATAAGACCCTGTGTCACTAATGCTGTCTAGCACACCCTTTATGATCTGAATAACCCATGTAGTCAGGAATGCACACGATTTTACTCACCACTGTACAGGAACAGAACAAGTATTGTTCCCCAAAATGTACTGAAAGACCTGCTGTGATTTGCATGGCTTTTGGACTGCTCAGTAAGGCATAAGTGTTGTTTGTGTCTTGAGAAGTATTAGGAGTTTTTTGCTTACCCAGGAATTTCACAGTCAGAGCATTACAGACTTTTAAATAACTGGTAGAATATGAAATTTCTCTTTCAGCTTTTCTTTTTTGTGTAGTAGTCGCTATGAATGGTGAAGGTCACCAGATTTTTCTGCGACCTCACTTAAAAGAAATCCCATTCTTTACCTTTGGCTTTTAAGAGATTCAGTAATTGCTATGTTTGTGTTGATGAATTCTTACTTTAAGTGTAAAAATGCTTAACTTCCTTTTGTGAGATAGAAATAACAAATGACAAATCCACAAGTAATGGACTGAAAATTGCAGGAATGCATTAGTTCTTATGTTATTACTGGTAATTATGATAGTACATGGAATGCTTTTAGCAATCTCAATTTCATGAAAAAAATCAGGAAAATAATTATAATTTCCTCATTTATATAATGCTTGGCCTTTTGGGGCAGCGACTTTTTTTTTTCTTTACTTTGTTGTGCAGGGAAGCCATATAAAAATGAAGTATACTATTTAGCAATAGCTAATAAACTAGAAGTAGTAGCATATACTTAATGTTAGAACAAGCACAAATATTATCAGTCCTTTTGGGAAAAGTGTAGTATTTTTTCTTGTTTTCTCTCAACATTTGAGTTTTTGCTGTAATACTTACAAAGAGCTTTTATCTATAATGAAGGCTAGGTTTCTACTTCATTGAAGTATGCTTAAATTTTTACTCCATATATTATTAAAATATGAGTTGAAAACTGGAACTATTTGGTTCTGAGCATCTTTGATAATTTGCTCTGAACTCTTCACTTCTTGCCCCTTTTAACAATTATAACGAGTCTCATCTATATCACAAGAAAATTATGGAGCTCCATTCATACCTGTAAATGTGAGTTTATTTTTTTACAGTTCTTTTCATCCAGCAAGTGCATAGGAGTTCAAAAAAATAGATGTATTTGGGAGTTTCTCACATGAATTTAAATGGAGGTTAGAGTGACAGGTTGAGCTACCTTGGTAGAATTTGGAATGGGGTGGTTCACAGATGGGCTAGGTACCAAGAGAAGCTCTCTGCTGTTCTGCAGCTCTTAGTCCTGCTGGTTGGGGAGGGTCTGCCTGCTCAGACTTAAGAATGTTAAATGGTTCAAGTGCAACAGAGGTACGTTCAGGAGGACTGAAAATAGGCCTTCTCTTCAAGGATTTCAGAGCAGGGAGTTGGCAAAACAGAAATGCTTAGACATTCAGGGAGAACACACTCCCTGTAGTCCTGCTGTTCCCAAATCCTCAATTGGTCTTAGTTTCAGAGTGATATGGAAGATTAGTAGAGTATCTTTAAAGAAAATTGGCAAATTCACAGGAAAACCAGTTGGCATTTTGAGGTGAAGTGGTCAGCCCATCTGTTTCTGATTTCTACACATATCAGGACACTTGTACTAACAAATTCCTAGCTACTCAAGGGAACGAGGGCATTGGCAATATCCTTGATACTGCTCAGATACTTGTGCCAGGAGCATATTTATGTGGATTTAGACTTTTTTGCTGTGCACTTCATATTTTTAAAATTATGCTGGAATATTTTATGTGAGTTGTAGATGTGTGGAATGCAGGTGACCCAGAGTTAATATTCTGGCAGAAATTTCTAGATTTAATAACTGTGTCTTAATTGCTTGAGACTGTGGAAGATCTGTTCAGTGTCCAGGTGATGCTGTCCAAGAATACATATCTGAAGGAAAAGAAAGTAATGGATACTCTACAGGGCCTTGTAGGCTGCAAGAGCAAGAATAACTAATTAAGCTATCCAGCTGTTTCTCTCTAAAGCACTTGCACTTCATCTATTTTAAGTTCCCTGAGCTCTGATAGAGTCCAGCTCTTTCAGCTTATCTTTTCATCCTATTCCCTGACCTTCTTCTGTAGGAAGGGAGGAAGGAGTCTAAAAAATTGTATTCTGACTCTGTGCAGGAATCACTGCAGTCACCATCCCTTCCAAAGGCAATCTCAGAACACCTGTTACAGAAATTATGTCATACAGCAAACTGGTGGCAGAGACCCATGAATTAACTAAATCTGCATCCTTGCCTAATTTTTTTTTTTTTTTCTTAACAAAGAAATAACCAGACTTTTGAGTCTTGGCCATTTCAAAGCTGTTGCATGATTATTGAATTCTGGAACAATCTTCCTGTTACCTGGTTTCAAATTACTAGTGGAACTCATTGTTGGGTGTTTATACAGTCGAACGCCACAAAAAGATGCAGTTCAACGAATCCTTTAGGGATTGACTGAAGATAATTTTGCAGCCATAGTAAAATAAGGGGTAAACCGAATGATATTTGATGACATTGCTTCTTTTAATACAAGACTGTGTTTTTTTTTATTTTATTCGACAGTTGACCAGACAGTGATTAAGGAATCAAAACATGTTGAGCCACAAAACCATATTAAAATAACCTTTACACATTAGCTGCATAGTCATATAGGGATATGCAGATCATTGGGCAATATTTGGTTTGTTATATTTTCTCTTCTCTGAAATATCAAATGCATTTTCCGTTGGGGAAAAAGGAATATAGCTAGCTTTCTGTTGAATAACTTCTGATATCAAATATCAGAACAACTAAAGGAATGAAGAGGAAGGTAACTATTCTGTTTAGTCTTGGGATACAAGACCCAGTTTAGTAAAATGAAGTGCCATTTGGTCTTTATGTGTTAAATTTCTAATAATGTGCAAACATTTTGTTTAGGTGTTCAATTAATATTTTCATTCTCTCTTTTACCCATAACAGTGGGCTTAAAATGCTTTCAAAACTGCTTTGGTAAAGGTAAGGCTTAAAGTTTCTCTTCATTCCCAAACCAGAAAGTAGTTTAACAAAAATGAAGTTTAGTCCAAACTTGGCCTTTTCTCCAACAGATGACAGTCAGTTTTGTTCATCTTCAAAACTGTTTTTCTAAAGAGAAAAAAATGAAAAAACCCAAAGTCTGTTGAGACTATCACGCTGCAATTCCCTGATTGCCACTCCGCCTCTCACTGGTGAAAGGGAGATGTTTCTGTACTTCTTGTTCTGGCACTAGCATTTGTGTTGCCATGCACGAAACCAGATGTGTCTTGGTCCTGAAAACTATGTCTTGTTTTGGTTTTTTGAGTGTGGTTTCTGCCAGATCAATTTTCTGATTTGGCTTGCCTGTGTGAGGTTTTATTGCCAGCTTGGGGGAGGGGGCAGCCAACACTCTGTTGGCTTCAACATTGTAAATCTCAAAGTGTACGGTATTGATCTGAGCTACAGTCCAAACCTGAAACATAGAGCTGTCATCCTCAATATTTGTAGCTACTATTTCTTGCTCATGAATCATTCTATTTTGAAGTTATGTAAACATTTGAGAATTCAGAAAACAAATTGTCTCAAAACTAAGTCCAGTTTTCTGGCTCAGTTACACCTAAGCGGTAAAGGAAATATTGAAGTGGCAGCCTAAAAGACATGGAACTAAACCCATGAAAATTACTCCTGAATCAGTTAAAAAAAAAGAAAAAGGAATGATATGTTCTGTTTTAATAAAGTCCACAGCCAACTTTTAGACAAATATGTTAGTTGCAATACTTATTATTTTTTTATTTCTTTTTTCGTTACCTATATAGGCTTGAATCTTAACATTTTAGTGGTTCCCTTAAGTTCTTTAGTTTTACAGTTTGCTGGTAATGAACTAACTAGGTATCTATAGGATGAAATTTACCTCTCTGATATTTTTTTAAATTATTATTACTTTTAAATTATTTTACATTATTAATTAGTATTTCATTTTTAAATCTTTTCAAAGCAAAAGTATTGGACTTGAAGTCAGCTTATAATGAAAGCATTTGAAAAGCTCAAAAAGAAAACCAAGAGAAGAAATTGCATATTAATATGTCAGTAAGGGTTTATAACAAACATACCTAGAAAAAAATTATTTGTTATCATGAAAACAAACAGAACAGTAGTAAATATTTTGACATTACAGTAAACATTTTTAAGAACTGCCTGTTTTATATACTATTAGCAAATTTACTTAAGATTACGTATCTCTCCACCTTGATTTTCATTTGCAGGAAAGAGAGAATATGTGCACACTAACAAGTAACAGATGTTACCCAGGGCTCCCTTCTTGTCTCAGCTTTCCCCATCGATATCACTCAGACAAAAGCCTGAGGAAAATACAGTTATCTTTTTTCCTCAGTTAAGGGTTGAGACTGCACCCTCATGCTAGCCATAATTCCTGAAGAGGCTGCTGCATGAAGCTTCTAGGTGTTCTAACAAATGTTAGTGAAGATGCCCAAGCTGACTTTTTCACAGCATTAATAAAAGTTTTTCATGAGTTGTTCAATAGTATATGGAGGGAGTTGTCTCAAATGCATTCTGAAATGCTAAGAACCCATTATAGTATTGAAAGATGAATTGTAATACCCACCAAAGAAAGTGCTGTAAACTGGATTGAGGAGTTGTATTAACAATAAATATCCGCAGGATTATTTTGCTCATTTTTTTTTATGCTCACCACTAAATCAGACCATAAATTTATTGCTTTGTGCTTATTCAGAAAACTCTCTAAGTGAGAAAATCCTTTAAGCATCAGTTCATAATGCAGAGAAACAAAGATTTTGAACAGTGTTGAGAATTTATACATTTTCTTTTTAAGGTTACTTGCCTTATATTTTCCCTGGATGACTGTAATACAGATGCAGTCCACTTTTCTAATTTTGGCTTTAAGGAAGAGAGCTATTCTCCTTTGAATGCAGTGACACATACGTTCTGCATGAATATGAGGTTGTGTACTGATTTTGTACTGTTTTGGTTCTAAAGAAAATTGTGGACTTTTTTTATGACATCTTGTACTTATAATGTGGGCAAAAGTTGAGAAATATTTTTTGTCATGGAGAAGAAAGTGTTCTTAAAAGAACTTGTGTTTCTCTATCAGCTACATACGTGGGAGGGAGAAAGCTGAGCTTATTTTAAGTTCAGGTATTTTTATAATTTTTAAAAAACTCATGCTCTGCAGGCATTAACTGAATGGGACTGAGCATTGTACAAAAATGAATTTTTGCCTAACTAGAAAAGATTAATTTGTAACTGAAATTGCTTGGTTTGGAGTTTAGAGCTTTTCAAGATTGGCTGTGATAAAACTTTTCTCAGTTTTTCCCATGAAGTGCTGTTGACATCTTAATTTGCATGACATTTGTAGCTGCAAGTTTTTGTAGTTACATTTTTTTCTGGACAGATAATGCCCTGATAAAATTGCTTGCAACACTGGAAAAAAAATCTATATTGGAATCAAGTGTGTGTTTCTTTCAGCCCAAATTCCCCATCTGGTAGCAGCATTTCAGTTGGAATCAGCTCAGAGGAACAGGAGCAACATTGTCATTAAAGGCAAACTGCAGCATGGTTGGAGATGTTCAGTTCTCTAAGCTGATATTAGTGGAATCCTGCTAAGCATATTTTTTCCCACCCATGCCAACATTTTCTATTACAGGACTTTTAACTGTGAGCAGAATATTTGAAACCGTGGCCACTGTCTCTCAGGACAGTGATAGAAAAAATACATGCTAGATGGCCACTTGAGGAATCTGGAAAGCCATTCCATTTCTAAATAAGTCTTTTTTACTGTCTGAGTTGGATGTGAGACTAAAATGAGAAGATTAGTTGTTGTTAAATAGCCAGTTGTATAAAAATTCTTGCATCCAAACTGTCTACTCTCTTTCATACGTAAAAGACCCAAACAATAATCCATAACAGTATCTGTGAATTGAAATGTTACTATGCTCATAAATTACTGTCCTCATCCTCTTATACTGTCCTCTAAAAACACAAAGAACTGTTCCTCAAAACACAAGCAATCTCTGTTTCAATTCATGAGTAGTTGGATTTGGTCTGTTTCATGTCTTAAACCTTTAAGAGAGGCTGATCTGAAATGAGAAACAGTACAAATGTGGTATTTAAGATGCATGATGTGCTGCATATATAACAACTATTTTCATACGTGAGTATCAAAATAGAAGTTCATGATCGAGGAACACTTTTGCATTGAGAATCTGTTTGTATTTGGGACTTCTGATTCTTGGCCACCTGTGGTATTAGAAGTTCAGGCTCCTGTGTCTATTTTCACATTCAGACTGTAGCAAGGCAGAGCTCATCATCAAGGTGAGCTCAGAGCTTCACCTGAGACAGTGAAATGCACAGGCTGCACAGAGCAACGTAAATAGCCCACAGTGCCCTGTCAGCACCTACATGAACACAAACACAGCACAGCCTGCTTCACACTCTTCTTCCTCTCCAGCTGATCAGGATTAATGTCTACTAGGGGCATATACATCTGTGGCATGCAATGTTTCAGTAGCTAGCCTTAGATAATCTTTTGAAGATCGTAGAGGTTTACAGCCCTGCTCCAGTTGCTAGTATTTAGATCCCTTCTATTGCTCAGCTTGAAGTTAACTCTTATTCACATATACCCACTAAAAAGAAAGAGCACACTAAAGGAGATATTTAGAAACAGGATTTAGTGAGAAAATAGGATAGATTTCAGTGACTGAGGGTGAAGATTAACATGCTGATCAACCAGCTCATTGTAGTCAACTGGTTCCTTTCATCTCCTTTTCCTTCTGTCTTACACTTGTTCCTTCTTGATCCACCTTGATCCCTCTCTTTCACTGTCTCTATTCCTTCCTCTATATGGTTCCATTGTAAGTCTCGTTCATTTATACAACCCCCTTAACACCATCCCATGATGAATTCTGCATAGACTTTCCCCTGCTTCTCTTATTAAGGGACATCCCCCCTGTGGCTGATAACCTCCTTTAGCCTCAGTGTGTTCTGAGGTAGCCTTGGTTCATCTGGGTGGATTTCACACTGGTACAAGGGGTGTCTGTAGTGCTTCTACTACCCATATTAGCACTTTTAAATAACTACTTAAATAAATCTGTGTAATGTTAAAGGTCATATGGTGTGACAGTATTTATACCAGCCTGTAAGGAAACAAGTTCTTGCCTAAGTTTTGCACTTTTCTCAATGAAAGAATACTGTTTTTACTAGGACACTGAAGTGCAATAATAATCAGCAGCATAGTAACTACAGTAAACAAGCAGATACAGAGTTTACACCAGATTGTTGATGGAAGCCTCCATTAGAGCTAATAAATTTTTCTGTTGAGAAAATGAAATGGAAATACTTCTGTAGAATTGTGTGGTGGCTTTTTTTTTTTTTTTTTTACTCTGCTGATATTCTGATTTACATGAATGCTTTCTAACCGAAGGATTTATTTTTTAAATAGAAGCGCAAGTGGGAGTCGGACACAATGAGATTTCCTGCTTCAGTAGTTAACCCTATGTAGATTAATGATTCACTTCAGCTCTATCTGAATAATATTAGTGTAGCAAATTATCCTGTATAGTAGGATGCACTTTTCTATGTCTTATGAGGCATTCACAAGAAGGTACAGTGCTATAACTTATAGAAGTGTTCCTACAATGTGTGCTTTATAGTTCTCACTGCTGAGACAATTACCAGTGAAAATGAGACCCAAGACTCATTTTGTTTCTCATCTTGAGGATTATGTTGCCTATAATTTGAGGAAGGTTTAAAGGACTATTTAGACTATTTCCCTCCCACTCCCATAATTATACTGCTGTGGTCACATGAGCAGAACAAGTAGAAAAAGCACCAGCTGTGCTTTGGCAGCTGTGTTAAGGATCTTTTGAACACTACCAGGCAGCTTGGTACATTTTCCTGTTTGTATAAGCAAGCTTGGGTCTCTAGGTTGCATTCTATTGGACTTGTACAAATCCAGATGTGCTCAAAGATCATGCAGTTACTCTGTCAAATGACGTGTTGGTTTATTGATGCTGTCTGAAAAGTGGACCAGGCTCCATTGATTACCCTGTGAGAGTAGAAGCTCAGTGTCATGACGTACAAGCAAGGTTGGCTTCAAAATACTGAACCTTGTCACTTTTTTGGTCGTGGAAACAAATGCAACAAAAATCAATGATACGTAAGACTTTATTAGTTTTCTCATGCCACTAAGTGCTTGCTGGTTTTGTATTTGCTAAATAACTCCTCAATAAAAGAAGAATTACTCTTTCACCTGGAGAAGGACAGTTTTCCAGCTGATTGGGGAGTCAGCATTGCTTCCATTACATTGATTTGCTTTGAGAATAACCATACAGCTGCCATTAATTTTAGTCTGTTTGTTGTCATTACTACCTTGCTGAGAAAGCATAGTAAAACATGGCATGCACCATGATTGCTCTCTAACTCATTGCACTGTGGTGAGCTTGTAGTGCCTGGTGTAGCTGGCTGAACTGGGGCAACCATCTTCTCGTGGATGGAAAGCTGTTTTTAGGGAGCATGGATTAACATCCTGTACTGTCTTCAGCCTAGCCTTAGAAAGATCAGGAATATCAACCAGGCCATGTTTTTGCTGCATGATGCTTTTGATGCATCTTCTTTTGTCTGCATTAACAGTCTACCAATATTTAAAAATACTGGTAGTTCCAGCTCTGCTTCTATGTCCAGGAAGTAGTTTTGTTTATGGGTTACGGATAGCTTAGTGCTGTTACAGAAGGAACTCTTAGAGGCTGGGACAGTAATAGTCTGGATCAGGCTGAAAGCTGTAGCTGAATAGTAGTTAAAACCAGGTTTTCATGTATATTCTTTTACTTATGTTAAGAAGTTTTTTTTTCTTTTCAGATTTAGATTAAGAGAAATTACATCCATTCTACTGTGATGTGAAATACGCTGTTTGCTCTCCACTGCCTTTTTGTTTGTTTGCTTGTTTTGCAGTTTCATTTACAGAGCATGCAAAAAATAATGAGAGCCAAAGATATATATTAAATTGCAGTCAAGCAGTGCACTATCTGAAGGCAAGAAACAGGACTTCAAACACATCCTCAGCAAAATATGCAGTAAATGTTATTGGAAGAGGGCTTCAATTTGAAAAGTCACTGTAGAAAGTTCCAGTCTCCCACACAGCTTAGTATTTCAAAGTAAGCAAACAGAAAAAGATTTTGTGTTGATTACACCTCTTGACCCCACAGAGCCAATGCATCCAAGATGTTTGCAGAGCTAAATGTTTTTTTGGCTGTATTTAACAATGAATCTTTCATGAAGTTTTGCAAATTTTTCGACTTCCAAAAAGGAAACTATATATACACCCACTTGTGGTTATGAATTTATTGTGAGATATGTCCTAAACCACAGATCTTCTTCCATGGTAGAAGCCCTAGCAATGTGTTTAACCTCAGTCGTTATTCATTCAATGTATAAGGAACAGTCTTATCCTGAGAATTTGAGGTAAATTGCTTATGAAAAAATGAAAAAAAGTATTTGAAAGTACTCTGGAATGAAATCTCTATTCTGTATTTCTTACATTTCAAAGACCTTAACTGGAGGTTGAAAAGTTTGAAGAGATTTGTTAATTTTTTTCCTTGTCTCTGTTTATTGTAAAGAGTATTAGTGACCCTGATCCAGGATAGTTAGAACTATAATTATTTGTGGCCACAGAGGAGTATAGTTGTAAATGAGTTTGAGGAGGAAAGGGGATTTCTGAAAGGAGGGAAGTGGTTGTATGATTCCCAGTGGAACAATGGAATAAAACACAGGGTTTTTTTATTCTCTGGAGTGTTCATTTAATGCTATGGAAGAAAAATATTGAGATAATACTCCAAGAAGGTACAGTTATAGACATGTTCTTCAGATTGAAATAAATACAACCTCACCCACTTCTCGTGCCACTGAAAAACTTTGGCTGCTCGTGATTTATTTTCCTGACTGAAGTGGTTATGAATCTTACCACATTCTCAGCATCTGCACAGAAGGCAGGAATGATAATTGGAGATAAATGTTTTCTTTGTGTCCATCATCAAGTGTTTGGAAATACTTGCTGTACTCGGCCACTTAACACATTTTCTATTTTACAGTAATACTAGTGGGTAATAAAAAACAATTCAAATCTGTTCTTTACTGTTTCTTTCATTGTTTACTGTTAGATATTCTTTCAGTAGCTTTACTGATCGTAGAAGTATTCACAAGAAATTTTGTGTGGACTAAGTCTGAATCTTGCAGCTTCTTTACAGTGACTATCCAATGCAAAAAGCTTTAAATATTAAATCAACACTGCCATGATAACCTCTGGCATCCTCATGTGCAGACTCACGGCACTGCACCTTAAAAACATTAACTTGATATATGTTCTTCTTTTTTAATAGAAATAGCTGCTACTTTTGTGGTGGTGCTTAAATTCAATTCCAATTGGGTTTTTACTGCTCCAGTTTGGTTTTATAAGTTGTGTTTTATAATTTTGTAATTATTACTATTGTTTAAGATGGCCTCTCCTTCCCTCTCCTTCTCCCCTTCTCCCCTTCTCTCCTTCCCCCAGACTTTCCCGCCAAAACCTTGGTTGTCCTGGTAACCCTATCCCATAATAGTTGTTTACCACTTTTCTGTTAAATGTCAATCTTTAAGTTATATAACTTCCCCACCCCCTCATTATGTATTCCTCCTCCCCAAGTTACTTATTATTGGTTCAAAATTGGTTCATTGTGCATTCCCTCATTATACGTTGGCAAAAGGTTGTGATTGGTCCCACGCAATCCCACCCCTGTAACCCACTCAATAAAGAGCCGTGCCATCTCGAGGTCAGCGTCTCTCCTCGGAGCGCTGCCTTGGGGACCACGCACCCCTTGGTTGCACATCCTGAGAGTCCCGCCTTTCTATTCTGCGCACTATCCGCACCGTGGTCGGGTTTGCCCACGCCTCTGGCAAAGTGGCCCCCTGGTTGTAGTGGCGGCAGGGCTGGCCGGAGCTGCACCCATTGGAGAAGCCGAACCACTGCTTACTTTTCCTTGGCTGCAGTTCTACCTCTGTAGCATGTAGCTGTTACTAGGTTAAAAGCCAAACCTAACCAGACCTGCGTCACTAATGTGTGTCATTCTGCAATTGCAAATGTATTTGTGGTTTGCATTCCAGCAAGCATGTATGCAGAAATAAACCTTGATAAATCAATTGAATAGGCAGGTAAAATGGACTATAATGAACATTGATTATATGCTGGCATTCTGTTTGTAGTGATATTTGATGTGTCTCTGTCCCATAAAGCTTATTCATGGTCAGAGTGCTGAGTTGTGTGATTCAAATAAGAATGTTTTATAGACTGATTTCAGCATGATGTGATTACCTTTCAATAGCTTAAAACTATGTTTTTCTTTAACAGAGATAGATTTGTAACAGTTAGACAACTCTTAAATTCTGTGGAAAGTGTATGTCTATAAATACACATAAAGAAACAATCCCACTCCTACAAATTGAAAAAACTTGAAAACAAACTTTACAAAAATTTGGCTGAAATGGCAGTTTAGCAACTACCTACTAAGAAACCTAGAATGCTTTGTAATTCTATTTTCAAAGTCTCTATTGATCTAATGCAACTAATTATCTTTTTCAGAAATGTTAATGGAGAATTCGTTTCTGTTGTTTTAGAGTTTCTGTGTAATCCAAGGCCATATTGCATTTCTAGGGGGAAAAAAACAGTCAAACATTAGCATATTTGCCGTTCTTATTTTGGTAGCTAGGAAGAAATTAGATTGAATTTTTAATTGTGTATTTAGTTGTATTTTAACAATTCTTGTATTTTTCAGATCTTCCAGATCGCGTATGTTATCGTGAAAGCAGCGAACTCCCCTCGTCCTGGGAACTGGATATTAGAGCGTTCCCTGGATGGTGTGGACTATCAGCCATGGCAGTACTATGCCATCACAGACAGTGAGTGCCTGACGCGCTACAACATTCATCCCCGGCCTGGAACCCCATCCTACATAAAAGATGATGAAGTCATATGCACTTCTTATTATTCCAAAATCCATCCTCTGGAAAATGGAGAGGTAAGGTCAGAGGGTGTTCCATATATAACATAGCAGGAAAAAAACCCCTTTGGTTAATTCGCAAGTCTGCCTTCAGTAGATGGTGTTTTGGTACAATCGAAAAATGTGGATAGAATCTATTTGCAAATTTTAAAAGCTCATCTTACATGATCCTAGATAAACACACACAAAGTTCACTCCAGTAAGAATACTCTACCAAGTAAACCAAGAAGTAAAACAGTTTATCAGGTATGCACTTAGTACTTTCAGACAACTTTACATTTTGAAATATGTTCCCATGTCACTTGAGAACAAAGGTGAGAGTACTTGGAAAAATCACGGACACAGTGAAGTCATAAAACACTTTTCTTTTAGATGCATTTTCAGTCCCTGTGTATAAGCCAGGATATCAAATGGTAATGATTTTAGTCAGAATTTAATTTAATGCCTTAAGAGCTGACCCTCTGCCCCTGTTTATGCTATTTCTTCTTCTTTCAGAGGCCTCTACTATTTTAGCCTAAGTCCAGGCACATGAATCACAGACAAGTCATTTGTTCTGACTGAAGGTGTGGAAACGATGTGGTGGACTTGAGAATGAGAATCCGTGGTTGAAAGAGCAAGGCAAATGTAACACCTGTAGCTGAAAATGCAGCATTTTCAGTCACTTAAAATGATGAGTGGGAAAGCCATGTGTACCGCATTCCAGCTGCATTTTTTTTTCACAGTTTTTTTCCAACACCTGCTCTGCAAATGAAATTTTAGCCTCAATATTCATCCCTCTGTTATTTTCTCTGTTCCACTTTTTAATGATTTATTTTCTTATAAATAAGTACAAAATTACTGTCTTCTGTTCCCCTAAATGCAAAGTAATGTTCACATGCAGAATTGTTAATACAGTTATTTTTGAGTCCTGGATATAGATATATACATAGTTTGTTTATGTTCTCAGAAAATTTTCAATGCCAGTTGCAAAAATTGAAAAATTCAGCTTTCATTGAAAATATCCTGTTGATACACTTTAAAAATATATATCCTTGAATCTAAGAGAGTCTCAGATTATCAAGAGTTATCAGATAGGAAATCATTTTCAGTTCTAGGAAAAATTGCAAGTATTTTGTATTTGTTGTTGTGCTTGTATCCTTAGTGCTTGTATCATTTGTGTGGATATTTGTTCTTGTAAAATCTTGCAGGAGCAAGATAAAGTGATATTAAAAGAAATAGTGCATATACATGTGCTGTATTTTTAAACTGGTTTCAGCTAGGTGTTTTTTTGAGGAGTGAACAGAACATGAGTTAGTAATTTATCACTTAAAGAAATTTTATACTGTTTCTTTGGGAGAACATATCTGCACTGAAAATATAATGCAAAAGTAATTATTCCAGTAATTAATTTCATTTACAATTTTCAGAATTGTTCCATTTATTTGATTCTCCAGTTCTCACAGGCAGATATTGATTCCACTAGTCTTCTGTCTTCTTGGTTAAACCAGTGAGTCTAGGTGTTCTCCACTGACTGAGCTAAAAAGCAAAGAATTTTATTCAGCATGCTGGTATATATCCATGACTTAAACATTGACTTAAAGCCTACTAAATTGAGTGGAACTTCTGATCTTAAGTGTGCAATTAGCAATTTTTAACTGGGCCTGATGTGCTCTATCCTTAACTTAGTAAATTACCTACATCTGATATGTGGTTTCTTTAAAGACAAAGATTACTTTGAAGGCAGAAATGCATCTGTTCTAGTCCATTTGGCAAAGGGAAGTTGTTACATGCAGCCATACTCTGTGAAAGGCATGGGATGAACCCAAGTTAAGCCTACCTCCTATAGGTAGTTATTAATCTGAGATGCGGCTGTAATAGAGAGAGAACATCTTGAAATGAACAGCCTAGATATTAACCTTTTTTGTGATTGGAAGAGTATCATTCCATGTGAACTAATTATCTTAGATTTTTAACAATACTCTTTTCATAAGTAAAACACTAGTTTCAGCTGTCTGAGTAGCTAAAGGCTGCATTATGAAGTATGTAACATTTACAGAGAATTAACCCAGGTTAATTCTTTTTCATATTTTGTCAAAGACGTAACATGAAAAATAACATTTCTACCAATATTATATTTACTTGTAGTTGTGTTGCTGGTGGTATTTGGCTCCTGGTCTTTCAGTGGAAATATGTCTGCATATAATTTGTCTTTGTTCCAGGACAGTAATTTGTTCTGTGAATCAGGTGTTGTAGTCATTTTGTAAGACTGACAGAGTTAGGAAATGTAAATAAAGTTCCTTTGCTTCAAACCCCATGAGCTGCTTAGGCACACCGTTCTGGTGTACACCCAGAAAACCTGGTGAAGTGCATGAGGAAGGTGGTTGGCAAGCCAGTGCCAATGTCAAATGTACATCTACAGTGCTGTCTGAAGTTGATAGTTGTCTAAATTGTCATCTTAGAAAAAATCAGACTATGTTCTCCTTGTATATACTTTCAATTAACATTTTAGTCAATGACTTGATTCATTAGCATATTTCCAGAAATTTTCATTCTAAACCAAATATTTTTTTGGCTTAGTATATTTAATGCTCTTCCTATTTGCACCAATAATATTATCTTGGCCAATCACAGAATTAGAACAAAAACCAGCTAGAACAACAAAGCCAACAAAACAACAACAAATAAACAAAAACCCATTGTGATTTATCTTCAGATCTGTGTAACTAGCACAAGTTTAAGTCAAATGGAAACAAGCAATCTATAGGCCAGAGATTACTTGCAAAAAGTAATTTTATAGAATGAGTTAATAGAAAATTACATAATGACAACTTCCAAATAAACAAGAGTAAGAAACTCTCTAAAAGTGAAGTCTTGAATGCAGAAAGATTCCTAGCATTGTGGTTTCCATACTAAGCTATCAGTGATAGCTAGAAAAACAGCGTGTCTCTCTATATCATACTAGCTAAAGTAGACTTTTAGCAAATCTGTTTGACAGCATCATGGAATGGATGAGAATGGAAGGGACCCCAGTGGGTCATGTGGTCCAAACTGTTTGCTTAAGCAGAGTCATCCTAGAGCACATGGCACAGGATTGTGTCCAGAGAGCTTTTGATTATCTCCAGTAAAAGGTAAACTGCAACCTCTCTGGGCAGTTTGTTCCAGTTCATAGTCTCTTCATAGTAAAGAAATTCTTCCTCATGTTTGGGTAGAATCTCCTGTGCATCAGTTTCTGCCTATTGCCTGTCATCCTAATGCTCAGCACCACTGAGAAGAGCCTGATTCATCCTCTTGCTACCCCCCCTTCAGATACACACATTGAGGGGGATCCCTCTGTGTCATCTCTTCTTGAGGCTAAGCAGGCCCAGCTCCTTCAGCTTATCCTTGTAAGAGAAATGCTTCAGTCCTCAAATAAATACAAAAGCTAAAGCTTCTCAAAACAGTATTTCAAAACAAAAAATGAATGTTCCTCTGTCTCAGTATCCCCATGCCAGAAAAATAAGGGAAAGAGATTAGTTCACTTAATACGTTATTCATTATCTTTTACTGAACTGATGTTTCTTGCTTTAATAGGAATTAATTATTTTTTTTTACACTGAGTAAGAAAGACCCATTTATGTAAGGATTAGTAGCTGGTGATATGAGTCTGGTATTTTCAGGTAAATAAGAATGCTAATTTTGTTTTCATCTTTACTTAAGCAGTGTATAAGAATGTAAATTCTTTGTTTCTTTATTTCCTCAGATGATCATTAGTTCGAGAACTAAAAGTTAGTGGGTTACCATAGTGATTTTTGCTTCATTTCTCTCACACAGGAGCCTCTAATGTTTACATCCAGTTTGCACCTTTTTTATTGAAATATTTCTTCTGCTAGGCTGCCATTTGTTAAACAGCCTCTTTACCTTGACAACTAGGTGAATATAAGGCTCTGAACATTAGCCTTCAAGGTTGTAATTTTATTTTCTCTGAGATGCTGAAAGATTTCTCTTAGCAAATGCTTGTCTGAATTAGCACATGTAGTACTTGTATTTTGATACGTTGGAATCTTCCCTCTTGCTTGCAGTTGTTTCAAAGCTGGACCCTCTGAAAACTCCAGGTGCAACAGCTGATCAGTATAATGTGTTAGGAAAATGTAAATCTTTTCATAGAAAAGGAACACATAGTCTTGTAGGAAGTAAAATTGGAGATTACACATGGAAGCAGCATTCTTCCAACATACATGGAATGGATTTAGAGTGTTTCATATAGGCTAAGAGAAAATAAATATTTTGGTTAAGAAAATCATTCTGTTTTTTCTTCAGTATCAAGTAATTCTTTTTGCAAGCAGATGTCGAGAGCCACATGCAATGAAGACAGTGGAAGAAAAGCCTAATTAATCTGATAGGAAAGCACTTCCTTTACTAAGAAGGCAAAAAGACCCACCCCCCTCCTCCTGCCCCCATATTCTGGGAAACTTGAGTTTATCTAAAATGAGGCTTTCTGAAAGTTTAAAAATGGAGAGTAAGGTGGTGAATTTAATTCCCACTTTTCAAAATCTTAATTGAAATATCCAATTGTCTCCCTTGTCTGTCATTGTATAGAGGTGTTCTGTCAAAGTTGGTTTAAGAAAAAATCATAATTATTTCTGGTGGTGAAGAAGGTATGTAAACTTTCAAGGAAGAGAAATTGTTCCCTCTTTGCAGACAGAGTCTGTTGTCAGAAGATGTGGCCTCAAAGGGTATGTCTACAGTTGATTAGAGTTTGGGTTCTACAGTGACAATGAAGAGATGAAATCTCAGGATTCAGTAAATATTTCCTTGTAGAGAGTAAAAGAAACCTGTATGAGATGCCTTTCATATGTTATTTTCAGCTGCTGAGAATGCTCTGCCTTGACAGTAAATATAGAAAAGTTGAAGGATATTAGCCCTGTATTTGAAGGGAAGTAATCCAGTTGTAGAAATGAGAATGACACCTAATTGCAGTATACCAAGTGGACCGAATTTCCAAAACGTTTATCTAGTTTCTTCATATCAAACACAGCCCTTGGTGTCGCTTGATTCTTTTCAGCAAGGAGCACTTGTGAAGTAATCAGTGTGACCAGACAGTTGATAAAACAAAATTGGCAAAGACTTTTGGTTTATTATTAAGGAGGTAATATAGTTGCACATCTGCTATGTTCCATTGCAAACTGCATGGTATTTCCATGTTCAAAGGTGAAAACTGGAGACTGAAAGACTTTGGCAAGAGCTGTCTGTGTGAACAATATAGCAGAAGGTTCTCTCAGTCCTGATGTCCTTTAACAAGAAAATTTTTTCTATCTCCTCTGTGGCTAAGGCTGAGGCAGAGGACTGACAGGGAGGAGAGTTACAGTGGAATTTAGTAACCTATTGCCTTCATATTCTGCAGTAAGTCTTTCTATCACTGCTATAATAGTGATGAGAAGGTGATACTTTAGTTCTGCTCCTTTAAATGCTTAATCTTGTAGATTTCTTGTGATTGTAGCAATGTAACTGTAATGTAAAAAAAAAAATAAGACTCTACTACCACTCTCTGTGATAGTAGAGACAAGCCTTGTATAAGCATGTTCATTAGTCTTTATTTTCTTCAGTCAAGTGGAAGTTCAAAGTGTGTACTTACCATGTAAAGAAGAAAAATATACAGAAACAAGTGCCTTGACAGTATTTTTTTATTTTGTTCACTTGTTGCCATAGTACTCAAATGCTAGTACTGTGTCCCTTTTTAAATGCATGCCTCAGGTCCCTTGAAACCTCCTCCAGTGTCCCAGTACTTTGCTGAGCTTGCCTCAAGCCCAGTGATATCATGAGCACTGAACTCTAGTGTTTCCCAACGTTTGCGTGCTAGTTTTCTCCTCTTCATTCCATAGTGCTTGTCCTGTTTGGTGCAGTCTCAGTGGTTCACAGAAAAGGAAGGGAAGAAAAAGAGACTTAGAAGTGGACTCTAAATATGTTCTTCTCATAGCTGGATTTAGACTCTGAGAATGTCAATGCTAAGAGGACAGAGGGTCTGAATTTGGAAGTACTCAAAATTGAAATGTATTCAGTTGCAGACTAAAAATTTTGAGTTGATTTCTTTTTTTTTTCTTATTTTTTAATGATACAGATGCTACACAGTTTCTAAAAAAATTGCTTAAGAGTTTGTGAATTACAATGTTGATGCTGCTTTTATAGGTCTTATTTTTAGATTGATTCTCTCAGCTCCTAACATGTTCAGTATCTTGTCTTTATTGCAAAATAATTTTCTGAAGTCTGAACTCCTATTTCCCCTTGAGTAACAGCGATAGGTATAATTTCAAATACATAAGATGTAGAAAAGGCATCAATGGTAAAAAGCAATGCCAGTAATATCTTTGTCCATGCCCTCAGCTGCAACCACCCTAGGCATTTCTCATGAGTATGCTAAATTTCCATATATTTGACTTGCATTTCTGTACAGTTCAGTACAGTACTTGTGGTTATGGCATATGTTGTCTTGTCATATATCTATTGGTCTTGTACCAGTATTGCAGTACTCACTGCAAAAACAAACAAAAAAATGCACCATATAAAAAAAATAGGTAACAATCAATTAAAATGGAAGAAACTGTTCAGAAATTTAAGTGGATGCTACTTCCAGCATTGAAGTTTAGACAGTTAAGGACATTAGGCAGAGACTAATGAATGCAGTCTGACTCAGAATCTAAAGTAGGGATCTGTGAACAGCTTTTTTCAGCTTGACATATGAAGAGTGAGAGTAAAAATAATTTTTAGTAATTCAGATTTTTTTCCTAAAACAATGAAGGGGAAATCTTTATTTTGATTGATATGAATTGTTCCATGTGATGCAAAATGAAAACATTTTATTTGGTCATTTATTTTTTTCAATGCAAAGACAATGAAAACAAATTCCACAAAACTGTGAATGGTGGACATGTGACAGTCTTTTTCCTTGAATGCAAAAGAAAACTTTAGCAAGTAAAGATCTTATCAGATGCAATCCTTGCATCCAAGATGTTCTGCTTCCCAGGTTTTTAGCATGCTTTGAGTCAGGCTGTCTATAGGTGACACAACTTCATTAAGAAATAATGAGTTAGGTTTTCTCTGGACTGAAATCCAAGTGTCCCATCAGTTTAGAATCTTTCTTATCTTGATTTTCCATCTTACAATGCATAGTTAGTTTCTTTGTAGTGATTAGTAGTAGGGACAGCCAACAGGATCTGTAGGTAAATAGTGCTTGTTATTGAAAGATCTTTCCACTGAAGTCAACAGTAACCTTCAGATCAGGTCTGCCATGGAGGCTGGTAATCTCATTTTATTCAGTGTTGCACTGCACCTCTTCAGAGGCTGAACAGTCCGTGTTCAACACTCTTCGATTACTCATACTTTGTTCCCCCTATTGGTTTTGGCTTATATTTTCTTGGCTTCACCTCCCACCCCCACCTTCTGGCCACAGCAGCTTCAGGAAGATTTCTGCTCAAGCCATGGTTTTGGATATCATTTTTTTGGATACCATTTGTATGATTGGTCTCAGTGAAATTACTGTGATAACTTCTACTTGTAAGTCTCCTTTTACAAGTGATTTGAAAGGACTTTGTAGCAGCCTAGAAGGTTACTTGTGTCTACCAAGAAAGGATAGAATATTGATTTTCTTCCAGAATTTTGGCACATAAGGTTTCAGCTGCTCCAAAATTTCCATTTAGAATAACTTTGAAAGAAATGGTTTACAAAAAGAAATAAAACAGATTAGAGGTTTGGAAAAAGATTCGAGTCTGCTTAATTTTGTTGCTTTTGGGGTTTTGTCTTCTTTTAAAAATTTGGTTATTTAGCTTAGTACAATTAGACCTGATCTGAGAAAAAAGGACCTTTAACAAATGACTGCCAAATAAATGGATACATTTAATATATTCTGTTTACACAATGGTATATTGCCTCACTAATGTAAAATTAACATTTCCTGTTTTCTTAATTGACGCTGAAAGATATGGGAAAGGAAAAGACAAAGTAAACATTTGACATATGTGCTCAGTATCATAGGGAAGTATTGAAAACATAGAATTAAATTTAGACAGATTTAAATTATTTTATTATGCATGATGAGAATTGTCTTTGCAATAATTTATTCAAAACTTCTACAATTAATTTTGCAAGTCGATAATTTCATAATTACATTATAGCAATATTCACTGCTAATTTTTGCCTAAGAAAAAGGAAACATAAGTAATATTTTCAAGCTGATAGTTAATACTGAACTTGAGTTTCTGATATTTAATACTACAGAAAAAAAATGGGTAAAAAATATGAAATGTACGTATACGTTATGCTGCAAAGAGGAAAAAAATGTGGAAAGCTGAGTATAAGTAGTATTGCAGTCTCCCATGTTATTGTGAATTATATTATTATCCAGTCTCTTATTGTGAAAACAAGAGACAGGATATTTACTGGTACATCTGTGTGAGCCAAGTCGAAATGAGGGTTTCTTTTGTGTAGTTAAACAGTCCACTTTTCTATCTTGGCACATCTCTCACTGAGCAGAAACTGATGTTGTAATTTCTACTCTTTCTTGAAAGAAAAGAAAAAACGATTAATTATATGAATCATAATACTTAAAAATAATGAACTTGCAATATGCAAAAAACATACTATACAGAGCAGTCTTTTAGTTTGAAGTCAAATTGATTCAATTATTTTTCTTTAGCATCTATTGTTTATTGACCACAATGCTTACTGAAAAGAGATGTATTACAGGTCTTTATGTAGATTTGTGACAGATTTTCCAAATTTTAAAAGGAGGATTCATGCCTGTAAATGTAGTTTATAGCAACATACTCTTTCAGCGCTCCAAAGGGAACTGGTATGGTTAAGCATTGATATTTACTTGAATGACCCAAATTTCTCTTGTTGGGTTTGGTAGCAGATTTTTGGATAGATTTCATTCTAACAGCAAAACAAGAGCAGCAGGTATTTGGTGAGGGGTTTTTGTCTTCTGTTCGATTAGAGGAACTGTAGATCTGTTGTGGGTGTTGGGTTATTTGGTGGGTTTTTGGGTTTGTTTGGTTGTTGTTGTTGTTTTGGTTTTTGTTGTTTGCTTGTTTTGTTTTGATTAGTCCTTACTGTGGGAGATTACTGGGCAAAAGAATAGCTTTATTGAAAAAAAAATGAGGTGTTTTTTTTTTAAGGAAGAATTAGTTAAAGTCCGGACAGACTACTTGAAGGAGTAATTTTAATCACTAAAATCTCATTGAAGCAGTGAGATACAAATATGTCAGCCTGAGGCCAAATGTAGGTATGCTTTCATGTCAGTGAAAAGGAGTTGTATAGAAAAGAAAAGAAAAACCAAATAGCCTAGTTTGCCTGGAATTTTCCGTTTAAATGGTAGATATAACAGAAATTCAATAAAAGGAAAGTTAGCCAATTAAACACTGTGGACCAATGGACAAATTACTTAAAATTCAAATTATTCAAAAATAAAATTATTTGATTGAGGTATGGAGTCAAGAACATTTGAATGAAGAAAGCAGACAGACCATCAGCAGATGGGTAAGTAGACAGACCATCTCAGCAAACAAATCTCTGTCAAAGAAAATGGGTATATCATCCCTGAGGAAGAGTCAGAAAATTTAGGATTGTAGTAGTACTACTTAATCAAGATGGTGAGACTGCGTAAGGGGGCTCTGAAGCAAAAAATTAAGGCAAAAAACCCACTATAGTGGAAAAGCAAACTATTGTTACCTTCCCATAGGCTGGGTAACTGTCACAAAGGCTGATTTTTAAATCTCTTTGAATGTCCTTTCAAGAAGCAGTATAATGGTACAACTAAGAATATGGGATGCAACTCAAAATGTTGTGAGAAGAGGTGCAAGGCAGGATGGCTCAAAATACTGTTATTTAAAGATTATTCTGTAAAATGGCAATAATATTCTCACTGTTTAATGTTAAGAAAATTTTGAAAAAGTAAAAAATGATAAGGCAATCTGTGAGGGTGGAAATATATTTTTACATGTTTTCTTTTTAAATATGTCGGAGCTTATGCATGCTATTTGCAAAAAAAAGAATAGACCTTAGAGTGTCCAAAAAGGCAGCAGCATAAAATGCTTGTGTATTAATAGGCATTAGAAACTGAAGGACATCATATAAAAGCAAGTAAAACAGGAATTTTGCAAATTGGAATAAAATCACAGTGAGGCAAAAGAAAAGTTAAGAACCAAAGTGCTGCCCTTTCCTACCAAAAAAAGTCTGTGCTGGAGGCCTAAAAAATCCGAAGAGAAGTGTTTTCAAGCACATTAGAAAAATAAAGCTGGTAGCCAAGTGAGATATAATAGGAGTGCCAAGGACAGCAAATCCATAGCAGGTGGATTCTGTGGCTTGAGCTTCCTATGGAGGGACATAACAATGTAGCCACAGTGTAGCTTTTCTTTGTTTTAGAAGCTGGAGAATCTTCTGAAGGAAGAACAGATCCAAAAGAACAGTTTAAAGGCCTTGGCAGATTTGTTCCCCAGCTTTTATTGCTGATCACGTTGTGGGGGATATCGCTGTGGTCAGTTGGGGTCAGCTGTCCCAGCTGTGTCCTCTCCTGACCCCTTAGGCACCCCCCTCCTTCTCTCTGAGGGAGGCAGGATGAGACACTAAAAAGTCTTGGTGTTGTGCAAGTGCTGCTCAGCAGTAGCTGGAATATCTCTGTGTTATCAACGTTGTTTTCAGCACAGATCCAAAGCAGAGCCACATGCAAGATACTGTGAAGAAAATTAACTCTATCCCAGCCAAAACCAGCACATGTAAGTCACATATAGTCAACCAGTTGACTATATAAGTCATTTTATATCATGTATCATAACTGAAATCTGAAAAACCCAGACATTTGAGAGTTTGACAAAACCCTGCCAAGCGTTTTTTGTGATTAAAGTAAGCACTACTATTTTTGTAACTTTCCAACAATTAATCATGATGGGAGCACAGAACTAAAAGCACATTTCATGCTCATAATTCTTTAATCTCCTGCGTTTCACAGAAGATTTCTGTTGGCATTCCTAGCCTAGACTGTTCACTCTGTCCTGCTTAGAAATGGATTTTTTCCCTCCCCTGACTTTTCTTCCAGAAGCTGCTGTAAAATATCTCCAAAGTCTGAACAGGTCAGGTTCACAGTTGGAGAGGTATCAAAATTTGTTGTATTCCACAACCGAGTGTCCTATCTATTCTTTCTTTCTAAATCATTATAAATGGTTTTAAAGGAAATGAATGCTTACCATTCACAGGGATCCCATCTGGTTTTCAACAGCATTCATCCGTTTGTGTTCCAAATGACATTACACAGGGGTTGCTAGAACTTTGAGTCCAACACTATACAGTAACTGTAATAAACATTTCCACACATGGATTTCCATCACAAAAAAAAAAACCCAAAAATTTTTGCTAAAATTGCTTCAGTCTAAAATTCTTCAGAGTTGTGGTTCAAAACAAGCATGTTGCACCAATGTAAGGCATATTACCACAGTTTATTTAATGGTAACATTCAGGAGCAGATGTACTTGTTTACTGTTTGAGCAACTTAAATCCTCTCATTCTCCCTCTTTTACATCAGCAGTTGTTTTTGGCAGCCATTTGCAACTGCTTACAGCTGCTAAAAGTTTCTGTGGATTTTCTTTCTACTGGTCACAATGTGGTACTGGCAATAATTTGTCTGTAATTCCATAGTGTATCTCGTTCAGAAGGAAAAAGATAGTGTGAAGTGCCATGAGTTTTTAGAATAATCATACAATGAATAATAAATCATAAAATTTATTTATGAATAGGAAGATGGGGATGAGTGTTTGGGTGAAGTTTTTTTAATATTGTTTGGTTTGGCATACTTAGAAGATTTTTAGTTAAATCTGAGGATCAGAATGCTTTTTATTATAATACCTAGGGAAACATAACTTTCCTTTTTTGTTATTTATTTGAAATTACTTGTCTCATTTATGATCATTGTCCAAAAAGAGGTGTATTACTTTGAAAAGTAGTAAAGAAAAATGTAATTTTTTTAATATGTTATCTCATTTCAGGGCTTTCTTAAAAAGAAGCATAGTTTGGATTTTAATGTTGTGCTTTTTGAGTAATTTTGGAGAATGTGCTTGTCAGACCACTTCATTTCATCCTTTAAGCAGAGATGTGATCATGTTGAACTCAGTAATGCCTAGGTATTTCACCTCTGCTTAATCAGAACTCAGACTAACATAATTTTCATAACTGGTTTGCAGGTAGAGTTGCCATTGGAATCAGCACAAAATACCTTTTTGCCATGTTAAGAGATGAAGTCTCACTTCTAAGTACACTTAGAAGAGCCAGTGGAGCACAAACTACCATGGTCGTGTAGAGTATTCCAGGCCTTGCATCTTGTCTGAGCCCCTCATGGTCTGTAGAAAGCATAACTAGTGCTGAAACTACAGCTCCGTGTAGTGCTGCCACTTATGTAAGACAGTTACAACAAGAAAATAAAAACTTGAAATTATATAGATCCACTTTCAAGCTAATCAAATTTCTTACTATTCTGTGATTTATTAATAGCTATTGCTCTAACAATGAGCAGTCTGTTTACAAGTATGCAAGATGATGTCTTTGACAAATTGTTTTTTGTCCAAAAATGACAAGCATGAGAATTTCAGGAGCCGTAAAAAAGCAGTGGCTTGAATAGGCAAGTGAAATTGGAAAGAGAAAAATGACAAAAGCAAGTTAATCAAAACTGAAGCAATGAAGTCCTATTTAGCTTAAGCTGTAGGGTATAGTTGTCAATGACACAATGGTATTTGCTAAACAGTTTGTTAAACTGACATTTGCCTGTATTCTTAGGGGGAATGAATTAGTTGAGATACAATCTGACATGCATAGCCCTTGACATTTTAATGCAAGTTTAAGCATTGCATTTCAAGCAGCTCTTGTAATCATTAGTGAGGCACAGAAGGGAGTTGTGCTTTCACTTACTAAACCACTAATTTATTAAGATTGTGAGATGTTTATTAGAAATATAGCAAAATTTGCCAAATATACCATTTCCTATACACAGTTATAAATATGTATTTATTAAGAAAAATTGGATGCTGAGTTTGGCTTATGCTTCCATCTACTCTTCTAGTTGTGAAATCAACTTTAATGATAGGTTAGGTTTTGCACTAAGAAAACTCACAGAAATGTTGTCTTTAGGGATTAAATATAAGATACCAAGAGATTAATTAATCAGCAGTAATTTTCTGTCTACTGCAAATGAGCTATTTGCAACAGATAATTAAAGGTGGTATTGGATAGAATTATGAGAGCTACTGAAACACCTGTTGAAAATTTATTTTCAGCATTGTTCATCTTCATATTGATGTGCTTGCATAACTTGAGAATGTAAATCATGGGGCACTTCTCCCATTAGATCATTTTAATGCTGACATTTTTGTCTTCTCCACTCTCAATTACCAAGTTGCAAGACCTTTTGTGCAGGACTGAAACTTTTTTTTCCTGTAGGCTGCTGTCAGAGATTAGATTTTAGTGACACACTGACCTTTTTGACAATAGTTTAGGGTCAGACCACTGCATTACACAGAGCGCCAAGGTTGAAGCCCATGGTCTTGATATGATGTACAAAATAAACTACTGAATACTGAAATGAGGGGAGTTCTTTACCACTACTAGCCAAAAATTATTGTAGGATGATATTCCCAGTCCATCCTTGTAACAAATTACCCTAAGTAGCTTTCTCTTTTTATGAAAGAATTAAGTCTTTCAGTCTATCATAGTGAAAAGTGTGTTGGTTAGTGGTTCTGTTTTCTGGAAAAGAAAGTGAGCATAAAACCTCCATGCCACACAGTGACACAGCTGGGGTTTTTTATATCCTACAAACAGCTTGAGATTGATTGCACTCAAATTGCTTGGCAAAGTAATGGGCTTCGAATACCAAAGCTCTAAGTAGAAAAATACACCACTTAGATGCATACATGAGTATTTTAAATTTGTATGAGAGCATGGTACATACTTAAAATTCTTAAAACCTTTGTTAAAGTGTGTTAATTTTAAGTAACTCAGCAATTGATAATATACATTAATGCCAAGTGGCAGCATTTTTACTGTTGCATTAACAACAGAGGCAGCCAATGATGCATGTTTGCATATCATTTCATGCCAGAAACACGCACAGAAGGAAGGGCAGAAGGAGTGGGTTTAGGTGCTCAGCCATGGTGGTGAGGCACAGTCTGGGCCCAGCCCTCAGCACTGGCTGCAATGACTGCCCCAGTACAGCAGAGCCCTCAGCTCAGGCTGAGTTCCAGAGCCAGGATGCAGATTTTAACCTCTGAGACTGCAGGAACTATCTGGGACCTTGCTGAGGTTAAGGGAGAGAGCATCCTTGCCTACAGAATGGGTGATGTCTTTGGGTATTTGTGCCACCAAGTAGAGGACTGCAGAAGAGTGTCAGTAGATGTCCAGCAGACTGCACAGCATCAGAGTTGACAAAAGTGAGTAACTAAGTTTTATCTGACACTCTGCAGCCTGAAGCCACAACTGTATGAAAAAAGAGAGGCAGGCAGAGTCTGTGCCTGTTGGTCCAGAAATGGAGACTCCCATGATGGTGAAGACTGCAAACTGGTGACTTCTGACACCAAGAGAGGCGCCCTTTCTTTGCCTGCAGATGGGCAGCTACATGACAATTCAGTGCCTGGTAGCATGCAGTGGCCTGGGAGCTCTGTTCAGTGAGACATGAGCCAGCTGTGCCTACATAACTCAGGAGCATTGGGAGGAAGCTGAGTGAGAGTAGGGGTGTACACTAAGTGGTGCATAAGCCAGCAAGGTACCCTTGAAGGCAGTGAAAGCCAAGAATATCCTGGGCTACATTAATCAGACAGTCACCAGCTGGTTGAGGGAGATGATGAGAACACACCTGAAGAGCTGAGTCCTGTTCTGGGCTCCTCAGTAATAGATAGACATGGACATGTTGGAACAAGTCCAGGAAATGTTTGGGAAGACAAATAAGGACTTGGAGACTGAGTCCTGTAAGTAGAAGCTGAGAGGGCAGGGTTTGCTTAGACTTTGAGAAGTCCCAGGGAGATTTTATTAATATTTAAAACGTATTTGGTGGGGTGCAGGGTAATACTTTTCTCTGTCCTGGAGACTATTACAAGTAAAGTCTAAATAAGTTATTTTTCATCAGTCTATGAGATTTGCCTTCTGCCAAAAATGGCAAAAAGTTTCTTAGGCTGTCTGTCTCTTCTTCATTGGCAGAAACGCAATGAAATGTGTTGTGAAATTCTAGTTGTGGGTCTCCTCATCACCTGGCTGGAGCACACTGCAAGACCTTTCAGGCGTCTTGGTTACTGAAGCTAGGATTGGATGGATCCAAGTATTGCCCCCCGCCCTTAGCCAGACCCAGCAGCTGAGAAAGTTTACCTTGATAATTAATACCAGCTTTTAAAGGGTTTTAGAAAAATGTGACACTATAGGCATGACAGAAACAAGGAGTGTTTAGGAATGTCTGAGTGGTTTATAGAGGAGAGGCACTACAGAATTAATAACATAAGAAAGTTAGCAGAAATAAAATGGTGGATGAAATCCCTGTGAACTAAAATTCAGCACCTAAACTGGGACAGCATCACTTTAATGTTGTACAAGCAGAGGTGTGGAACTGAGGTGTTCTTGCTGAAGGAAGGCTAGGAATATAATATCAACTTTCTACAGCCCTTTGGCAGACTCTCTAGGTGTCACAATAAAATGTAGTGCAAAAGAGAATTTCTTAAAAACCTGAATGTTATTGATGCAGCTAGTAAAGGAACACATGCTTTAGTTGAAAACAGAGGACAGATCCTGGTCCAAATAATTAACTGGCAAATGATTATGTAATTACACTCACATGCAAGCTACATATTAGAATGGTCCCAGAAATTATACATCATGTTTAATGCATAAACCAAGGTAAGATAATAGATATCAAAATTAACTGGTGTTATTGGTAAATGGGCATCATATCCTTTCCTGTAATGAGATAGAGGTCAGAAAATAAGTTCCAGCAAATAAAATGTTAAATTGCAATAAAGATGTGAAAAAGATTCTGAGTGACTGAGTTGAAATAAACCTTTTTCAGACACATCAGATTCAGGAAGTCTGCCAGAGAATTGGTGGGCTGAGAGATGATCAAAGAGTGTTCAAGAAAGATAAGGTCATCGCTGAAAAACTAAATTAATGATTTGAATCAGTTTTTTCTATAGAGACTGTCAGGAGGGTTTCTGTACTGGAAACATTATTTACAGGAGAGGAGTTGGAGAAACAGTTGCAAACTAGGTTGTTAATTGAACAGGTGCAGAAAAAATGGATAAATTGAATAGTGAAAAGGAACTCAAGGCTAAAATAGGTGAATTATAACAGTTATTATTTAACCCGTCACTGTCAGATATCCTCAGTAACTGAGGATCATGGAGCATCAAATGAAACACTGTTTTTTTAGTAGCATTCCTCAGTCATCCAAGATCTACACTACAGATCTGGAGGCCTGATACCTGTGCAAAGCTAATTAATAGTAAAAAAAAAAAAAAAGAAATGAAGAATAGATCTGGTAGAAAGATACATTTCTTTGTTCCAATTTCAGAACTGGAAGTATTAAGTGAATTTAGTAGGAGGCAGATTTAAAACCAGCAAAGGAAGGATCTCTTTCCTGACAACATGTAAATGTGATGAGAAAATCCTAATTAAGTGATGGTGTAGATATTGAAAGGTGACCTGGATTAAGGTGAGGCTGAGTTCATGGAAATCCTTTGAGGTTTACCAGATGTATAGAAGCTACCTATTGCAGTGGTTCGGCTTTCCAATGGTGCAGCTCCGGCCAGCCCTGCCGCCACTACATCCAGGGGCTCACTTTGCCAGAGGCGTGGGCAAACTCGACCACGGTGCGGATAGTGCGCAGAATAGAAAGGCGGGACTCTCAGGGGGTGCAACCAAGGGATGCGTGGTCCCAAGGCCGCGCTCCGGAGAGAGACGCTGGCCTTGAGATGGCACGGCTTTTTATTGAGTAGGTTCGGGGGTGGGATCGCGTGGGACCAATTAAAACTCTTTGCCAACGTATAATGAGGGGATGCACAACTTTTGAACCAGTAACAGGTAACTTGGGGAGGAGGAATACATGATGAGGGGGTGGGGAAGTTATATAACTTAAAGATTGACAGGTAACCGAAAGGTGGTAAACAACTATTATGGGATGGGGTTACCAGGACAACCAAGATTTTGGCGGGAAGGTTTGGGGGAATGGGGGAAGGAGAGAAGGGGAGAAGGAGAGGGAAGGAGAGGCCATCTTAAACAATAGTAATAATTACAGAATTATAAAACACAAATTATAAAACCAAACTGGAGTGAAAACCCAACTGGAATTGAATTTAAGCACCACCACAACCTATAGCTCAGCAAATCCTTGAGGAAGTATTATGTATGCTTGCCTTCATCCTACTGGTAGCATGCTGGCTTGGATGCTTTATGGGGCAGACTGCCAAGCTGGATAGGTCTTTTGGTTCTGACATGGTCCAGAGATTCTAATGTACTTGAGATGCCCTTTGAATATATTTGGTAGTGTCCCTGTTGTTCAGCATTCTTGCAGGCAATCTAAAAAATCAGAAAACTGTGTAATAGCAGCATTTGTTGGTAATGTGAAATTTAAGATAATTTGTTCTATTAGCAGCCTATGATACTACATGAAAAATACTATATGAAAATGAGTGTTGCTAAAAGCAAAGTAATACATGTAAGAAAAAAAAAGAATTATGCATGAATGCTGATGGGCTAGTCTTAGACTAAATTGTCTTCAGAGTAGAGAACTTATCCTCCACAGTTTTCAGATAAGAAAAAGTTGATTTATCATCATACTGAATTTTAAAAATTAAAAGATGTCAACTGCTTGCAATTTCCTAAAATGAAAAATTAGAACACTTTCAATTAAATAATTATGAGTTCCAGATTTTAAAGTAAAGGAAAACAAACAAAAAACAACACTGCCAGAGCCAGCTATTTATTTATTTATTTATTTTTGAAAAGCAAATTTCCTCACACTGGGACAAGTGTTTGTAGTGATGAAAAACATAACAGCTGATAAAAGGGAGTAGAACTATAATACGGAAAAGGGCAATTGGTAGACATTAAACACTATGACTCAGATTCACGCTGTAGCTTGGGAAGCTTTAGACTGATTAGTCAGAGGAAGTGATTGTATTGCATTAGAGGGATCAGTGTCTAAATCCTCTGTTTCTTATAGTCCTTCATAACCATTTTCTTCTGACCTCTTTTGGAAATTCCTAAAGATGCCATTTGTTAGAATATAGTCATGGACAAATGCCTTTTTAAGGAAAAGTTTTCTTTAGTTGAAATCTGAGTATCTTTCATTTGGAACCCAAAATTATGATTATTACTTCAGTCTTGGAAATGGTAAATAAAAGTTGTCCGTAAAACCTGAACAAAATTTGACATTTTTCCCTCATGGAGACTTGGATTATCCAAGTTGTAGTAGCCCAGTGGATGGATTAAAGTATTAATATTTTCCTGGAAAACTTGGCTTTGGATCTTTGCTCTGCTGTAGAACTGTGGAGTGGCTCATAATGCAGTGTGTGCGCAGATAGCACAGGGCATCAGCTGATGTGTGCAAGTGTGCTCTGGAAAAACTCAGTGGCGTCTCAATGGGAGAGTCATATTAAAAATATTGTAAATCTAAACCTATTTAAACTTCTTTAAATTAAGATTCTTGCTGAGGTTTTTTCTGATTAATGACAGATGTTCCTAAAGTACTCTTAATTTCTTCCTTATTCTCTTTTCAAGGAGTAGGAATGACTTGGTTGGACAGTTTTCAAGTTGATTCTAAATGTTTCTAGGAAGAAATGAGTGATTTCATCACAGATGTTTATAGGAGGAGAAATATTTTAGAGTAGTTAATTTTACCAGTGTAAAATTTTCACTTCAGATTAATTTTGATAAAACTATTCAGTTTTGAATTTTCTATTCTCAGTGTCATTTTGCTGTACATAATTGAGCAGATGCAATATTTTATGCAGGACATAGCTGCATTTCAATAATTATGTGAACTTAATTGTTTGATGCTTTAAAATGAAATTGTGAAACATTTAAAGACAAAGCTTAAAAATTATATAAATGGAAGTCATCATCTAACTTGATTAGTCTTGCCAAATAGATGAACTGCTGGCAGATAGATCCCTTCAAAAATAGGGTCTATTCTAGAATTAATACCTCTAGTTTTATTTTGTTAATTTACATTATAGTTCTGTAAAACTACCATTCCAAGGAGTGAGTTTTTTGCCTCAACAGTGTCTGAAGACTAAATTTGTTGTTTTTAAAATAATCAAAAGGTATGACTGCTGGTTGTCAACTGTGTCATTTGTGGTCAAGCTGTGTCTGTGATTCATACTTTTAACTTTCTGTGGGCACTTGCTTCTTTTGATACATGTGATTTCACTTGCATCTTTCTCCCCTATTCCCAAAATCTTTACTTTTGAATTAACTCTTTTTGAAGAGTTAGGCTGCCATGCGTGGCTTATTGCCACGGTGCTGTTGTTCTATCAGACTAAGCAAGGCACTACTTTAGACTTATTTCTTCTTTATCTCTCGAAATCAAAGTTCAGTGTTTAGTATTATATTGCTTTAAACCATAACCCATGTATGTTTCTGGTTGTATAAAAGAAAACTCTTGGATCCTGTTTTAAAGGAAGGCAGTGATAGTGTAAAAAATACTCTGAAGAAATTTGTTTCCTTGCTCACAAATAAATATTATGCAAAAAAGTCTTTAGGCATGTGTTTTTTGCTAAAATTCTCCTTCTTTTGGAAAGATCTGTCAATTTCCACTTGACTTACTGCCACTTTTTTTAGGCTTCTTTTGAAGTTTTCTATCCACACATGTTCTCTCTCTTTTCACCAGGGACTTGACTAGTTCTCTGGTCATGTGCTTTTGTCCTATTTGTAGCCAGACATTTCTCATTCATGACCTACTCATTGCTTCCTTTGGGGTTTTTTATTATAACCTTTTGCTTGCATCAAGTCTTTTTCATAGCATTTTATTCTATTTGTTTCCAGCTGTGTCCTTTAGTTACTTGTAGTCAAGTGTAGGACTGAGTCAGAGCTCAGGGACTATGATCTGAGTAGGAGGTAGGGATATCACCTGTTCCTGGAGATAACATGGCAGAAACCCAGAGGTGCTGATTCATGCACAGGAAAGATATAATTGACGGCTGCTCCTGACAGAGTGGTTCCCAGTGATTTGATGTAGATACAGTGGAGCAGAATGCTGGACATGGTGAGATTTAGGATTTCCCCTCTTGGTAGTAAAAATCAGAGTATCACAGAATTGTTAGGGTTGGAAAGGACCTCTGAAGAGCATCTAGTCCAAGCTCCCTGCCAAAGCAGTCACCTAGATCAGGTTATACAGGAATGTATCTAGGTGGGTTTTAAATGTCTTGAGTGAGGGAGATTCCATGACCTCCCTGAGCAGCCTGTTCTGGTGCTCTGTTGCTGTCAATGTAAAGAAGTTCTTTCTCAATGCTGAGGTGAAACTTACTGTGTTTAGAGACATTGCTCCTTGTCCTGACATCACTGAAAAGAGTCTAGCATCTTCCTCTTGACACCTGCCTTTGAGATAAATGAGTTGATAATATCACATAGGCAATGCAAGACAGCAGTTGTTCGGTAAGTCTATCCAGCACCTCCAAAAACTCCAGAAAACAAGAGCTGCTTTCCTGGGAGCAATAGATTTAGTCTCTTTCCTCCGTGTGAGACAGCCACTGCTGAGTGAGTGCCAGCTGGTGTTTGGAGTGCAGCTGTTTGCCTAAACCAGCAGTGATATGACCATGCTCAATGACAGAAAATGGCTGTGTGGCCTGACCTCTCACTCAGAGCACTGAGGTATGAGGCAACACATGTTCATGGCAAAGAATAAATAATGCTCTTATTCGTTCCAATGTTCTGCACATTTGGCTTAACATCTGAACATTCTTTCAGTCTACCAGCCTGTAATAAAAATGCCCCAATTAAAATTTAACACTTGAGAATACAGGAAAATTAATGGTTTCTTTCTCCCTCTGGGTGCTCATTAACAGTATTTTGCTATACTTGACATGCTTCTTCTTGCAGGCCTTTTCCAAGAACAGTCCTGTAGCAGCCCATCTGCTTTTATTTAGTTGATTCAGAGCTATTGTGTCCCGTGATCAGCTACAAAGACAGGAGGGGAAGAAGATCTCTTATTTTTGTTGCCTTGACCTTGATGCTTCAGTTGGGGTTGGAGAGTCTCTATGAAGGAGCCACAGAGCTTGCCTAGAAGATTTCTAGACTTTAGGATAGAGACAGAGAGGAGAGAGGATAAAGGGGGAGGTAATCTTTGCAGAAACCACAGTATAGGCAGAGAATGGTAGTGTCTTTGGAAAAACAAATGCTAAACAAAGTTCTCAGAAGTGATAAACACTTTCCTCAGGGACCAGGTGAAAACAGTTGCAACCAGGAAATTGTTTCACCTTGCTGAGAACAAGATTCAAAGGAGAAGATGTGTAAAGAGGCAGTGGGAAAGGAGACGTGCTTATGAATTCTGAGTTTGTCTCATCTAGCTGTTGTAGTTTCCAGTATTTCAGAAGTTCAAAAGCCTTTTGATGCTCTAAGAGGTGCAAACTGACCTCTGTTGAATTCTGAATCCCATTCCAAGTATACATTCCCTTAACTCAAAATTTCTGAGCTCATTTGGTTGTATGATCACCTATTTTCAGACTAGAGGAGGAGAAGTGAATTGCCTGCAGCATGGATACTGTCTTAGGGCCTGGGTACACATAAGCAGTTTGTCCTGCAGTCTTTTTGTAGCTTATGACTTTGCTTTGCTCTAAATGTTCTTATTATAAAGACTCTTCATAGCTGAGGTCTGTGGACACATGGAATATTTTGGGGGAAATCTACTTTTTAAGGAAAGAAGTTATTCTGTATGTACAAATGCTTGACACAATGCCTGTAATGATATTTGTTGGCCTAATCATGACAACACTGATGTAATGTAATCCCTTACTGCTTTAATAATTCTTCAGATTCACACTTCTCTAATTAATGGACGACCTAGTGCTGATGATCCATCACGTGAGTTACTGGAGTTCACCTCTGCTCGATTTATTCGCCTGAGATTCCAGAGGATACGGACACTAAATGCTGATTTAATGATGTTTGCACACAAAGATCCAGCTGAAATTGATCCCATTGTTACAAGGAGGGTAAGTTCTGGCAAGGCAGTAGAGAGACACGTGTAGATATTCTCTTACAATTTTAATTTTTCTACCTGCCTTTGTTTGTCATAGGAAATTTTGGGAGATGATGAGTACCTGTTGTTATCTTCCAAAATCCTGGTGTTGGAGAAATCCCTGTGCATTCTATTTTGTTATCTTCTCTAGAACAGAATTAACAATTTAACATTTTCTTCTTAATGGTGTTATTAACATAAACGCCCAGCTCCTTTGGCTACAAATATTTGGATATAGGTATTTGGCAAATGTTTGCTGTTAGTAATTCTTGCCTCTTTTATTCAATCCTTTGCTCCCTTTAAAATTCCTTGAACATTCCCTTTGAGTAGAATTTCTAATTGTACTATAAGTAATAGCAGGGCCTGAATGCAACAGTTCTGGCATTTTCATATGATTGAGGGTAGCAGTAAACATTTTGAGTTCTGCTCACACCGTACCCCTACTCTGGTCTTCTCCACTGTGCATTGTGTGTACACACCCCTGTCTCTTCTTTCTGCAATATTCACTTCCTTTCTAAGCCATATTTCCCTGTTGTCCTGCTGATCAAATGTGTCATTCTTGTTTTCCTCTGATTTTTCTACTAAGAATTCTGTTTTGGGAGATATATAATTTTCTATGTTTGTTTGTTAGTTTTTTTCTCACCTAGTCTTCCTGTTGGTCATCATATTATAGTAGTAACCTAAGCTTTTCAAAACAAAAAGAAGTCCTGTTATGAAGGGGGGCGTATCATTATTCTTAACTTTAGTTAATATCATTTGTCAGTGATGGATAAGTGCTAAGAAATTTTGCTTCTTCTGTTCCCCATTTCTGGTTTCCATTTCCTTGTCTAAATAGAGAGTTTGCAACAAGCCATTTTGTTTTGACTTACAAACCCAGAATCCTTTTGAGTTGAGTGCAGTTAGTGCAATCTCACTAATCATGAATACTGTTCTTATGTAAAAGTGGACATTTAATAATCTGATTCTAAGTGAATAGAAATACAAAGTTGAATTAGCAATTGAAAATTATTCTAAACTCATGAAAACTGACTGCAGGACAATACAGTGATTTCTCAAACCAACAATGAACTGTAACTTCTGTGTGGCATCTCTCCATGAAGCTGTCCTCAAAGGATCAAGGAGCAACTAAATCTTGCCACCCGTGTCAGGAAACAAAGGGTAGCTACAAATTATACACTTTCTTTTTTCTGGAAAGTTAACTAGGAGTGACAAGAGTTCTCATTTTGTTTGATATATTTATTCATGATCTGATAAAGAGGTTGAATACTGTAATAGCAAAATTTCAAATAGCATATGTTTTGTTTGATTAGTCAGCTGTGAGTATGTAGCAGGACTTTTGCCGAAACAAAAGACAATGAATGAGATTCACTTTTCACAGGCTTTGTAATATAAGATTATAGATATCTTTCTATCCTTCTTTATGTTTAGGTCTCCTAATCCATGCCAAAGAAAAAAAGAGAAATGGTCAAATGGCAGACAAACAGGTCAAAAATACTTAAATCTCAGTAATAAAGACTATTTCATGATCATTCAAAAGGCCAATAATAAAAAACAATTCTTCTTTCCACAGTTCAGTGAATGCCCAAATTAGACCCAGCTAAGGTCAACAAAGATGTTTCATAGGTTTTTTCCTAGCTTTTCTCCTCTTCCCATCATCATGCCTTTTCCTTTTTCATATTTTCTGAAGAGAATAAATTCTACAGCATTTGACTTTTCATTATCCAGTGTGCATATACCTTTTCCTATTCTCATGTTTTTGTATGCTATGTATAAATTGACATGGCTTTTGTGACTTCAAACAAATGGAACTGTGCCAATTTACACCCTTTCTTTCACTCAGCCTGAATCTGTTGATCAAGACACGGCTTGGATTACACTGCCTGCTGTATTTGTATTTGATCAAAAAAGAAATAAAACAGGACCTGACAGTTTTGTCACAAGAAATGAATTCTGCAGTTTGGCACCTGCATTTTAGAATCCACTTAGCAATTCAATTTCTGTTTTGTCTTACAGTATTACTATTCTATAAAAGACATCTCCGTTGGAGGCATGTGTATATGTTCAGGCCATGCGAAGGCTTGTCCACTGGATCCAATGACCAATGTATGTATTTTTTTTTTTTTTTTTTTAATGTGCCTTATTTATAGGGTGGAACATGAGAAAAAAATCCCTGATACTGATGTTCTTCAGAGTTCTGTGAATTTATGTCTGTTTTTCACCTGGAAGAACAGTCAGAAGCAATGCCAGAATGAAACAGTGCTAGCAGCCAGAATAATAAACATTCATACAGTGTCAGCAGAGGCTTTCCTCTGAAAGAATAGGTTTCAGATAATTCATATTGGAAGTTTCCTAGGAAAAACAGAAATCTGGGTTACACTATGTAGCTGTAGAAATGACCACTAACAGTCAGTCTTTTTTTTCCTTCTTGACATTAATCAAGATGTTTCCTAAATTACTGTCAAATATTTAATTGATGCTTGAAAACACATGATGGCTCTAGAATGGTGCATTGGCTGTGTAGGAAGTATCAATTGAATGATCAGTTAAGATAATCTAGAAAATCATGAGCTGTTTATAATATCTTTCAAATTGTAATTCTCTTTATTTGCACATAACAAATACAATCAAAACATAACCAATGTAATTAATATAGAAATATAATTTGTTACTGATTGTCCAGCAGTATGCATCCATTATCACTAATACTGAATTTCCTATTTACTAATATTACATGCCACACTGTGGGATCTCTGCATGTACTATTCACTTCAGTAGGAGCTTTATAGGACTTAACTGAAAATCTTATTTGTATGTATGCCATCATGTAAGAAATCATTTAAAGAAATTACAAAATCTTACAGAGAATATATTTAGACTTCTAAGCAATTTCTATGGATCCTTGTAAAAATTGGGCAAACTCCTTGGTTTGACCCTTCTGAGAATTTTCTGTAATGATATGTACAGCAAATGTTGAACTATTGTTTCAGATGCCCTTAGTGATGAAACTGCAGCATTGTCTCTGTTAGAATCAGGCCTGGCTTAGAAAATAAGTGCTGCTACTGAGATTAATACATATTTCAGACAATTTGGCTACTAGATAAAATAAAGCCATTTTGACAAGTGTTTTGCAGGATGTCAAATGAGTATTTGTTGTCTGACCAGTACAAAAAATAGTGTAAGTGAAACAGCTCAAGCCAGAAGAGATTTGGAGGTTTAAGCTCTCCAGGGATATTCTTTAGATTTAGGCATGCCAAAATAGGCTTATAAACATTATGACTGTACTTGTTAGCAGAAAGAATATTTCCCTCTTTATCCCAAGGAATAAACTTGCTGGAACTTACTGCCATGCTTTTCTGAAGCAGTCCTTGAGCTAGCCTTGTTTTGCAAGATTTATGCTTTGTCCTGTGAGCCATGGAGTTTCTCTGGCTTGGTGGTTTGACCTTGTATCACCTCACAAGGACCACAGAGAATCCCCATTACTAAATAACTATTGGGAAGGCAATTTTTACTCCTCATTTTTCCAAACTGCAGGTTTTTTACCTTTTTCAAGCTGCCTCTGTGGCTCAGGGAGTTTGGATGTTCCTTACAGTAATATTTTCATGCTGGGATTAAGGTGGTCTTGCGGGGAACTGTAAGGTGACTGAAAGCTGGACTTGTGCTCATCTATTATTACTTTTAACACTTCTGCTATCCCTCTCACAGAATTAGTTACACAATTGGAAGGCTACACAATAAGTTGACTTATCCAGTCAAAAAATAATACCAAAGTATATAAAAAAGGCAATTTGTATTGGATCAGCTACAATTGATTTCATTCTGCAGCAGCAGAATTGATGCATTGAAGGGAAGAGTGGAGAATGGCTCACTCCTTCAGGGGTCAGATCAGTTTTCTTCTCTCCAAGGGCTACCTGTACCTTGGCTTATTTGTTTTGTTGGGGAACTTTCCCATCCTCCTTTCTTTATCCAGTTGGAATGAAATTCTCCTGCATTCATAGATTCTCCTTCGATTATCTGGCCAACTATCTCCCTTTGCTTCATGGCTGTTTTCTTCAAATAGAACTATAGAATTCAAACACACTTGGTGAATGCAGGATATGTAAATGAATAAACAAAGGAATTAGAGAGTAGAGCCATTCTTAATGTTTTAATAATTTGAACTGGAATGCATAATATGTACATGGACAGATTCTTCAAATCATCACATTGTGTAAATATTTGTTTTTCTTTTAAATTAGAAATCCGTCTGTCAGTGTGAGCACAACACATGTGGAGAGACATGTGATCAGTGTTGTCCTGGTTTCCATCAAAAGCCTTGGCATGCTGGCACTCTCCTGCATAAGCATGAATGTGAACGTAAGTTGAAAGCAGTACAGAAGAGAAAATTTATTGCAACTGCTACTGGAAAAGTGAAATTGGGTCCTACGTGATTTTGCAGTTAATTTGGTTTCTAACCAAATTGGTTTATGAATAACATTTGACGTGATGTTATTCACTTAATTAGACTGACTCAAAAGACTTAGAAAAATTACGTGTAGAGTTGTGGTTTTATTGAACTCAGAGTATTTTATTGTAACATGGTGATATTTGGGGAATGAGATATTAAAAAAGTCTTCTTGTGTAGTTTTTATAATCATGATGGTTTTGTTTGATAAAACAACAGGGCTATATCCCCATAAGTTAAAAAAAAAAATCTCTTTAGAGGTTTTTCATTATATGAAGCTTTACTGGTGTGATTTCTGTATAAATGGCACTTTTTTATGTTATAATATTAATCTTTGCTGAAACAAAATATTTTTGTGTAATCAAAATGCAAGCCGAGTGAATTTTTTTTTTGCGGAAAATACAACATATCTAGTTTTCCAACATGGAATGAAAACATACTTTGAAATACCAGTTTCTCACAGGGTGGGAATTTAATTTTCAGATTTATTGTAGTAAGGGCAGTTATAATTGAACTTTAACATCTTATTTCCAAAGGTCACATACCACTTATATTTCTGAACATAATAAAATCTAATGCTCCATTACACTGTTTATTCATTTTTAGGATTTCAGCTAAAATTTTATCATGAGTGATTAAAAATAAATAAAAAGGAACAGATATGCCCATATTTAGAGTAGCCATTGCTTATTTGTGTCCCATAAACTTTGGTCACAGAGGTATTTATTTTAGTTGAGACTGTATCTGCACTGGGAAGGTATTATGGAATGAAAGCAGGGTTCATTTAATTTCATGTTTAACATTAAAGAGACACTTTCACCCTGTTCAGCTCTCAGTGTACTGTTGTACTGTCTTGGTGGAAACAGTTCCCTGGAATCTGGTTCAGATGTAAGGGGAACGCTTTCCCACAATATTGACAAGCTTTGAATTTCTCTTTATGATGAAATTAAAGTTTTAATACCACAGGGAAAGGGACAGTGAGCTACCTCGTTTTCACTGTAACAGATTATTAGATTATCTTTCCTGTATTTGGACCTGAAGTCTAGATTTCACATATAAATTTCAAAAGAAGATTTAAGATTGGGAATCCTTTTGTTCTGCTGCATTTCTTATATGCATATGTGCAAATAAGATGGTTTTAGGACGTCTTTCAGCCTTTTTTTGAATTACATTAATTTACTCACACCATCATGCTTGTTATTTGTTTTCCTTAGGATTCCTCTTGTATTTTAATTTAGATGACCCTTTCATGAACCATATGTGTATGCAACCACCAAAAGGTTTCTCAGCTATCAATTTAAACAGGAAAAAAAAATCAAACAAGCTAAAACAAACCAGGAACATCATAATTAGACTGTGTCTGTCAACTTCTGTACTCCCCGAGACAAAATATTGAGGAGAAAAAAATACAACATACAGAATTTCAGGCACTGTTTGTAATGGGACCACATTGCCTTTCACAAATGGAGTAAATGAATGTTTGGATATGCTTTTACAATATACACAGATCCAATGATAAAATATTAAATGGCTTTTTTTAATACCTCAGTAACAGTGGGAAAGTATTGGCTAACGCTTTCCTTCTCATTTAGCATGCAACTGTCATGGGAAGACGGAGGAGTGCTACTACGATCAGGATGTGGCCGACAGAAATCAGAGTTTGAATATCCACGGGGAGTACCTTGGGGGCGGAGTGTGTGTCAATTGCTCAGGCAACACCAGTGGCATAAACTGCGAGACCTGCCTGGACGGCTACTTCAGGCCAAAAGGGGTAAGTAGGCACCTGCTCCCGCCGCCCTGCTCTGCAAAGCTCGGTGTTCAAACCATCCCTTCAGCAGGGCAGCAACTTACATTACTAAAAAGAGTTTGGACTGCCATTTTGTGAATGTTAACTTCCAAATCTGACAGTGCAGCAGTTGCTTTTCACAGCTGGAAATGTATAAAGTTAACTCGGGGAAATAGGAAAGTGAATTGTGTTGCTATGAAGAAATGCACTTGAGGTCAAGGGCCTCCAGCTAGTATTTCAATTTAATTTAAAAGAGGATGTGGTCCTGTAAACAGAACTTTTGCTTCAGTAATGAATTTCAAGTTTTGTTATCAAAGTTCAAAGAAATATTGCTGTATTTGATATTGACGAAAGAGAGACTGTAATTTCTATTTTTTTAAATGCAATGTAGAATTAATAACCACTGAAATTCCATAGTGTTCCATGAATGTCTTTAAATTTCGGTGCAGGGGAAATTGCTTTTTGTGTTCCATCATATAAGACTGTATTTTCATCTAAGTGGAAGCTGTCAAAAGATGAATCTTATATTAGGTTGTATTGTCAATATAGGTCATTCCTGTGCTTTAGACAGCTACACTATTAGTGTGAGCTTGAATTGCTTGTATTTCATCTATATATTTTCAGTTGGATAAATAATGGTCTTTAGTCTGATTGGTGTTCAATCCTCAAAGAGAAAACATCAGCAAATAGCAGTAATTACATTTTCCCTGATAGACTAGATTCAGCCTTACAACTTGAGAAAAGGAGTATTGAGAAATGATTTCTTCAGCAGCAGGGCACTTACTTGATTTTTTTCTTCTGTTTTAAGTTATCATGCAGCTAAATGGGATTTGATATATATGTATGTGTTTGTATAGTATATCCATAGTATGTGTATGTGTCTGGTTCATGCAGAACTTCTAATTTATATTCCTAGTGTGATATTAGACGGAGGTTTAAGTTTGGTTGAGGTAATTTCTCAAGAGCAAAAGGAAATTGTTCCATTGTTTAATGTTCAGTTTTCTTCACTTACCCTTTTGCTCTCTTACTGACTGACTAACATTAGTTAGTATTTTGAATCATGTTCACCAGAACAACTGATCTTGTCAATATTACTTTAGGTAATAAATGCTTTAAATCTACTTCATTATGTTTGTTGATTTTAATTATATAAGGTTCTGTTACAATCTCTACACCTGGTATTTTTTTAGTTGAATCTATATTTGCATCTACGTCACTACCTATTTCTAAATAAAAATCCCAAATGTAACTTTAATAGAGTCACAGAACCTAGAATCATTTATGTTGGGAAGGATCTCAAAGGTTGAGTCCAACCTTTTACCTAACACTGGCAAGTCTACCACTAAACAATGTCCTTGAGTGCCACATTTACAGACCTTTTAAATGCCTCCAGGGAGGGTGACTCCACCACTTTTGGGGGCAGTCCATTTCCATGTTAGACAAGCCTTTTCATGAAGAAAATTTTCATAATATCCAATCTCTGGTGCAATTTGAGAACTTTTCTTCTTGTTGTAGTCTGCATGGACTAAGTTTATCAGCTATCTTGTTAAAGTGTAAGCCACCTACACAGAAGTCATTCTCTCCTACTTTTTATTTAAGACATAAATGAAAGTTTCCAATTATTGAAGGTAAGGGTTTTTGTTCTTCTAACATCTTTATTTTTTAGGTATTGCCAGATAACCCAGATCCATGCCAGCTGTGTTCCTGCGATCCAAATGGGTCTTTAAATGATACTTGTGTCAAGGATGAGAAACATGCGGAAGGAGGTAAGATCCCTCAAATATAAGGATGTTAAAAATGAAGTTCAGCAATGGTCAAATAAACACTGAATAACATTTTTGGTATCTTAAACAAGAAAAAAACCCAAAAGTTTTGGTTTTGGTTTGTTGTGGTTCTTTTTTAAATTTTACTTATGCAAACAGTAATCCAACTGCTTTTCTTTTTGTTTTTGGTTTTTTTTGTTTTTTTTTTTTTTTTTTTTTTTTTTTTGAGGTTTTTTTGGTAATTCTTTGGCATTAAAGAACTTTCTTCTCTTACCACGGAGATTTAAACTCTTGCAACAACCATGTTAAATCATGTTACAGTCTTTTCCTATCTAAGCATATTTCCATTTTAAATCTAAAAATAATTCTTGAAAGGTATTTATTTGCTTTTTGTGTTATTTATGTAGGATTACAAGATGTTTACCATAGCCCTATAAAAGCTGTCTTTACGTAGACATTGAACTGTTCATTGGGCTTTGGAAACAATGACTTTCCCTATTTTTGGTTCTTTCATTGTAAAACATCCGAAAATACTGTAGGAAGATAACAAAACTCAAGGTTGGTTGTAATTGGGCTAATTACAATCTATGTAACAATCCTTTAAAATAGTGATCGGTAGAACATAAAAGCAACATGGCAGAGATACAGAAAACAGGGCCCATGTACTGATTGCATCAGCTCAATAAAATACTGATTTACTCTCCCAGTGGTATCTCTGGTGGGTTGACCTTGGCCACTGAAGCTGCCCACCCAGACACTCTCTCACTGCCCTTCTCAGCAGAACAGGGGCAGAACAGAAGATGAAGCAGCTCATGGGCTAAAGTGAAATCATCCTTGGTAAAGCAGACTTTACTTGGGGGAAGTTATCTTAAGTTATTGCCAATTTAAATAGTTTCAGGTAGTGATAGGCAAAGACAAATATTAAAAATACACCTCTTCCACCATTTTCTTTTTTTTCCCCCAGAGTCAACATTGCTTCTTCATTCCAGACTCCTCCTCTATCTCTTCCCCTACTGCCGCAAGTGGTGCAGGGTAGCGGCAAGCAGGAGTCATAGCAGTGGTCAGAACAGTTCCTTTCTGACACTCCTTCCTCCTCACACTTCTCCCCAGCTCCAGTGTGGATGCTTCCCATGGGCCTACATCATCCTTCACAAACAAAAATTTCTCTACCAGCAGTTTTCTGTGAGATGTAGTTCCTTCAAGAAATATCCAACATTTCCTTCATGGGCTGCAGTGTGGATATGTGCTCCAGCCTGGTTTCCTCCAGGGGCTGCAGAGGTGCTGGACCTGGAGCTTCTCCTTCCACTCCTTTCCTTCTTTATTCCCTGACCTGGCTGCCTGAGGGGCTTAACTGTGTACCCTGTTTGGAGCTGGCTGTGTCTGGCAATGAGCAGCTCCATCCTTTTCCTCACAGAGGCTGCTCTTGCAGCCCCCTCCCTGCTGCCAGCACCTGGACACGGATATCCAGTGCAGAGTATCACATAGAGTGATATCAGAGACAGTACGAGCAGAAGGGAGGATGAATCCCAAAGCTGGCAAAAACGGAGCAAGACTCTCCAATGCCTGTACCAAACTGTGGGTGAAACTTAAACAGATTGCAGATGACAGACAATGCAACAAAGGAACCTCTCAGAGTGTGATGTTGGGATGGGGAATGATTAATTCAAAAAAAATGTTGATGTCCCACTTGCATGTCTCTCACTGCTGTCACTGCAGTGGTCTCTCTTTTCACACCCCCTTTTCTGGCCCCTGCTGTGGGTCATCCTCCTGGGCCTGGCAGCTGATCAGCGCTTAACAGGCTGACAGCACCTCTTTCACAAGAAGAGGAAAGCAAAAGGACATTTTTCCATCTTGTTTGTCAGTAATGGTGTCCTTAGGAGCTCTCAAAATATCTTATGCCTCTGAGCATTCAGCAGATCTAAACCATCTCATAATTGCTTTCTAAATATGCTTACACTTTCTGAATCTAAGAAGGTGGTACTGTGCTTTGACACCTTGCTATGTCTCTTTTTGCCTTTTTAGTGCTCTGATTTGCTTCTTCCTGGCAAATTCTTCTCTTGTCTCATTTCTGAATATCTCTAGGAAGTGAATTAAGCTCCCATTTGGATCATTAACTGTGTCTTTCTAGAAAATCAAAAAACATGTCATGCTAACACATTGAAGATAACATCTTGGATTATTTTTTTCTGCTCTTCTTCCTTTTATTTTATTGCACATCTGGCCCCAGGCATTCAATGAAGCTGTTGAATACTCTAGTTTCTCCAGTCCTGAGAACCAGAATTCTTTTGTTCTCTTCACAAAATGAAATCTCTCATCTTTTTCTGTCTTGACTGTAACCAGCTTCTCCTTATCTTCCTGAAACTTCACTTATGCTTCTTCAATTGGTTGGAGGCCTGTTGCTTTTGAGCATGTTAGAGTATTCTTAATCTCTGTTAAATCTGCTATTCACAACACATAAAGAATTTTTTTTTCTTTTGTTCCTTTCTAAAGTCATTGATGCCTTCTGTTTCCCAGTTATTTACTGTAGAGGTTATTTTGTGTGTTTATTTATTCTCATATGTGACTAGCACAATCGTTGTTTAGATAACTGCCATTATGTATGGAATTCTCTTGCCAAAGTAGTCCATGCCTTTGTTCTTGGGGCCAGTTGTCTGTGTCCTGCCCAGTCTTGGAAGTCTAGTGAGAAGTAGACACTTTACACTGTCTGGATAGTGTCCAGAGGATAATTTTGATATCTATCTTATTATTTGTCTGTTTTAAGACTGCAACAGCAAAAATAAGCCAGGTCGACATATATCTGGGCATCACAGCTATTCTACCTACGATGGACTTGCTCTTTGCTCTTTGTTCTTACTGTTGATTTGTCTTTTTTTTTTTTTTCTTTTTAACTTGTACTAAGTAAGGTTCCAACACGTTGGGAACACTGTTTACTTCTTGCTCATTGTGTTTATAGTTCTTGAACCAGTCACATATTTGTGACTGTAACACTTTATTCAATGAAAAAAAAAGGCACAATAATGTTGTTGAAAGGAAAAGCCTCTCTAATATTTCTTTTAACAAAAGATTTCTGTGGTAACAGAAGAGGTTGTTTTAGAATCAAGAGTGAGTCAGGATATAATTTTTAGCATAAAACTATCCTTAAAGCTGATCACTTCTTCCCTTTTTTTCCCCTCTCACATTTGTATTCAGTACACTGATAGAATTCCTTTACTGTGTACTGCTCACCCGGGGCAGCAGTTGGGTTTGAAGCACTGGTGAGTGTTCATAAAGGAAAGGTTGGAAAGCATGATCTGTCTGAAGGAATCTATCTGCTCACCAGTGAACCAGAATGAACACTCTTAAGATGAAATACATCTTAAGAGTCACTGGCTAGTTGCATGAGGATAAATTGTTTGCTTGGTGTAGGGTGGGAATATGCTTTTTAAATGTGCGCTAAGTAAATGCTTTGAGAGAATAGAAGACATCAAACTAAAATGGAAATATGATAGTAAGGAACATCACTAGGGATATAGAGTCACTGTGAACAGTTCTCAAGTAAAATAAACCTGGAGGCTGTACATTCTCCATTCTTGAATACAGTAGGTAAGCAGCAATTAAAATGGAAAATTGTAGCAAATACTATAATAACTGGTGCATTGATAAAATGCATCAAGAGGACTTAAATGACTGTATCCTGTAGTCATAATCAGGTTTTGCTAGATAAGAGAAGGGCATAGAGAAGCTGCTTTATGATATAGCATTCATTGTTTCAGGAAAGAAAGAAGTATTGTTGTATTTTATGTCTTTTTCAAAATTTCCAGTTTGATATCTTTGCCCTCATGCCTCAGTCAATAGTCTAAAATCAAACATTATTATTGCTTGTAAAGTATATTTTTGGGTTTGAATCTTCAAGAATGCTTTTTAAATGTTCTTTCACAGCAATCCTATATCATATGTTAGTGAGAAATATAAAAAAGAGAAACTTAGGATCAATCATAAAATAAACTGATGAAGATGCCTCTAGGTTTTGTAACTGAAAGGCAGTAATTCTAAAACTGAGCTTTTCCATCAGTGTTCAATTCATCCTAATATCAACTAAGCTTGACCATTGCTTATATTTCAGTTTTCCATACAGAAGCAAAGATCCAACCATTTAAAACTACTCGGTACTCCAGTAATTAAGGCTTTCTCCATGAGTTTCATTTTCTCTGGTTTCAAGTTCTAATGACTAGACTTTAACAAATACCAATTTTACTTGACTCTCAAGCCTGCAAGAACTGACAGATTTGGAACCTGGCAGAGTTTTGTGACTCAATCTTCAGGGCATGTTATCTTTTTTTCCCCTATTGCCTCTTTATGTACAATATAATCCCAATGACAAATGTTTATTTTTGCTGAAGAAGCCCTCAGACAATTTAGGATAAGTAAAATCCAGACATCTCAATCTTTATTCAGGCTTTGTACTCCTTTGTTCAGCAAGCAGTCCCACTGACCTCCATGAAATTATTTTGGAAATTAAAATGCTGTTGCACAGGAGTGAAAATGACAATAGGCCGTTCCTAGGATTCCAGGTTTTTTAAGGGTCTGGTTCATAATTCTGCATGCATTTATTTTTGTGCAGTTTTGAAAGACTGCTAGGCCAGGAAAAACTAACTGGTAAAACTCATATTTCCAGATGACTCATCCTCTAGGGTGCATTTTCAAAGCCTCTGTATGCTGAAAGACAGAGACTGATATTATGCAGGGAGAAAATAGCTTCATCAAATAAAGTCCCATTCAAACAAGACCTGTGAAGCCATAGACCAAAAGCAAAAGATGTCCTTCTTCTGAAATATCAGTTAATTACAGCAAAAACAAGAGACAGACCTGAAACACCTATCCGAAATTGAAATGTATTTAGACTGTTGAGATAATGTACATTACATATGCACTACAGCAGCCTCATCAAAAATAACCAGCAGTACACTGAGAGGAATTTACATGCTGTGTAACTCAGGGAGAGCTGAGGTCTCACAAGGGCTGTAATGAAAGAAGGCATGGAGCCTAATCAAGTACACAGACTAACTGCATCAACAGGTGTGAGAGGTGGAAGAATGTATGACAGGTAGCAGTCTCCTGCCTTCCTCCCTCTCATGTGGATTGCGAGGTCTCTTGATAGATGGTGTGCTGAGGTTATCTGTACCTCTCTGTCCTGTATAAGGATGGGGAGAGCTGGGCTGGTGACAGTAGAGTTTTCAATAACTGCATAGAAAGGAAGAGCAGGAGAAGGGATGGTTCTTGTTGGGAAGCTAAAAAAAATGGATGGACTGGGCAATGGTGGAGAGACTATAGATTTGAATGGGTATTTGGGAGCTCCATACTGAGACATGTAATTGAATTTGTGCTTGCTGAGACTTGATTTGTGAGATATGAGTTCCTGAAGCTTTCAAATGAGGTGGGCTCATTTCTAAAGAGTAGACTTGCCTATATCTTTTACTGCCTAACCCTGGAGTATAGATATTTTCATCTGGAAGGAACAGAAATTTCTCTGTTCTAGATTGTCCAGTTAGGATGCATTGACCCAGATTACAAGATCTTGTGTCCTGCTGTGCTCTGGGGCCTTGCTGGTAGCTGTTTGAGAGGAGAATAACTCAGAAATTTGAGAATCAGCTGAGCCAAAGGCATCAAAAACCCATGGAGCACATCACTTTGAGATAGTAAGTAACAGAAATTTCATGCACTGAAATTCAGTATATAATTAGGACAGATCAAGAAGGTGACAGTGAGTATGATGTGCTACAGGAGATCAAAGAGGCTTCGAGGTTAGAGTAGACAGATTGAATTTCACCTCTGTAGAGATTAACAGATAATATAATTTAAAACTCCTGTAGGTGGCTGCTTCTTCAAATAGCTAGTTAGAGAAGCCATGAAGAGGAGAAACACCTCTGGGTTTATGCATGAGGGACTGTTTTAAAACTCTCCTCCTGAAAGGCAGTCAAATTCAACATTCTGAATTTGGTAGGAATGAGAAAGTCTCCCTGAAAAACAACTTAATCAAAACAAGGAAATCTATAAAATGAAAATAAAAATGAACAATCCAAGACTTCTAATGGCAAGCTTAGGGTTTATAGACTGCATACTAGACATTCAGAGAAGATGCATTTCTCTGGTTCAAAATTATTCAAGCAATTCAATTAAGCTAACAAAAAAAGAGATACATCTATTTAAACAACGGAAAGAAGCTCACTGAAAATCAGAAGTTATTCCTAACTGAGGATAATAGAAAAGAATACAAACTGTGACAAATTATAATAAATACACATATTTTAAAGAATAATTTGCTAAATACTTAGATGTTGCTAAGGGGTACTTTTTCAGATAATTCAGAACCAAACAGACTGTTAAGAGATTCAAATGCAAGTAGGAGTTAAATATGGTTTAGGTGTAACAAGTTATAAATGGACATCTCAAGAAAGAAAAGGACACAGCAGAAAAGCTATATTAATTCTTTTTAACAGTGAGTAGAATAATTCAAGGAATTTCACACTTGTGAGTCTTCATTCATGGGGACAAGTCAAAGGAACAGCCTCAAACAGAAGTGTCAGGTTTACAGCAAGCTGATAAATGCAGAATCAAAATTTGTCAGGTATATAGCATATTTATCCATGTCTTCAGGATGAGTTGAGGAGTTGAAAATTCAGTTGCTTGAGGCATTAAATATAGCTTATGGTGCTTTTTAAAATAGATATTAATGTTAAATAGACACTGTTTATCCAAAAAAAAGACAGGGTGTTCCAGGAAACTAGAATCAGAGGGTCTGGTTTTCATTCCATGGAAATCACTAGAACTACAATAAAGGATTTATACCATTTCTGAAATGTGGCAAAAATGGGCAAAACTCAAAACTAGGGGTTTTATGTAGAGGACAGTCTGCCTTATGAATCTGTTTGAAGGATTAAATGAATATGTGAACAAAAGCTCATTTGATTAATATCGTATTTTGATTTTCAAAAGGTTTTGACTAGATCTTTTACCAAAATCCACAAAAGAAAGTGCAATAGAATAAGGAGAAAAGGTTCTTTCATGGTTTAGTACTTGATTAAAAGAATAAATGGACCATTTTCACAGTGATGATCAATATGAACTGTTGAAAATATTCCTATTTAACCCGGAGAAGGGATGAGTAGGAAGGTGACAAAGTTAACAAGTACAAAATCTTTCAGCATAGAAAAATGAAAGAACTGCAAAATGTTCAGAAGGATCTCAAGATAGTCAGTGGCTGGGTAGTAAAATAAATGATGAATTTTTGTAGCAATTACAGGAGAAGTAGAACACCGAGAAAAGTAGTTCTACTTGTACAGAGATTACAGTGATTTCTGAATTAGGTACTATCCATTGTGAAACAGCTCTGACTGTGCCTCAGGTCTGTCAACTCAGTTCTGTCTTGGTAGTAGTCAAAAACATCTATGGGGCCTTAGGAAATACTACTGTTTAAAAAAAAAAAAAAAAAACTAACTGAAAAAAATTATCAGAAAAACCAATCAAATCGATCTACACTATGCACTCCCTCTTTAAATAATTTATTAGAACTGGAAACAGTGCAGAGAAGGACAACAGAGGTTTTTGGCCATACCAGGCAGTTTCTGTGTAGAGATATTGAGGAGTTTATGGGATATGAATTAAAAGTATTAGGTAGGATGTGATAGATGTATATTGAAATCACAAGATGGAATGGATAAACTGAATGGTTACTTGCTCTTTTCTGTGATATGATAATTAAATAACAATAAATAGAGATTTAAAACACATCATTGTTTTCTTTCACACTATACAAGGCTAAATGTGAAATTCCCTGCTAGGGAGCCTTATGGATTCTGAAAGTAAAAACATGTTTAAAGGCCTTTAGATGAACTAATGGAAGAGAAGGTTTTAAGGAACTGTTAGATGCAAAGAATTAGGGATATGTTTCAATTTTCAAGATTTCTAATATACAGATTTCTGGAAACTCAGAATTCAAATCACTGTATGCTTGCCATATTCTTAGTGTTTATTCTAGCCTCTCTCAGATGGCTCTGAGTTATAGATGGTGGTGTGAACACCCCCTTATGTTAAACCTACCAAAGGTGTTGCTTTGAGCACTCTAACACATGTATCTGACAATAATAATGACAAATTAAGTATATCTCATGGTTTTCCCCTCTTCCCATAGATTTGTTGCCTGGTTTCTGTCATTGCAAGATTGGCTATGCAGGAGAAAGCTGCAATCAATGTGCCTTGGGTTATACAGGATATCCTGAGTGCCTGCCCTGCAACTGCTCCCTTGAGGGCAGTGAAAATGATGACCCCTGCATAGGTCCCTGCATCTGCAAGGTATGGATGTCAAATTCTTCTGAGCCATAGAAAGATACTAATGATACTGAAAGATTGCATTAATGCTCCTTTATTATGCCAGAGTATACTGTTCTACCTAGCTGTATTAGTATCTATAGTAGCCACTTCTCACAGAACACTTGTTCTTAATCCTACAAAATCCTACACGGATTCATCTCAATGTCATCTCAGAACTCACTGCAATCAACATACTTACCTAGAAGCCTGCTGCCAGTCATACAAGTCCTTAGAAATCTGTGAAATCTGTCCTTACAAAGCCTGTGAATCGTTTGTTTCAAGCCCCATCCTCATCTACTCAGAAACTATATGTTTACAGTATTGCAGGATTCTAAATCTAACCTGTAAATGTGATTTCAAAAAGTGAAAATGAAGTGAACTGATGATCTATTAAAACAAAGTTGCCTTTTAGGAACAGTCACTAGGGATATATTACATTCTTTCCTGCCTTGGGATGGTTGTTTAGAAATCTTTAACATGTTTAAAAACAAAATCTATCCTTTCTGGAGGATGAATTTCTTAATTTCTGGGAAGAAAATTTAAGAGGGTTTTTCTCTGTGTGCCATAGGGTATCTCCCTCAAACTATATCTTGATATTATATTGAAATGAAAAATGTTTTAAAGCACATGCATCAACTTATAAAATACCTAGCTATCAGAAAGGCTTTAGAAATGGTTGTGCTTTCTAAGTCACAGTCTAGTAAGTGACCATGAATATGCCCAAAAGACAACTCACTGTACTGTGGATCAATTTTTCTGTAGTGTACTTGTGGGAATTCCCTTCCAAAATTTTGTTAACAGAATCAGTCACAAATGAGAATTTAAAAGTACTTACATGACGTTCTTAAATACATGAATGTACAAAAAATGCTTCCATCTCATGCTGCAGACACACACAAAGCTCTGGTTTGACAGCTGAATAGCACTGAAATGTACTCAGAGAATTAACCTTATCCTCACTTTATGTAACAGCCACATGCTCTCTGTCAGAAATATAATCATCTATATCACATTTCTAATTACTTAGCCATCAAGTGTAGAAGATCATAAGAGAGTGATTTTGCTGTGTTCTGGCTTGGAATGGAGCTTTGATGAAGATGTATTATGCTAAATACCAGATAAATGCTGCTTAATGATTCTTACAGTGCTATTCATGTAAAGTCAAACTGACCTGCGTTAGTACATGCAGACCAAAATTAACAAATAAGGAATAGAAATAACTGTTCCTATCCCAGAGAGTTCTCATTATATGCACTCTTCCCTCAGTGTTCATCTTTTGTCTTCTTTGTGCTCCACCAATCCCTTTTTAAGTGCTTGTGGGAGAAAAATTATACCTTTTGTAGATAGCTGATATACAGATACATACACATTTAACTGTACTAGCAATCTGCAAATTTAAATCAAAGCAGAATATGGTCAAAGGGACACTGAAATCATCAGATTAGTTATGCTCCACATGAAGAATAAAGTGGGATGTCTGGTTAATAGCAGTTCTTAGGAAAATGCTTCCCTTCTTTTAATCACATTTTTCAATTACTTATGATGATCTGTAAATTTGCTAAAGATAGTTTTCTTGTAAAGGAAATCTCTGAAAGGCAGTCCTCACTGTAAGCAGCAAAATGCAACAAAATGGACATTAGGTTGTTCTCTTTACCACATTAACTAGCATGAATTAAAATACAGAGAGGACGGGAGAAATTATAAATTCCTTTTTTCACTAATTACTGCAACTTTATGAAAGTATGTGGTCAAAGTGTCATCTTTGGATAGCTTACTACTGCACTGAAAAGTATTGAGAAATACAGAGGCTTGCAGAAACATTGTTTTATTTGCTGAGAGATAGGTTAGATCTCTGTTCCAACTCTGAGTTTTATTTATCTATTATTCACTGAATTTGCTGCCTGCTTAATGGAATTCTACAGGTTTTTCTCACGGATGACGTTTGTGACTGCAGAGTAGGCAACTCTGCATTTAAACATGTTTGGTTTGCAGCTCTCTTTATTTTCCTCTTCCCACCCTGCACACACTAAGCACATCAAGATGGTATGAAACTTTTGGGACCAATGTTCATAATTGTTGTTTCTTAAATAATGGGTGAGAGTGTCTCTGTGCCCAGATGTTGCCCCCATTATTGTTGTATGAAGCATGAGTAACCAGTTGATTTTGACATACCCGTGGTGTTAATGTGCATTGATTAATCCCAAGATTTCTGCTGAAAGTGTAAAAATTCCAGTCTTGACATTAGTGAGATGTTGAAGTTAAATGTAATTAACTTATAACCTAGAGTTTTATTAAAGATATTTGTAGTTTGTTTAATCATCTGTATGATATTATTGAAGAGGAGTATAGAGCGCAGCAGTAGAGACAGAGCAAAGATACTTTGCTACACATATTGTTACTGTATAATGAGTGGTGAAAACATTATTACATTTTCATTGTATCTCCTTTTTTGCACGTCGTTGCCCCCTCCTGCACACTGTCTCTATTTTCTTTTAATTCATGTGTGCTATCCTTTCTCCCCATACCTCCACCTGCTTTGCCCTCTTTCTGCCAGGTTCTTTCTGCCAGGTTCTTAACCAGGAGGCTATCAAATGGCTTTCAGTGACTTTACTTCAGAGCTGTGTATTTTGAGCTATCCTAGACTACACAATGTAGGCAGGGTTTTTATAATGTATTTGTTCTCTGCTGATGCAGAGCCAACAGTTCAGGCCTGTGTGCATTCCACAGAGCTTTGTCTCCAGGGTTAAAGAGACTGCATAATACCTCTGAGAGGGGAATAATTTTCTGAGCTCTGTGGGGGAAAATACTGGATTACTAAGCCAGCACTATATAATGAGCCTCCTACCACACACACTCCATGTAGAAAACCTAGCTTTAATTTTGCCTATAGGACAAATTGATTTATAGTGTAAGTTAGTAGGATTTAATGAACATAAGCTTTTTAGGAAAAATATAATTACAAAATGCTAAGTTTAGAATAGCTCATGTATATTTAGTGCCTGTCTTCCTGCAGGTGAAGAGTTTTCCAACCTGGCTACATGACTGGCAAACACATGCAGTTATGGAAAGAAGTAGTGCAGCCTGTTTAGCACTTGTATTTATCCTGAATTCAGCTATTAATGACAGATCTCTGAAAAACTGATACTCTGAGTGATAAGTATAACTACTGCCACATACCTGTAGTTTGCATCAGCTGGATGTGCGTGGATTTTGTCAGCCCTACCTGCATACTATATTTGCTGAGGTTGTAACATTGTGCCATACTTCCTTCCCCTCCAAGACTCTCAAGTGTAAAGGATCTAAATTAGATTATTACCTGAAATTAAGAATGTCCATTCATAGAGATGAAAAATGACAACTCTTTCAATGTAAATTCTTTGTCATATTATTTACATGCAGCCACCTAGCACCTTTTACTGTGTAAAGGATTTGCTTCTAACATTCACAAATAAGGAAGTCTTTCCTATAACTGTCTTTAGAGTTCTCCTGAAGAATAAAAAGCCAGTGATCTCTAATTCTCATCTATGACAACTGAAGTAATACTCTAATGTGTCTTTCCAGGAACATGTTGAAGGAGAAAACTGTGACCGCTGCAAACCAGGTTTCTTCAATCTTCAGCAAAATAATCCTGAAGGCTGTGAGGAATGTTTCTGTTCTGGGAAAACAAACATCTGCAGACACTCTCCCTTTACCTACAGAAATGTAAGAAAAATCATACCATACCAGTACATGTCATTGCTTTGTGGTTTTTGTGTTGTCACTAACCATTGTCACTAGTTTTTTTCTTATTATAAAATCATGCTTGTTCCTTATGGGTCCCTTTCAACTGGAGCTATTAATAAAATCTATACAATTTTATTATATTTTTCATTTATCCAGAAGAAAATGCTTGTAAGCTTTGTCTCTCTTCTTTGTAAGAAAGTTCTGAAATAGTGCAATTAGAACAGTGAAAAGCACAAAAGAAGCTATAACAATAAAAAATGAAGCCATATGCATAACACAGTCCTGGAATGTGCATACATAACCACTCCTGCGTTAAGTGCACCATATCCATAGGCAGCCTCTTTTCTGGGTAATTATTAAATTTCTAGACCTGAAGTAATTGAGAATTTGGAAACACTAAGTGTACAACGCACAGCTTAAATAAGAAAAAGAAATGCCTTGCAGGGAGCATTTTGAATGCATTTCTTTTGTATGCAGCATTCCTAGGAAAGGATGTGAGAGGGAGATGAACCCACTGTTCTTATTGCTACTTTAGAAAAATGTCTTTAGCCTGCAAATATACTCTAAACTGTAAGCTAGTTCTCAAAGCTTAGGCACTGATGCCACTGAAATGAATGTTTGCTATATATTCATGCCTGTAGATTGAGTCTGGGAGATGGGTTCCAGACCTACTAGACCTTGATTTTGGCCATATCATTATACTAGAAGTCTGCAAGTAAGATATGTGTAATGCTCTCATTTACATGCCAGCAACTGGGAAGTTTTCCATTCCATGGCTGAGCTCATTTATTGTTCTGCTTGTATCTAGGCTCCAGAAGCCATCTTTGCATTAACAAAGATGTGTGTTCTTCTCTGATGTTTCATTTCTAGTTATGGGATTTTAGAAATTCAAGTACTGGTGCTTTCCAGCACCAGAAAGGTATTAAAGTATAAAAAGTATACTTGGCCTTGTAAGTTGTAAGGTTTAGAACTGAAAAATATTATAAATTACAATCAGAAAATGTATATCCATTTGTCAGCTCGTCTTATGTACAATCTGTGACTGATATTATTTATTGAAAACTTGCAAAATATTTGTAGATATTCTTGCACATATGTCTGTATGATGGAATTTCCTTCTTCCTCTGGACCATGAAGCACAGAATGCAAATACTTGCAGTTATTTCAAACTGAGACGTTATAATTCCCAGTCATATACAATATTGCTGTTGTTACTTTGTGTTTTTCTTGGTACCCACACTGCTATTAAATTTAATCAGTTTTTTAAAAAATGGAAGAATGAGAGGCCGCGACTATCAAAATGATCAGTGTCCTGATTCTTATTGTAATGTGGGGGTTTAATTATTTATTTATTTTCCTGTCATTTTAGATAGAAGACATGAACGGTTGGTATCTGACTGACTTACCAGGTCTCATCAGAGTTATCCCCACGCAAAGGAGATTTAAAGGGCATCAGCAGCTTAGCATCACCAACGTGGCTGCACAAAAAGTACTGCCGCAGATCTACTATTGGAGCGCACCCAGTTCTTATTTGGGCAACAAAGTAAGTACAGGTGGTACTTGTCTAAGCACTAATTTGATTTATTGAGAAAAAAGGTAAAGCTTTGAAGGGGGGTGGAACTGAGGGAGGAAAAAATTGGTTAGCTGTTTGGCTGGCAAAAATGCAAGCAGAAAAGAATCACCTGTGTGGAGTATCTTGCGAGGCAAAAAGTTAGGTAGACAAAATTAACTAAGTATCTTTAACCTTGATCCCTCCTTGTTCTCCTGTTGTCAGGTGTTAGAGAAATCCAGCTAGTTCACAGCATTGTTTTTTGAATGAACTAGCTGGTGTGTGGTTCAGCTTGGCCTGTTCTCTTCCCACCTTGTCCTCTACTTTGAAAACCAGTTCCCTCATCTGCTTTCCAGAGATGCAGGTTGTGTATCAGATGTTGTGGGGGTGTGCTGCAAAGCTTTAATGTTTGTCAGGAAACTTGTGTGTGGGGAGCTCTCTGCCCTGAAACTCAGGGCAGAGTTGTGAGCTTTGTGACAGCTCTAATGCATGTATTTAAGTCTGCATGTATCTAAGCATGCATGCATGTACACACATTCACACCCCACAGGTTAAATACCAAATCCAAAATACTTCCATGAAAATCTTTTTTTTTTTTCCCAGAGAGTAGAATTGAAAACTGAATGAGTCGTAAATGTGAAGAAAGCTTAACAGCTTTCCATTTCCTGTAACTCTGATTATGCTAAAACTTATCAAAAATGCTGACGCTGATGTATTTGGGCCCATTTTCCTCTGCAGTCTCTTCAGGCTAGTCAACCTCTTATTTATTTATTTCTTCCTGTTGGCTGAAAATCAACATGACAGAAGGTAAGTGAGCACACTGAAACTAAATAGCATCATTCCGAAGAATTGGGCATCCTGTTCATGGCCTATAAATTGTTAAAGAGAGTCAGGCTCACTTAGCTGGGCAAGGGGGAGTTTCTTTTATACTATTGCATGTCTGGTGAACTTACCCTGAAATATGAACTGATACTTTTACTGACAGAATTTCATCTCGCGTCTAGTCAGTGAGCGAAATAATGGTAGGAGTATGCACACATTATTTGAATGTGGAAGATATTTTTCCAGTGTAATTTGGAGGTCCTTTGTGGTTACTGTCAGATATCGCTGTATGAATGAAGCAATTTGCCTTAATAACTGAACCATATAAATTTTTGATACTACAATAACACTGAAAGCACTCAAATTACCACAGTACATCTTAACTGTCATGTTGCATCACGTAAACTGTAGTTGTAATGACATGCCTAGGCCAGATGATTTATGCTATGGAAAGGGAAATGGAAATAGAATATTGAGAGTCCTTATTTGTAAACTCAATAAAGCATTTCTCTAAATAGCTGAAACTGAATAAAACCAAATAGCTGAATCTAGATAAAAACATCCTTTCTTGAGAATAACTGCTAGCTATAGAATAATTGGTATGTCAAAGCATGCAAACTCTTTAAGAATTTTTGTCTTAAGAAACATAGAAAAAATTTAGAAAATCTTTTATCAAGATGTACACTTCTCTTGTCATTTATAAACCTCGTGTCACAGAAAGCTGCCTCTCCTTTATATTGCTAAAATTATTGCTCTTAAATAATATTCCCCAAAATAGAATTTAATAAAGAGACATAGTAACCCTCCTGCATTTCAAATATAGCTCAGAAAGCTTATATCAAATAATTCTTTTAATATGAATTTGGCATGTCCTGTGTGTGCCTCCACAATGTTGATTGACATATGTGTGCTATCTGCTTGTTTTACATTCATCTCCATCTTTCTTTTGGAGGAAAAAAACATTATAAATAGGATGCTCCTGTGCAACCCTCAGCTTTTTCATCTAAATCTGGGTGACGCTAGGCTGTGTGATACTGGTCTTTTACTGTGTCTCAAAGGAGCCATTCTAAATAACAAGAGGCTGTAGATGATACAGGATTCTTGTTTATGTCATAGTGGGACAAAAACATGAGCAAATTATTTTAACATTACCATGCCCTTTTAGTCTTCTAAATATGTGTGCTGCTACCAGAACTTAAACTTTGTTGTATAAATTCAGGTAATTTTTTTTAAAAAAACATACAATATGCAGTTGAACTGAAAAATTGAACAATGTTTTTGATGCAGAATACATTTGGGAGTAATCTGGAGGAATTTAATTTCTAGAAATAAAATACCTAGTGGATAATTTGAGAGAACAGATTTAAAATGGCTGGTATTAAGGTTTTACTAGGTATCATAAAGCAGTTTATATTCTTGCCTGCCTACCTTCTCATAGCCTACTGAACTAATGATTGCAACAATCATGAGGACTTGGGCTGTGTTAGACCTTATAGTAGCTGAAGAATTACATCATTCTAGAAACTCTAATTACATTTTAGATATTTGAAAACCCCATTTTCTTTTAGGTAGCAGTTTCTTAATTTGTTGTGACAATGGATCTGTAAGTCTTTTAAACATGTGTCCATGCTAAGATATTTTACGAATTTTTCTGAAAGTGTTATGAGTTATAGTATGATAACGTTTGATCAGAGCACTGAAAAGAAAGTATAAAATAAATTAAAAATTAGGAACCCAGCTCAGCAGGATAATGTGAAATACTTGTTTCTTTAAAGTCAGTGCAGAAGGCTTAGGCGTGTGCCATATTTTGGAGGTCTAACATTACATATATACTCTGCTTCTTTGATGCCTCATCAAAAAGCAATTTGACAATTTGTATGATGAGTAGAAGCTCCTTATAATTAGATGAAAGTAAACATGATACTCAACATATCTAAACATACGACGCCCCTCCTCACCCCTTCATGACACAAATATGAGAGGTGGCTGGGGCCACTTGAAATTCCATGAGGAAACTTCCTTCTTTGGGTACATACTTTATTTTTTTTCTGCTGCTGCAAGTTTTATCTTCCTTTCTCTGCAAAGGGCCTGCTTTAATGTGAAGGTGAAGAGTTACCTTGCCTTTTTCAGATGATTAGGGCACTGCATTTGGCCAGCAGTTGCAGGTTAATTCAGTCCTTAGTTGGAGTTCATAATAGAATTGAAATCTCTGGACATTGTTCGGTCTCAATGCGCAGCACAGTAATACATCCCCTGCCACTCTTCCATCTGGGCTTTGAGCAGACACCAATGCTGACATTACTCAAACTACAAACAACATGATGGAAACCCTAAACCACTTTTTCTCCAAACCACTATATGTGTACTGACAGACTTGGATTAAGATGTTTCTTGAATCCAGCCCTGTTTTACAGGAATCATTTAAATTAGTTGTACAGCATGATCCCATTCACTACAAGTAAGGTTAATGTAAGATGATCTTTCATGAAGTCCGAGCATGTTGAAAATTAAAGCAAAAGATGTTTGAATGTTAAGCTTTGTTACCTCTTGGAAAAATTCTTGGACATCATGTTTGTCAATTCCATAGACCTAAAGCAGCCATATGACAGATACTGTTCTTTCTGACTTCTAGATAAAACCAAGACAGCAGCTGAAAGTTTTATGTAGAGTCTGTGAATACAAAAGAGGAAGGGGACTTTTTGACGCTGTTCCTTCATTTATTTTCCTGTTATGTTATAATTAGCTATTTGCTAATAACCCATTTGCTGATTTCACTAAGTCATTGTTTCTTTGAGTCCAGAAATGAAGACACAGTAATAAGCCTGTAGTCAATTCATACAAATTTTAAAAATCTGTCAGCCTTTTAAAAGTACTTCACTTGTGGAAAACTAGATTGGGATAGAATGAGCAGTTTGTTTTGTGACACATTATCTATTGCAGGCTGCCTAGAATACCTCATAGGATTAAAAATTGAATTATAAAATAATCATAAACTAGGTCCTCATGGTTTTTATGTTTATTTCCTTCCATTTGTTTTCATTTCTTAGGCAATTCTGATACAAAAGGCGGAATAATGCAAGCAAATTGCAGTCTATGGCTCCCAGTGGAGAAGGGATGGAGTTGAGACCCAAAACATAAAGAAGCGTAAATAATACAATAATCAGCTGGAACTGAAATGCCGGGATCAATTGTCCTGAATTATGAATGCATCTAAGCCCAGAAAGCTTCATCTAGTATTGTGATGGTTTCAGATCTCAAGATTTTCTTGTTCCTAGGACATGATGGAGTCCCACAACTCCTTTAGTTTTCGTGCCTGCCTCAAAAAGGAAAGCAGTCTAACATAATACCTTTTGATGTAAATGGATGAAATACAAGTTAAATTATAGTTGGAAGCTACTATTTTTACCATCAGTTGGTTTTGAAATTATTTGGCCTAGTGAAAGTAATCTAGCCTACAGAATTCCAACACTCAGCTATGTCATATTCAGCCAACAGACTGATTTTTTTAAGCGTGTCTGTATTGCTTCATTGTCAGGGAAGCAAAGTAGTGCAGCTTAGGTGGGCTGGTGTGATCTCCATTTGTGCACCTTTGTAAAAAAACCCTTTCTTTCTGCTGATTGTATGGACAGTTTAGGCCAGCAGGAGAAGATTTTGTTCCCTAATGAGTATGGGTTGTCCAGATTTAAGCAAGTCACTCTTTAGTAACCTAATGTTAGTGCTTGAAGTATCTGCTCACTGTAAAGCCAGTACTTGGTGATGAATTTGCCTTTTTTATACCCGCTGCACATGAAAGTGTCAGCACCGGATTTTAATGTGCAGCAAAGCACATCTCCAAGCTTGCAACAGTAAATTGAGAACAGAGTAGCGAATGTGATCCTCAAGTGTAAGGCATAACAAAACAAAACCAATTTTGTAGAGACATTTAATGTTTCTTAATATATTGTAAGTATGAGTAGCATGAAAGAGTTGGGTTATATGCACGTTATCCATATTTATAAAATAAATAGTAGGCATTAGCAGTACATAGTATGCAAGAAATGTCCTTCAACACCCCTGAAGCTATCCATAGTGGCTGAAAATTTCAGATTTCAGATTTTTTAAAAATAGTCAACAGCCAACGCATGACAGAAAAATAAAACTATTCAGTTAAAATTAAAGAAAAAATAAATTATGTAAAGACAGCTATTTTAGTATTTTTTGTCTTTCATATTGGAAAGCATTCTTCTAAGAAAAAGATGGTTTTGTTTATTTGGTTTTTTTTAATAACAAGTAATATTAAACTGATCTAAATAATGCTGTTTTATTTTAATCACAGTCTAAACTGGCCTGACTGAAACCAAGTCACCATGGTAATCAGACTCAGTCAACAGTATGAAGTTGTCTTCAATTTATACCAAATGTACCATTTATTTTTTTAGCACTTATTTCAATATAGCTTCTAAAAATTGAGATAATAGGCAGAGTCAGATATGGAAAAGATGAGACAAACAGAGCAGACATCCAAGGGAAGAACAAAATATTTTAAGGATTTGAACCGCATCTGACTGATGCTTTCTTTAAGTTTACTTAATTTGTATTTCATAATTTGGTTTAGATTCTTTCTTTTTCTTGAAATATTCTTTCATCATGGCACCATGAAATGGACAGGGGTAGGTGTCTGCATTCTTTCACAGCTATGGCTTGCCAAATTTGGCTTAATCTCCAGTAAAAAGTGCAACAATATTAGTACTGTCCTACTTGGGGCTCAGCTACCCATGACTGTAAAGAACTACCAAGAGATAAGTAAATTTTGCACACTTTGTTCCTCATTAATGCTTTTAATGATGCTTGGGACGGTTCAAGTACAGCCATTATTGTGATTACAGGGAGACTAAGGATGCCCAGTAGACTGTTACAGTCTTGGAAATGGGTTGAAACAGGGCTCAGACTGCCTAGCTGAGTCCACTGACTGCAGTATTTCATGTATCCCATGTTACATTTAATTTCTTAGTGCTAAAATCATCTTACTCTACCCTAGATAAAAGAGGAAATTTACTGTTGGTGAAATTATTTCATAAATCTCAAGTGTCCTTTGTGTTACCTGCTTACCCAAGTCTGCCTTGAAGGCAAGGGTTTCAATCAGTAGAGGCAGTTGAAAAGTGGAGAAACAAGCAGAAAATAAAGCAGTTTCACAAAAGAAAGGAAGTGAATGCTAGAGAGAGAACACTGAGGGGTGATAGGAAATAATGAAGAAGGAAGTAAATTGGGGGAATATGCTTTCCAGTTTGCAAAATCTCTTTGATTTCTTTGATCCCAAAACTAAAATAGTGAAGGATCTGAAAAAGCAGAAGAAAAAGAAAAAAAGACTTTGACTTGAGAAGAATTTATAAATCTGGTGGTTTGTACTGAGGGCTAATGAAATGCAAAGATACATGGTGATGATGATTCCCAAGCTAGAGACAGCTAAATTGAAAAGTGGTTATTTAACGACTGCAAAAGAAAACTGAAATTTATGAGAGGGAGGATACATAGAGGTTTTGTTTTTCTTATATTTCATTCCTCTTATATACATTCTTCAACATGCTGAATACTTCATCAGCAAATAAGTGTTTGCTTTGAAAACTATATTTAGAGTTCCTTGCTCATCACAGGTACCTGTAAGTAAAGTATTTAATCAAGATTTACTCACTTAGATTAATCAGAGAGAATTTATAGTCCAAACATCTAGTTCATATTGGGTTACACAGGAGTGTAATGAAGGAATTTATGCCCATCACCAAAAGGGTATACTTGAGAATTACTGAAAAGTCATTTTCAAAATATTGACAGCCATAAAGAGGCAGTTTTATGTTTAGTTTCCAGATTTTACGTTATGAATAAACTGCAATTTCTGTTTGATTTACCTGCCCCCCTCCAAATTTACTTCAAATTTAAATGATTTCCAAAATCTTGAAATAGAATGTAATTAAAATTGTTGCATTTATATAACTCATTAATAACACTGCATGATGCCACTGAGCTCTAGTTTTGTAATTTTGTCGTATTCAACCTTGCTTTCCACATCAAAAAGACAGTATGTGGCAGAGCAGAAATACTGAGATTTTCTGATGGTGCACAAGGGAGACAACCTTTAGCACAAACCATTTCTTGTATTTTCAGTCTGTGATATATTGTTTTTGAAGTTTGACGTGCTCAGGAGCATCTGAAAATCTCAAAATTGTTCTTACATGCAGCTTCTCTTCTCTACAAGATGGATAAATTGTGTTGTTTCCATTTTACATATAGGAATTAGCCTTGCTATTCTACATCTGTCCTTAGAAACTTAGTTTTGGTGCCTAAACTTGATTGACACACCACCTCGTGTCATAAGAAATTTTAAAACCAAACATGTGTAGCACAGGTGCCCAAATCCAAGTGCTAATCACCCATGTACACATTCAATTAGGAAATCTGTGTGTGTAGATTTATGGGACTCATATTTTATTATATGGGTGTTATGGGAATTTTTAATCAATTCACACATCTGGGAAACCTAGTCCAACTGACTTGGTTAACAGCATTTTACCTCTACTGTCATTAACAAAAAGGTTGTGTGTTTGTAAAACAAAATATTGGCAGGACTTGCTGATTTTTAAAACATGAAGTGGCTTTACTAACAAGAGTACAGAAGATGTAAAGGTAGTATAAATGATTGAAAATTATACAAAGTCAATTAAGATATCATTAGTAAAAGAAAGCCCAAACTGATATTCAAAGTGAACACAAAGTAATGGTTTTTAAATTTATTTTGTGTTAGTCTATGGGAAGCATTAATCATTATGGCCGTGACAAACAGCCAAAGAATTGAATAGTGAAATGGTAAACAGAACTGACAGGTAAGTAGCACAATAGTGATCAGAAGCTTGAATTATTCACTTAGTTTTAACTTGTGTTTTCATAGAGTCATTATTCTAGGCATATTAATAATGAGTATCATGCTGTGATCTAATACTTGAACAGAGCATGAAGCATCCTTTAAATCTCATAGATCCTGTGTCTCATGTACACTATTGCATGTCTCATCTACCCTGACTGCTCCGAATGGACTCATACTGCTTTGTTAAATCTCTAGAAGGCAAAATGAAATATATTACTTAACATTCCTAGTAAGTTTGCATATTGCAAGATGATCTTTAATAGAAGAGGATGATGGTGGAAGAGACTATTTTCCAGAGAGAGACCCTAGCTTAAATACAGTAGATTTCTTTAGAAGGTGGTAATTCTAAATATTCAGTGAGTTTTTAGAAGTATGGATTACTATAACTATAGAATGTATTTGTATTTTTCTTCTTGCATCTAAGATACAAAAGGGTTAAGACCTCAATATTTGGCATATGGAAGGGATAATCATGTGCTAGAACCCTAATCTGAACTGCAATGAATTATTAAACAAGTGGTTTGTTGGATAATGGAATATTACCTACAAAGCAGTGCTCGTCTCCTAGAGGCACATCCAGAGCTAACTGAATTGAGCCAATTAGGCTGACTGTCTCTTCAAAGTGTTGTGACCTATCAATGGTAATAGCTTATTGTGATGATAAATGAACCCATCTCTCAAACTGAAGCCTGAGTACACACTTGAGCAGTTTCCCTGAGTCATAGGGCCATTACCTATCAACTTCAGATTGACAGCAGTGGCAGCAGCGAGAGCAGATGGCATGCATGAGTAGAGACAGATGATTGTTTTACCCAAATGAATGGATTTGGACTTATTTTTGGTGAGGTTGTTTTGTGGTTTTCTTGGGTTTTTTAATAGGCCTGCCTTAATATTCCATATTTTGCTAGAATGATTCTGACAATACATGCAGTACCACCCCTGTCTCTTGAGATGGCTGGATGAATTTGTGATTGGTATCTACTACATACCTTTTCTGTTTCACAAGCACTCTTTCTGCTGCACTCTGTTGTGATACAGGTTAATCCTTTTTTTTTTTGTTCTGATTGCAGAGTGTGATGAGTGTTTGGCCCTCTTAGCTCTATCACTTTATTTTCCAGAGCTAACTTCCTCAGAAAAATGGGCAAGATAGAAGGACTGTAACATTATCAATATTTTTCATTATTTTATTACAAGTTTTTGAAGCTATAAGTATCAAATATCATTAAATACTTGACACTTCTGGATCAATTCCTTGGCTAGTTTAATTCTTTTTAGAGACAGGAAAATTTTTCACAGTGAAGGCAGTCATTTTAACAACATTCTGTGTCGGTTTTCTTCTAGGCTTTTTTCTTATGTTGAGGATTTCAAGTGTGTGTTATTAATTAAAAATAACAGTGACAGAGATACATCCCTTCAGTTTAACACCCTAAAAGATGATTTTGGTTATGACTCAATTTTTAAAATGAAATTGCAGAAGAGATATGGCTTTATCTATTCCTGAACCACGTCTCATTATCTGTAAGATAGCTCCAGCATGCTCTGAAGACGTGACCTGGAGTGATAGTCCTTTAAATGAAAGACTACAGGCTATGCAATTAGCTAATCAGTACAGCTATCCTCTCCATAGCCATGCATCTCTTAGTACCAGAAGGTTTCCTGACATGTGTCCTGGTGAGCTCTCCCTCACTGCAGCACATACTTGACCATGCAGTTACTAAGGCAAAGCTTAACACAACTCTAAGTTTGCTTTGCCATGAACTAGGTAGCTTGTTTGCAGAAATATTAATGGATATAAATACAGTGAATAGTAATCTGTAGTTTTCCATCAATATTGTATCTTCTGTGCTCCAGAAAAACCATAACACAGTATTTCATTTACTTTGAAGTTATTTGAAGTTCAGATGATCAAAGTCTGTCATATTAGAGAAGAACTTTTTCTTCTTACATATTTTAAATTAAATGCAACAATACAGAGTAGTACATATATCCAGTAATTGTAAAAGTTTGCCAAGTTAAAAAAAAAAAAAAAAAGATGGAAAAGTGAAAAAAAAAGTGAAATTAAAAAGGAAATAATGGATCAGTATTCTGTTTTGATTAGGTATGGAAAGAAGATACCCCAGCTTAATAAACCTAAGCAGTCAAAAGTAATAAAACTGGTGGACCAAAGCTGCATTTTTTAACTTAGTAAGTAGATTTGTAACAACAGATGCCTTTAAAGCTAATCAAATAAATAGGTACATTGTTTGGTCAGCTGTGTCTTATTACTTAAATGTGTGAGCTAATTCTGTTTAGTCTGCTGTGATGAAAAGTTCTTTTAGAGAAAGAACTTTCTACAGTTTTTTAGCCAAGTTTCATCTTCTGTGCTATGCAGCCCAGTGAATTTTTCCTCTCTTTCGCAGATGATGTATAAGCTCAGTTAGGTAGATCCACAAAAATCCAGTTTTTTCACTGTTCTGTGTCTTTTGTTTTATATCAAATAGGTGATAAATATACCTATATATTTGAATAAAAATCACTTTATACATGCATCTCATCTGTTGAACGAAAATATGAATGTGTAACACAAAGGATGAAAGAGAATAAAAATTGCTGCATGAGATTAAAAACACAGAAAATTAAATGGAGGAATGATCAGGGCAACTTTTCTCAAAAAGCTCTCAAGCTTTTATGTTAAGGCTAGCTGACAATGGTTCATTAAAATACTACTTTGGCTATTTTCACTAAACATTCTCAAATTTTCCATTAGAAATATCAGAGAGAGATACTTTGTTTCTGAATTTGGAAAGTGTGATTCTCCTTGGCATTAATGGAGTTGGCTGAGTAACTGCAGTGTGCCTTTGAGGATATATCACCGCAGTTTTCTTCCTTTGTTTCTGAAAAGAAACTTGCAGTAGTAGAAAAGTTCTGACATTTGGTAATAAACTGGTGTTGTTTATACTGAAGAAAAAGCTCAGGGGGACATAACTGCTCTCTATAACTACATTAAAGGAGGATGTAAACAGGTGGCCATGGGTCTTTTCTCCCAGGTAGCAAACGACAGGACAAGAAGGAGCATCAAGTTGCACCAAAGGAGGTGTAGATTAGATATTAGGAAATATTTATTTACTGAAAGAGTGGTCTAGCTTTGGAACAAACTGCTCAGGGAAGCAGTGGAATCACCATCCTCGGAAATGTTCAAAAATGTGTAGGTGGAGTGATTAGAGACATGCTTTAGTGGTGGACCTGGCAGCATTACCTTGATGAACAATCTTCATCACAGAGGTCTTTTCAAACCTTAGGGATTCCAGGATAACTCAAAAATCTATTGTTCCCCCATAAGTATGATCAAGTAGATGATTCTATCAGTAAATTGCCAGACTCATTACCAGGCCTTCTAGAGCTCCATGAAACAGAGCATTGTTTTGCCTCCAATATTCAAGGAAAATAAATGATAGCTGAAAAAAACTGGGATAGGCAAAAGAGCTCTCCCAATCTCAGAGTCTCTCTTGACTGTCCCTGCACTATCTCAAATTTGAATCAAATAGAAGTGCATTCACCATTCAGGGGTGACCTCATCAAATTGTGAAACCTGTTCGAAAATGTGTGACACAACACAGTTCTTAATTCATTTTACTGAGTTTCAAATCTAATGGTTTTTTTTCTGGAAGTTACAGGCAAAATTGAAATGAAATAAGAAGCTTCCAATCTTTCAATGAAGTTTTGTGGGGGGGGGGAAAGAGTTATGAGGTTCATTTCACATTCTTTATTTAAAATAAAGAAAGCAGCAGCTTTTCACCTAAGTTATATGAGTTTATAAATATTATTACTGACTACAGTGTGCTTTCAGTCTGCCATTTATATACTTGGCTGTCTATGAGAGTATTATTCTAGGCAAATATGAATAACTTAGCTTGAGCTACTTTTCCTATGAATCATTATTTACCTGCTTTGTCTACTTTGTTTCCCAGTACTGTGAAGGGGTTTTTTATATACTTGTTTTTGAGAAGTAAGATAATTCTGGGCAATTATCTGTAGATATATTGTACTGAGAAGTAACTTGGATCACACTATATGTTCCAAAATGTAGTGCACCTCTGACTTCCTCTCAAGATTTTTACATGATAGTTCTTTCAGGCTGTCTTTTGGTATTTTTTATGGCTAAATGCAGCATTTAGAAAATGATTGTTCTATAGATCTATGAAACGTTTCATGACAAGCAGCTAAAGGAAAAACTCATGGTAGATCCATAAAAAAGTATTACTTTGTTTTCTTCAAAAGATTCCTTGTGTTTTTAACCCAGAAAATCTAATTTAAATTTTTATGTAGGTTTCCTGTATGTATTTTGCATGTTTTATTTTTGATTTCCATTTAAAATTTGCTAATTTGCATCCATTCATGCATTAAAGATATTTGGAACATGTAGTGTTATTCTGCGCTGCGACACAGCAGAAGACTGTATTTTTCAAATACAAAAATTTGGGTCAGTTTGAATACATCCAAGGCTTTTTGAATTGAAGATGACAGATTATTTCCTTCATAACATTATGAAATTTTTCTTGTATTTGGAGAGAAAGCCTTAGTCTAAAGAGATTTTGATCTGACCTATTGAAGTCCTTCTGACATTTCTACAATATATGTTTAGTTTCATATTCAAATATGAAAATCTTCAGAGAGCTGAAAAGCCACTCTCTCATTCACTGTTTAGGTACCTGAGATTGTTCTGCAATGCTCAGAAGAGCAGCAGAAATAACTGCAAAGTGGCTACAGTCAACCATGCCTTTGAAAATGATTTCCCAGGGTTTCTTGCCTGTTAACAGCATGCTGCTTTCTAACATGGGAAAGCCCAGTTTTCATAAATGCTACAGCATGGATGCTATTGCTGCTGCATTTCATAAAGCACTGAAAACACTGGGTATTTACTGAAATGTCTTCACTTTGCTTGAAGAATGTGGTGAATTTAGGCTTAAAATTCAGGATTTATTTTGCTCTAGGCAGGTAGTGACTACCACTTTAAAATAAGTGGATGTTAATTAATGCTTGAATACTGCAGATATATTGGATAATGCGGACACAAATTCACCCTATTAATGAAAAGATCCATCATAATGAGTATATTGCCATCTTGCTGAATTATGATGGAATTCTTATGGAAGGATAAATGACATCCATTTTAAAACCTAATGGGTATCATTATGGTCAGTGTTAAAACAATGAATACCAAATGAATGAGTAATTGGAGGGACACTAAAACTAAATTTTATTCATTAATTCAGTCGGTAAAAATGTGTAATCAGTACCACAGATTTATGTACACATCCTAGTTAAATGTGCACGTGCTTTGGGCAATCTGGGACCTTCAGGAAAATTTGACCAGAGTGGCAAAAGCATTCTTAACCACTTCACTAGAAATACATATATATGGTTTATGTAAAATACTGAAAGTAGAAAAAAAAATAGCCTGAGTACTGCCCAAAAGGCCATAAATAGTTTCTTCTGTGTGCAAAGAATCTTAAATAAAAATCCCAGCAGTATGACAATAGCAATTAAGCAATTATTTTGTAATTGGTATGCTTTATTGTCCTGACTATGTGAACAGCAATGGGAATACTCAGTGACTTGAGCTACCCTGATGAGTACATCTGCTTGGGACACCATTCAGGATCCCATTAGGAGCCAACATAAAACCACCACATCAGGCAGGTAGCTCCAAGCACACAGGCTACAAGTACAGGGCATGTTCACTGATCTTGACCTTCCTAAGGTTTTTAGGGTTGTCCATAGGGCTGCTTTGGAACTGTAAGCTCTATAAGGGCTTTCAGTAGTTTCTTTTTATTAATTAATAAGTTAACTTATTTATTCCTTGTTAGTTTTTGTGTCAACTCACCACAGGGAAATTCAAATTGCTGCAAGCTTTAGAGACAATTATGTTGTTAAAAAGTGGTCTAAAAATATCACATGAGCCCACTGAGTTCTTTGTTTTTAGGGAGAGAAGAAAGGAAAAGGTGGAATTCAGAAGGGGATTGTAACTAGGAAGAGTGTAAATCCATGCTTACATGTGATCTAATTCTCATCTGGCCAACTACCAAGAAAAGAAAGTTTTAAGTATGTGTCATTTTTGTGGGCTATTTTTTGTACCTTAAGATTACTAAGGCAAAAATTCTCCCATTTGATCTCAATCAGTATTGGGTATACTTACATACTGTTGTTATTTTATTACAGATCTTTGATCTGGATCTATATTAGGTATTCTGTGAATCACTATATAGTATTCTGCAGTGGCTCTGAAGAGATTTCACCTGAGGTCTCAAAGAAATCGAAGCACAATCTGTAATAAACCATTAAACTGCAAACAGGGTTCACCCTGCAGATCTGAAGAAGTGTTTGTCCTGAGAGAGGGAAGATCACAGTTTCAGGTTTAAAGCAAGTCTTGCCAAGTAGTTTTATGTTCTTCCTCAGAGAAAACAGAGAGGTGCTTGTTAATAAAAGTAGGTATTAGCATATTAGTAGAGTATGCAGCTATTGCATTTATAAGGCACCAAAACAAAGGTTTATACTTCTCAGTTCTTTACATAAAATCATAAACCATATTTCTTAGGAAAAGACAAAGTTTGAGGATATAACAGTATCTAAACTGCACCAGAGGAAAGTCCAACCAGCCCAGCAGCCTCTTTATAATCACAATGGCCAGTAAGTGCCAAAGGAAGAGTGTAAGCTGGTGAGGATATAGTGATACTTCAGCACATACTTTCATAACCTCAACCTTGTTGCCTGGGTACCTCTGAACTCATGGAGATGTCCTTGGATATAATGGTCTTTATTCATCCAAACTGCACATTAAAATTTTTATCACATGATAAATAAATAAAAGAAGGTTGTGTTTGAGACACTAAGTCTGGTTCTGTGCCAGCCCACCCTGTGCCCTGCCCTCTACCATTGTTATTTGATTTTGAGAGGTTCCTAAAAAATGATCTGTATGGGAAAATCTAGGAAAATCAAAATTCATGCTGGCAATTCGGAAGTGGCCTGGAGGCAAATTACCTGTACTTCATAAAAGAACTGCAGGTGTTTATCAGTACATCAAAGCACAAACTATTGTTTGCTTCTCATCAATCAGGCTATGCTGTAAATTCCTGTCTATTGCATTTGACACTCATCAGAAAGAAATTTTGTGATTATGTCATAGGAAAATCCTTTTAATCCTTTTAAATATCTGTTTTTCAGGGATGAGTTATTTCTGTCTGATAATCTGCTAATTGTTTAAAACAATTATATTAGCAGTGATTAGAATCAGTATGTCCTTGGTATTAACACTTTAAGAAATTTTAAACACATCTTTGATTCAGGTTAGTATGAAAATAAATGAAGGAACAACATATTGTTATCAATCTTCTAATTTATATAACTGTATCACATACTCCTTTTTTGTACTGGAGTATATCAAAAGCAGTGAATCCTGGAAAGTGATCTGAGCCAGTACTATAATAGCTAAATAGGGTTGAAGAAGGGGAAGCAATAAATCAGATCAAGTAGAATCATAGGAGGATACAGAAAAAAGAATTAATGCAACTATTTTTCAAGTTATATTCTGGTTTCACTTGAGTGGGCCTGTGCAAGAAAAATAGTGGTACAAAAAATGCCTTTCTCAGCTTATGGTGTCTCAGTTTTATTGCAGGAATGAGGTCAATACTTCATTCTACAAAACCTGCTTTTTGCTAACCAAGAAAGTGAGTATTGTGGGACAGCTAGTGGTAGAAAATTATATGTGACCATGCCCTCAATCCTTTTTAGTCACCAGCTCCTCAGCTGTGGTAGAGCTGGTGACTAATACTGACCATAATTCTTTAAAGGTGCACCAATTCATGATTTCAATTTTGCATATTATCAACATAATTTATGAGGCAGAGAAGATGTACTTCATTTTTTAATGTTTTGTCCTAAAGTTTAAACATCTTTCTCTGTGCTCTGTGCCATAGGGATGACAGTGTGTGTCCTCAAAGTGGAATTGTGATTTTTGTTCTAAGCTACATACTCGTTCAGTAGCAACACTGCATTAGTGCTCCCTTGTGTATTCTTGTAGACACCACAAGTTGCAGATGGCCAGTTTTTGGTCAATGAAATAGTTCCACTGAGTGGCTGTTGCTGTTTCTTGTATAGCAGAATCCAGCATATAAATATCTAACAATTAATGTCATTTTTAAGTGTTATCTTGTAGTCATATCTTGTTTCACATGTCTGTTAAGTTGCTGATTAAGCCTTTTACATATTAAAACACCATGAATTGGAAACCAAACCCCTTCATAGTAGAATTTATTGCTTAGAGCACTTTGACTAGAAATAAAATCTTTACAAAAATGTTCAAAGGGAAATGATGTGGAGTCCCCCCCAAAAAAAAGTTATGACTTTATGTGGTAAGTAAGCCAATAAGTTTTCAAAAATACGTGACACAGGTACCACAGCAAGTAACTCAGTTCAGACTTCCTCCTTCTTCCCAAATGCACACTGCATTAGATTAGAGCTATAAAAACAATCTGACCTGAGAAATCCTCATGCTGTAGGGTCTCAGGATTAGGTCCTGATCCAGCAGTCAATTCACTTAATAACTTCACATGTCTGAAGTTACATTATCAACATTTCCATCTTTTATGGGGTCCAGCTAAGCTAGATCAATATCCTGAGGAAATGTGGCTTTCTATTTTAGGATGACATTTTCATACTGGGCAGGATATTATCTTCATCAACATGTGTACAATATGATACTAATTTATGTCTGTTTCTTAGTTTGATAGAAGTCTTGCACAGTGTATTAGGACTTACAGCTGTAACTTTAGACAATTTTAAATGCTCTTAAAGTATACTATACTTCCTTATTTTACTGTAAAATGATACTCTATTGAGTCAAGAGTTATACTGAAATGAGGGCCTAAGCACTTAATAATTTTCATCATGAACTCCTCATTCCAGTAGGTTGAAACTGAGGTAATAAAATGGTGCTTGAGCCAAAACTCAACATACAAAATTCTTTGCCCAGCCATATGATGGGACTTGGATTGAATGAGTTTTAGATACACAGATGGCTGAAAATGAAAACAAAAGTTTGCAAAGTAGTTTCTGAGCTACACTGTCAGGGTTATTGTTCACATGGGTACTTTAAGGACATGTCTGTTTTATTAATCTAGGAGTTGCTCTGTTCTCTAATTTTGAGGTCACTGGTATTGTCATATTATTGAAACACCATGCTGTTGAATTAAGAGAAACTATTAAGGAGTACTTGAATAGTGTGCAGTTTTGGATGCCACAATATGAGGATATAAAGCTACTAGAATATGTCCAAAGGAGGGCAATGAAGGTGGTGAAGGGCTTTGAGGCGAAAGCATGTGAGGAGCAGCTGAGGTCACTCAGTTTGGTCAGTGTAGAGAAGAGACTGAGGAAAGACCTCATTGCAGTCTACATACATCTAGGTGAGTGTGCAAAAGCTTCAAACCACATTAATTGTTTGGCAGGATTAGAGTCACTAGAGAAAACTGTTGTAAACAATTTAAACAGTTGAGATTTTCTGGCTCACCACGCACTTTATCAAATGAACTTCCTAAATGGGAAATGCAGAAATCTTGCCAAATAATTAGGTCTGTTCTGGTGTGTTAAGTTCACAAGCCAATTTTGATGACTCCCTGTGTAACCAGAGGAGAGGCAAGTTACCACAGAGGACAATTCATAGCATTAATTTATGCTCTACATGAGTTTAGGGATTCCCTCTGCTTCTCTTCGGACAGTGAAGGAACATTGGGAAAATCATCCCTAAAATGAAATAAGGTATATAACCTTAGATAGGGCAAAGTCCCTGCAGTTCCCAGTTTAAGCTGAAAGTATTAAGTTTAGAAAAACACTTAATGCTAACAAAAGCTTGATAAAAGAGACCAAATCTTGCCCCAATTATGAGAAGTACTTTAACTTGTAATTTATGTTGGAAATCTCTTTGACGGTCTGCACTGGTCAGTTTACTGTGCAGTTACACTTTTTTTTACTCTACAATACAAAGGAGGCTTAAATACAGGAAGTCTCATTGTCCCTCTGGTATTAGCTTTATGATAGAAGCCTGTGCAGACAAGTTAGATATCCTGTGCAGTAACTCCCAGATCTCCAGTCAGGGAGACAGCTCACAAAAATAATAGCTTGTCATTTTTCTCAATTACAAATGAAACTAAGATACAGCCTCCTGTGTGTTACATAAGGAAACTATAGTCAATTTAATTTGTAAATAATGGTTTACACGACAGAAATGTTTATATGTAAGTAATTTAAACCTGCATGTGGCAGGTTATAAAACATCAGCTTTCCAAACTATAATCTTCAAGTCAAAACACATAATTTGTATACATTGTTAGAATCAGCTCACGATTGCAAAGGTCACTGCTCTATGCAGTCATTGCTGTATATTGTTCCAGTGGAAAATATAATTGCTATTAATAAATATTTATATATTTTAGCTTTCTGTGTAAGATGAAGCAACTGGAAACCTCTCAGCAGCACATGACCAGTCACTTATTTGTAGATTCTCAGAAGACCAAAGTACTGCTTATTAAATGATTGCTATAGCTCTACTGCTATCAGCAGGGTGTTGTAAATGTTCTGGGATAATTTTTAATAATCTAGATCATGTATTAATTACGGAATTCCCAGCCTGACTAGTTTAGACTGCTTCCAGTCCTTGCACCCTGAATAAAAAAAAATCAGCACAATAATTCACTAACTTTTGTACAATTTTGCACTAACTTGATGCTGGTACATTGAATAAAAAAAATCTGATTAAAGCATTTGTGTAATAGACAAAAGCAATATAGAGAGTCAGCATATCCAAATAAGGAGATAACTCAGTGAGTTGAGAAGTAGTTTTAATTGAGTGGAAACACATGAGAAGAACCCTGAGTAAAAACAAGGTCATCCTGTGCCTAGATAGATTTCCAGGAAAACAGTTACTTAACTTCAGTGGGATTTAATTTAAATTATATGTGCTGAAAGCTGCATAAATATTTGTGCCATCCAGGAGAGTGTGATTGTGATAGCAGTTCATGTCCTGCTGCAGTCAATGCTTTCTTATCGTCCTTCGAACTTTAGCATAAATTCTGTGGTGTCCTGGGGGCCTACCCTTGCCAAGCAGAAACTCCTATTTTCTTAGAAAACAGCAAATGATGAGGCACTGTGGATGGTAAATGATTTTTACCTGTGATTGATAATAAGTAGCCAACTAAGAGACAGTTGTAGATCCACTTAAATTATCTAGCTCAAATATTTATTCTGCACCTTGATGTTCTCGGAGTTTTTTCTTCCCTACTGCAGCTAGATTTTTAATCTGAAAAAGGGTAGTCATAATTAGCACTGCAAATAATTCATGTGCATTCATTTTAAGGGTGAGAAGATATAACCATGAATGAAGAACAGGGATTCTGGCAATATGGAAATCATTCTCAAGTGTGTCTGGGTGGATATCTTTAATAGGGCCATTAAAAAGTCTGGGAGAAAGGTAGTGGGAATTTATTGGGATCAACTCATGATAAAATTTGTTTTTGTTCTAGCTAAAATAGAAAACTGAAGGATTTCGTTACAGATCAGAGGTTTCATTTGACCAGAAACAGATATTTTGGCTGGCAGGTATTTATTAAAATAAAGAAAATTAACAGCACATCTGTGGAAGACTAGTAAATTCTGTATTGTCAGTTTAGCCTCTGAAATGCTTTTTGGATGAAACTATCAGGCAAACTTCTTCAGGTTTTTTTGAATAGTTCCAGGACAAGCAAAAAGCATTTTAAAAGTGAAATTGCTTCATTGTTAAAAGTTAAGAAGACTCCTCAGCACAACTTAGCTCCTATTCCAAGTAGTTTTGTGGTATCAGTGTGCCATTCTTTGTGTTTCCTTTTTCTTCCTTTTTTTTGAGGAATAATGGAGACCATAGGGAATTTATTTTTAAAAGCCTCTTCTACTCATCTAGTAATATTGGCATATTTTTTCTCTTTTCTTTTACATTCTCACAAATTGAACTTAGAAGCTCTTTGCTTTTGAAGTTAGAAGCTCCTATTGCAGAGGATGCTAAACTCTTCAAGGTCAGAATGGTAAAATAGAACACTTTTTTTAGGTCTTACATACTCTCACTTGGACTCCTTCTTTGCATATAAGGCTAACCCAAATTAAATATATAGGTACCAATTAAATTAAAATTTTTTAATCTAAAATTTTGGTTGGATTTAGGGACTGGACAAGATTATCTCCAGAGCTTCCTCCCAAGGTCAACAGTTTTATGATTCTGTACTAGTTACAAACCCACAAGCAGTTAAGTACTGGTAATTATTTTAAAATTATGGAAATTAAATTTCTTTGCAACTTACTTTATATTACAGGGATACAATTGACTATTTGGAAATCACTGTATTGTAAACTATTGCATTTGCTTTTGTTTCTTAATCTCAGACATTCCTATTACTCTCTGGTGAAGTACAGTTGCTGTGACCTTTCCCAGAGATTAAGGATCATACTAGAAATCTTAAATGCTGGTAATGAGTGCCTGTGTTCACAGTGATTAAGTGGGAGTGGATAGATCCACAGTGTCTAAATTACACTGAGAAACATTGTGTGCCATATCTGGCATACGGATTTAATGGAAGTCTAGTTTTACTTTAAAGGCTTGTGGCTGTGTGCCTGACACACGAGCAAGTTAGGTGCTCCTCTAGTTGCAGAACCATTCATTTACTGTTCATTTTAATCAGTTTAACCGGTGTCTAAATAAACTGAGCTTAATGTAACTTGTTAGATGCAAAGCAATGTGTTAATATGGGTAAGCTATTTTATAAATTTGAATTAGTTGCAACTTAAGGTCTTTGTACATCTTTTTGTGACGTATTATATTTTGACTTTTTCTAACTAATATTTGTTGTGATACATCTGTGAAGTGCTAGGAAACCTTAGACACCATAGCTTCAATTCAGATTACTGAAATCCAGCTCCCTGCATTGACTTCAGTCAATATATTGTAGTTTAAATTGATTGTATCCCTTGCCTTCAGGTATTTATAAAAAGACTGGATGTTTTCCACAAACTGTAACTAAAAATATCACTGAAACATTTTCTTTTGCTTCTAGTAGGCCTATCTTGATATTTGTACATAATAATCTCAAACTATAAATTCAAAATTTAAAATATTAAATTAATAATTTAAATTATTATGTGAAATATCAATTTCACATAATGTCAAATCAACGGTTTCAGGATGAAAATGAGGTGGTATGGTGGGCTATCTGTGCTTGAGGGCCAAACTCCCAACAGGATGCTCACTCTCTCCCTCTTCTCAGCAGGAAAGGGGGAGAAAATAGCATAAGGAAGCTCATATATAGAGGTTAATACAGGGAGAATGCTTACCAGTTATTGTCAGTGGCAAAACAGACTCATCTTGGGGAAAACTAATTTAATTTATTGCCAATTAAATAGAGAGAAATAAAGAAAAAAATACTCTTCCTTCATCCTTTCCTGGGCTCAACTTTAGTCCTTCATTTCTGATTCCTCTATCACTATCTGATTGCATGAGAGAAAGTCGGAGGGTGTGGTCAGTATGTAACAATTCCACTCTGCCCCTCCCCTTTCACACCTTTCCCCTGCTCTGGCATGTCCTTCAGGAAAAATTCTCTCTAGTTTGGGCTGCAGTTCCTGTCAGGGAAACGTGTTCAGCATGGGTTTTTCATGGGCTGCAGGGATATTTGTTGTGCCATGAAGCATCTCCTCCTTTTCTAACCTAGGTGTTCTCTCTGATGTTTCTCACTATTTTCATTCCCTCCTCCTCTGTTCATTCCATATTTTTCCCCCAATTCTTGCACAGGTTTTCCCAGAAGCATCACCAGCTTGGTTGATGGGCTGTGGTGCATCCACTGCAGTCAGCTGGACCATGCTGTGCCTTGCTCATGGGAGCTCCTAACCACTTTCCAGAGGCATCATTCCTGCAATCCATCTGCTACCAAAATCTCACCACTTATACCAATAACCTAAAATGCACTGTATTACAGAAAATGTTGAAGAATCAAATGTAAAGTCAATAGTTAGGTGGAAAATCACTAGGATAGTATTTCATGTCCATAAAGATCGAATTAGGCCTTTTAGTGACTTTCTCAAAAGATGCAGCTGATGTATTATGCCTCCATGCATAGCAGTGAAATGATTTCTCATGATCATATTTTCTTAAATTCTTAGTTAAAAATATGTAATAGATTTTGCACCTAGAGTGTTAATGGTTTTATGTGTTGCTCTTTATTCTATTACTTCCTCCCAAATACCTGGCATGAATTATTTGGATGTGAAAGGTGCTACAGGATATCACTGTCTTTGCATAAAAATCAGTATTTTGGTGGAGTTTGGCACAATAATACCAAGGTAACTGATATTGCATTTGGTGCCATTCATCCTGAAGTGTATTTAAATGAAATTATAAACAGGAAATAATTTGAGATTTCAGATTCTCTGTAGAAGGATCTGAATAGTGTGATTCACTCGTAAGCCTATTCACAATAGGCTTAGTCAGGCTGTAGTCCATATAAACTTAAAGTTTTATGAGGATCACTTACTGGTGTCTCAAATTGTAAAGGAATCTGTGGATCTTAAATTTTTATTACAAACTAAATGCAAGATTCACAAAAAACTCTTACCATTTACAATTTCAGTATTTCTTGGAAGATGTACTAAAACCAACCCTGCTCACATATGAGAATTTCAAAATACAACTTCTACATATTGCAAACGACAGGCCCTGATGCATCTTTCTGAGCACTATTATTTGTACAGAAGTCTTGTGCACCTAAAGTTAAACTTTTTAAACCCAATTCCTAACTTAGGCTAAGATATTTTAGAATCGTGTTGGGAATGCACTGGAATTCCATGCACATTCACAGGACTGTGAAATTTTACAGTCTTCCTAAATATGCATTTTTTTTTCCTATTAATGACTTGTTTAACGGTGTACAAGAAGGTGCACAGAGCTTTAGGCAAAAAAATTTATTACCAGGGCAGGAAGGTGCCACAAACAAAAGACAGGCTGATGTGTGAGGACACAGGTTGTGTGTTATATATGCCACATAGGGGCTGCATGCTTTTTTTAAGTTTGTTTCCCAAGTGCAGCACACTTACATTTTAAAAATAAAACCTGATGGCCTATATGGATTTGGGCAGGCTATATATGTAATGTGTAGCAATATGTGCCCTGCTGTTTCTCACTGCATTCTTTCTTTTACCTAATATAAGTTTAAATGTTTTGGTGTGGACCTTAACTACCTGCTTTCTGCTTTGGCATTCAGAAATTGGTTAATAAAGATATTGACTATGAGATTCTTAGTAGACGTAAGTGGATACAGCAGTGGATTCACTGTGAAAAGTAGTGAAAAGAGACTTGTTTCAAGTGTTAAGTAATGGTAATTCTTGCTCAATAACCTTGGACATTCATTCACTCCCCAGAGATTGTTAGGACTATCTTTAGCTCTTCAGAAGTGAGATATCAACACCTTAGTTGGCACTTGGTGCAGTAGGAAAAAAGAGATTCCCTGTTAGCAGAAAGTTTCAGAAATCAATTAAGTTCATAGAGCTACAGCAGCTTCTATCAGCAGGAGATCAGTTCTGAAACTGCTATGAGAAAGCGAGAGCAGCTGCAGTTAGTCTGAGGAAAGGTCTGTGCATCTCCAGCTGTGGCCAATACCACATGTATATGGATTAGTGTAAGAATGCAAGCACATGTCAATGCCGTCCTGCCCACCAACCCAATATACTGCAATTTGCACTTATGTCCTGTCTCTGTTACAGTCAAGGCAAGAGAATAAATTCTTGAATGGATTCGAAAATAGGCAGTTTTAAATAAAAGGTGATTTTCTTACATAATTAAACCATGATTGGTAGTTAATGCAAGAGATTATGAAACAATAACAAATAGGCCAATACAGCTAAGGCGAGGGTGGGAAGAGACAGATAAAAAACAGAATTCATACATTAATGAAGGACATGATGGCAGTGGAGGACTGAAAGACAGTGTTGGATCTAATCTCTGTCCATTCCAAATTTCAAACAGTTGTAGATCTAAGAAATTTTTTAACAGTGGAGAGGCTAATTTTCATATGACCAGGAGGAACAGGATGTTAAACACACTGCTGAATCAAAACAATAACTTGCAATCTGTAGAAAGATGCTATGGCAAAAGACCCCACTCCCTGATTGTGTGTGATTAACTTGATACATGAGCATTATTGAAATATAGATTAGCATTTTTTTAAGGAGTTTATGATGTGATCTTGTTGTGTCTGGAAACTCATATAACTTTGTGTAGGTCAAAATCTTCATTTAAGACACATTTTAAACAGCACTAAGTTAAGGTCAACTTTTTTAATAATTTTTTTCTCCTAATGCTATTGTGAAGTAATAGCTTTTTTATTCATATTTTATCTTAGAGCAATAAAGTTAATTGTTGCTTCATACTACACTATTTGCATTAAATCCAAGGCAGCATGGAACCCTGCTAAATATTAAAGAGTTTGAGATGAAAGCAGAAAATTTACATTGTTAGTCAAAACTTGGTTTATTAGGACTTAGCAGCCTGGCTTGGCTTAGAAATGGGGAGAAAATATACATTGCCAACAGAAACAGAGAAGGAAGGAACACATTCAATTAAAGGAAATTTATGTAGGTATATAAATCACATTAATCATACTCAGAAGACCTTGCATTTATCTATTATATGTGAACTACTAGCAAGAGTTGCTTCTTTTTGAGTTTTATAGGGGTTTTTTTTACACCAAGAATTCAAAAGACATACAAGGGAAGTTAAAAGTTGGTATCTTGGATAAAATATAAAATTAAATTGAAATTTTGCAATCTCTTTGTTGAAATTTGGAATAACTTTCAAAAAGCCATTGAAACCAAGTCAGTAATAATGAATAATAAAAAAAATCCTAGATTGTATTAGATTCAAGATCCATATGCTGCTAATAATGTTTAAAGATCCTAGAGCATGTAATGAAATTCTGAGATTTTACTGTTTAAGGTTCTAAAATGACAACTATTTTTCAAACAATTACTTGCAACACCAAAACTCAGCATGATTTTCTCATTCTTCTTCTGGGCTTTGATGAACATAGATAATGTCATTCTCCATTCTCCAAGGATAAAAATGAGGAAATATGAATAAATCAGTTGCTAGAAACTGAACTTTTGAGAGAAATAGATAACCGGCTTAAACTGATTTTTCATGGATTTTGTAAATAATATTTCATTATTTTAGTATTATAGCTGTTACACTTTATTATGTTAATCCTGACATTAGAGTAGGGAGTGCTTTCTTATTTCGAAAACTGACATGAGAATTTTTAGTGCAATTAAGTGGGATATTTCCTGAGAGATTCTGAAGCATCTAGAATGAGAGTTTTTGTATCTTCTCCATTTAGGCTACCTCAAATACAGTGTGCTTGCTATATTGCATAAAAACACGTACATTTGTGTAGGAGCATCTGTGGATGGCAGAGAGAAGGAACTCTGCAGACTTGAGATAATCTAGAAATACGTGGTCTTATTACAAGGGTCATGGGTAAAGAGGGCTACTTTCAGCCACCAGCCTCAGCTGAAGGGAAGCCCCAAAGAGAAAGGGAGGGAGAGAGAGGATATGAGGTAAGGGAGGTAAAAGAAGCTAAGAGGGATAAGAGAGGTAAGAGTGAGGTAAGAGCAAGAGCGGTAAGAGAGAGAGCGAGGACCTTATTACAATACATTATATCTCCTTCTGTGTTGAATACTCTCATTTACAGTGACCAACTGGCACAAGATACAAAGCCTACAAACTTTGCACGCAGCCTATGAGAACTACTATATTACCATATCATTTTATATTCTAAACTCTAAAGACTAGTTTTCTTATCTACTTTTTCCGTGATCCCTTGGCAGGGTGGAGAGGGGCTACAGCCTTGGGTCCTTTTGTTTTCTGTCCTTCAACCTGACTCCAGCTAATCACTGTCTTCTTGCCTGCCCAAAGCTGGCCTTCATTTCTATTTCACTCACAGGTTTTACATCTCCAGTATTTACTAGGCAATCATATTTGCAAGCCCTTCCTGTCCCATCTTTCGCAACACATTTGCCTGCACATACATAAACACAGACTCCTTCTCTCAAGGTGAAACTGTTGGTCTTTCAAGTCTTTTTCAGTGTTTGTCATCTCAACTTTTCTCACTACAAAAGACACTGTTGCAATTCCAACTTTTTATAAAGGCTCTTTGGCCCTCATAAAAGGATAATGATGTGTCCAGGGCTCTATTGTCAAATGGAGATAGCCCAAAAGAGAGTAAGACTTACTATCTTTTAAGAGTATGAAAGGAAAAACATGGCAAACTGAGTTTATTTAATGACAGATGTAAATAAAATTATGAGGACTGAAGCAGATGTTTTAGGATATCTAAAAGGCAGCAGCTCTGTGAAGGGAAGGTATGGTGTTGGGTTTATGGTTGAACTCGATCTTTTAGGTTGAGTGAAGAAAAAGACTGCTGTTCATCACTAAACTTTTGGTTTTCAATTAGTGATCTGTTGAAGCATCAGTGTCTCCTTCAACTTGGTTGCTCTTTGATGGTCTCTGTGTAGATTTTTTTTCCTTGTAATTATGCCAATGGCCTTTTCTGAATCCTAATGATTTTTCAGTTCTGAAAATAAGAGCTGACTTTGATTCAGGGAATTGTCTGAAAAATAATGGATCTATCCTTCCTTCTTTCATACTCAGAAAGAGTGGAGTTTGAAATAAGTCTTTTTAAGAAAGGGCATTGCCAATCATCAAAGATGAGTAGTATCCACTCTTGTAATAGCAACCAGATATAATTTACACAGTGCCCATGTACTTTCAGGTAAGGATTTTTTTTAAAAAAAAGTTTCCATTCACTTGAAAAATGTCAGTATTTGTAGGGAAAGCAACAAAAAAAAAAAAAAAAAAAAAAAGAGAGGATCTCTTTTAGCTAATAAGGTCAAATGTATCTTCTGGAAAGGTACAAAATATACAGTTAGATGAGCTAGGTGACTAACATGGACATGAAGATGATAATTTTTCAGTAGAAATAGTAGGGGTTTTTCCACTTTATTTTATTTTATTGCTATGTGTGGATACTTACGCTGTGTTCAGCATATGCATTCGTTATGATCACATTGGATATATTTTTGTAGCTTGACTTAATGTGTTTATTCCCCAAGCTTGTGAGTGTTGTATTACTTTTTAGGTACCTCTTATTTTCCAGAACATTAAAATGAAGTGTGTATAGGACAATACTATCACATGGTTTTCATACTTAGTTTGCTGTGCACTGTATAGGCAAAAATAAAGGAATTTCTGACATTTCAAAAAGTGAATTTGTGAAGGAAATAGGAGGCTTTCTTTGAAATATGTGACTTTCACCTATATCCACATAGCACTTTCTGTAAAAAAAAGAATTGCAAAATATCTACATGATTAAGTGTCTGAAGTCGACAGGCCTGAGAACATTTAATCTCAGTAGAACTTTCCCTACCTGTGTGAATTCAAATTCATGTTATATTAATCACACTCTCTATGTTAACATACCTCATGGAACTGCAATGTTTTTTGATGATGAATCCTTCAAATGGGACTCTCTATATGACAGTCATAGAGCTTATGCTAGTGTAAGATTGATGTTGATTCTTTCAGCACACATAACCCTTGGGCAGTAGACTTGCCCTCTTTTTCTGACAGTTATTAATTCATCCAAAGCAAATTTTCTCCATATTTCTGCCTTTAAAGCAGAGGCGACTCATGAATATAAGGGTCCTTTTTTTTTTTCTTCCCATAAAAGATGCAGTATATAAATTAATAATTGGTAGATGGAAGACACTGTAATTTTAGGAAGAAATAAGAAGTGGAAACCTATTTAGTCTGTTGTAGAATAATGTATTTTTTTCTAATCAGTATAATATATATAGAATACATTTTTAAAATATTTTTCCTTTAAGGGGAAAAAATTATAAAATAATGTTAAAAATAGCACACATGATTGCAGCAACCACAAAATTCGTACACCTGCATTATCCTCTCAATGGCTAAAGGATTTTTTGTCACTTCCCATTAAGGCATATTGAAGTTGAAAGAATAAATTCTCTTATGGAGGACTTATAAAGCTATACCATTTCTTCTATCAGTCTTGGACATCAGTTCACGTCTTCTGTCTTTCCTTTGCTCTCCAATTTCATTAGCTTGATTGCTCATCCTTCCTTCAGCCTTCTAAGAAGAAAAGTAGAGTTTTTTCCATAGAAAATCATCTAAGAAAGATAAAGACTTTGAACTTGAAGAAAAAAAATTGCCCGAAATGATTTTTAGAGAGGACATTTTTTTAAGATTATTTGAAATAAGCTTGTTTTTTTCTCTTTTTCCCTTTAAAACAGCAGCACGGTTTTGTAGTTTTGAGAGATGAGTTCATATCAAGTTTTATATTCATATCAAGTTTTATTACAGTGTGCATATGATACATTACATGTGCACGTGCCTGCGCACGAGTCATGTTCCTATACATGAGCACATTGCCTCAAGTAATAATCATCTGTGGATTACCATGATGGTGATAACAAGTGCAGAATTGGTTTCATGGGTACAATAAAGGATGGCATGATAGATTTTTATCTACACTATTTTTTAAAAAAGAAATCTGTCTTAAAGCATATTTGTTAATTAAGTACTGTCTGTACTGTTCTGAAATATCTTTGTTCCTTGAGTAAAACAATATTAAAATTCAGGATTTGTGTGATACATACATACATTTTGTTACTGCTAACTAGGAGTCATTTCAATTAGCATCAAACACAAATTTCTTTCTCTAAAAGAAAGCATAGGTATTTTTCAAAACTGTGTTAGTTTGTCATGAGTAGGGTTAGCAGAAGAAAAGCTGCAAAACTAGCAAGCCAGGAAAGTGGCAATGAATTTAATCATGAGAAAGCATTGGCTCCACAGGCAAAGTAATTCAGAATATGGTATTTGCTGACTGAAAATAGACAAAAATCACAGTTCTGATTCACTGTTTTGTTTTCCCCTTTACCTGAAAAATGAAAGCAAAATGCAAGGAGTTGCTGGGGTTTTTTTCTAGGATTAGTGTTGGTGAATTGTAGTACACAGAGACAAGTTTATATACATCAATATCTTTTTTTAATACTCAAATGTTTATTCCTACTGCTTTTGTTTTGATATGTGAACCTTAGAGGTCTCCATTATATGCAGTAAAATACTAAATAAGAATATATTATTGTTGCATTTATTATATCAAATGACAAGCCATCTCTGAAGAGCAGATATTTGGCTTTGCAAAGCCTTGCATTTTTTTTTTAGAAAAGGAAGAATGTTTTTTCAAAATATTGATTTCTTTACATTTTATTTCATTCAAAATCTCCCACTTAGAAACACTGGAACTTATTAAAAGCAGTATATCCTTCCTGTCAGAATAATTTTGCCCAACAGATACTCCAGTTACAAAACTCCTTCATGCTTGAAACATTATGATATATTTCAGTTTCCTAAAGGATCCCAAAGTGCTTCTTATGTCATACTTTGCTTTGAATTACTAGTGCATCCATCGTTGTGGTACAGCATTGTCAATAGTAATGTTGCAAACCAGTTAAGTAGAAGGAGATAGGAAAATAGCCTTTGGCTGGCTAGAAGTGAAAGGGTTCTTCTTCCATTTTCTTTTGTGAAAAGCTTTAGAAATAACATTCCTGGGCTGTTTTGCTTGGTGCTTTACAAACATAGGAAGAAAATCAAGAATATTTACAGCCTAACTTGTGAACTGTACAAACAACAGTTGGTTGTACCACTTGATGGCACTTGGAGATATGTATAAGTGGTGAACAAGGTGGGCTGGGTTAATGGTTTGACTCAATTATCTTCAAATTCTTTTTCAACCTAAATGAATCTGTGATTCTAACAAAGACAAAGATTTTAACTATTTATTGCTGCTACATACACTGTTTAAGCTTTTTCAGTAGAAAGTAAACACTTTAGGAGGCATCCATGGAATTTCATTTAAATATCATCATGCAGTGAGATGTCTTCTGCAATATCACATGCAAATATTGAATGGCCCTAAATGCTGTTGCAAAGCTGAGGAAAATATTTTTAAGAAGAACAGCTTTTAACTTGGACCTGAACAGTTGCTCTTGTTTTATAGTCCTGCATTTTTGTGTTTAATAATCCTTGCATGCTGGGATTTTGTTGCCATAGAAATATGAGCTTTTAGTTTTGCAAAATTATGCAAATTTTTCTTCTTGTTAAAATATTCATGAAAGAGTACAGTCAGAGAAGGGGGGGAAGGGTCGGTTCTTGTGTTTTAGTGGAATTGGACTTTGACATAAATGATCTAATTAGTCATTCATTCTAATATTACAGGAAGGCATTTATTGATATAGCTACTGTAATTACAATTTGCCCCTTTGGAACTGCAGACCATGGAACTGGGAGACTAACTTTTAATCAGTAAAATTAAGAATTACTTTCAATTATGAGATTGTTGACATCTACAAGACCAGCAGTAAACAGTTTTTATTTAGAAACTTTTGATGAGGATATGTTACTTAGAAACATGTCTCGGAGTTGATGCTCAAATAGTGAATTTGATTACAATATCACTAGTAGTCTGAAACATCCTCCAGTTGAATAAAAAGTGGTATTTTTACCCAGACTTACACCATTTAGCCTCTCTGGCCTGCTAAATTGATGCTTATAGCAATCAGAGCAGCAGTTGCAGCAGCTGTCGAATTTATATTAACTGGTTTGTTTGGTGGTTTTCTTTTCCTTCAGTTTAACTGCATTCAGTCAGAAAAATAATCTGTAATTGTGATGACATTCAAGGATAATTTCTTTAAATATCCTTCTATGATGCATGCTTACATATATATGCTACATATATCTGCTACATACTATGCTGCAGGGTCACAGGTTCTGTATATTTTTGCCAGACTGGTAGACCTCCTAAGATTGAAATTTACCTGCCACCACAGTAATAAACTTGGGCACTAATTGTACATGAATTATATTATCACATCAACTACTGCAAGAATATACCTCTGTTTTGTGGTTTTGAATCCTTGGTCTAATTATGGCAGCTTGAGGAACAGTGGTTGGGTAGGCACAGTCAAGATCACATGGAAAGCAAAGAAAAAGTGAGTAACCATATTAAGGTTATGTGCTTTGGTTACTATGGTTAAGTAACTGTAACGAAATCACCACAAATTTTGTAACAGAAAAGTCAATTTTAGACTTCAGGAGTGGTTGACCAGAGAGTTCTGTTTCTCTTCTCCAGTCAGAGGAAATGACAGCTGGGAATTATGATAGAGATTTGAGAATTTGTAGAGTAAATGTCAACATTCATAAATACATTTCAGGAGACAGCATATAATCTTACTGTGCAAATTTTTCAATCAGTCACTGATTACATTAATTTTTTCAGTGCTAAGTTCAGAAGGAGCAACTACTCAGCATAAGTAGGAGTGGCAGCACAGGGCTCAAAGGAGAGCTGATCTTATTCAGTTCCCATCTTCCTTGGGAACAAGATTTATTCCATTTTTCATTTTAGAGTTCCATGATATAATTGGATGTTTCAACATTATATATTAAACACAATGAGTAGTTGCATTTTATGTAGACATCCAAATAATACAGTATAGTTCATCCAAGGAGGAGGAGAACTAGGGTTATGAAGTGATAACTTTAATACAATATCTCAGTAACAGTGAGACTGGTTTCAATTTATAGATATAATTTTGAAAAATACAAGAAGCTTCTTATTGATTTTTAAAAAATATTTCCCATTTAAGTGCTTCGTAGCAGATATATTGAATTAAAGGAATTGTGCAATATTTTAATTGGTCTAATTTTTTTGTGACAAGCTATTTTAAATATGAAGGGCCTGGAAATAGGCATCAGATTTTCATGATTCGGGTGGCAGACATTGTCAACCACTATGCCAAAATTATGCCTTGAACTTTTGGAGCAAGAAGGAAAAGGCACCAGGACCAAAAATCAAAAAGGTTTAAGTTGTCTGGTTACACTTGGTTTACTGATATTCTAGCAAAAGCAAGGGATACCTTCAAGGGATGATTAAGGAGATACTCACTAGATTTTAATGTCTTCCCCTCTTGGTATTCTTTCTTTCCTCGTGTTTCCAATGTGTTTGAACCTGAATACATGGTATATCACTGGTAGGTGCAGGGTATTCTTTCTATGACCAAGTGATCAGATGCTGTGAATGACTTTGCTTAGTTAAGACTAATAAGTGTTCTGGAAGGGCCCCAGTTGCTCAGGTATTGAACATAAAATAGGAAAGAAACATACTCAAGGTACACAAGAAATACAATTTAGCAGAGTTTTCATTGCTCCTTATGAGTTGTTCTTACTCTTTGGACAGGTTTCATTTGTCTCCTAAGCAAAAATATTCACTTAGGGAAAAAATGTAAACCCACATATTTGATGATTCTTTCTATTGCTGGGAAAATTTTAAATATCAAAATTTATTATGAATATGATGTTCCATTGTCCAATGAAATAACATATTCACAATATTTGTGAATAAAACTCCTTTGAATAGGAATTTGAATAAAACTCCTGTTTCTTTTACACAACTCTGCCTTAATGTAGGATCAGCAGAGGAAATACTAAAATTAAAGAGCCTGTATCATAACATTCTGGATAAGATTCCAGAAATCTTGGAGGAAATAATGAAATCTTGGCTGTCGGAGTGGTCTGTTTGAAGAAACTGAAGATGACGGTGAATGGTTTGAAATTCTCAATTTTCCTTTTGAATGGTTCAATATTGTAGACAAATTCTCATGGAAAGCAATTGAACCAGCCACTGATAAGTAGTCAGGCTACTTTATTTAAACTTATTCCCTCAACCTTTGCCTGCTTCTCTGGAAGCAGTCGTCTGAAAAAGTGAAAATAAGTAGAATGTAGCCTCAAATTATACAGTATAATTTTGAGTGTACTAAATCAGGGAAACTAGGATTGTGAACTAGCTGACATAGAGTTGGGGGAACTCTAGATGGCAGAGAGCTTGGGGAAAGAGTCCATTCTTTCAGGGGAAAAGTTTAACTTCCCTATAAAGAAAACTGACTTTTTTTCAAAGCTAGCCAGAACTATACTGTCATTCAAATAAAACATGATTATTCTGCTCCCTGCTTTATCTGAAATATTGCTCTAATGCCTCAGAAGAGCTTTTATATCCTATCTAAATTCAATCTGTCTAAGAGAGGAGAGTCTATTTAATCTCTAATTGGATCTGGAGTAGAACTAACACATGCAATCTTTACTGAGAGCTATTACTAAATGAAGAAAGGTTTGATGTCTTCTTGGTGATGGTTCTATCAGAATTCTTTTCTAGTCCCTGCCTTCCCTCACACTACAACTAGGTCAAAGGCTGGATCAGCAAAATCCAATTAAATATCATAAATTTACAGCTGGTACTTTTTCATAAAGAAGATAATAATCCAGATGAGAGCTGAACTACTAGTGAAGTATTTCCTTCACCACAAGTAAATTAAGTGAGAAAAAGCAGCCCCTGGTCCATTCCCTTCTACACTGAGGGGGCTGCTAGAAGAACACGTGCACTTCGCCATCAGTTAAGGTCGTACATTGTTCACTGGCTTGTCAAACCATATCACAACTGCTTAGGTTCCAATGAATTGTGAACTTTGTCACCACAAATAAACTGGGAAAAAACTTACTTTATTTAAAGGATTTCCTTCACATAGGTAGTACTGATATTCTGGTGGCAGATATCTCTACATCTGCTGAAATCCGTGTCACAAAATAAATGTGTACCTAGAGAGTTTGTGAAGGTGAAACAGTCCAAATCTACTTCAACCTCCTATTGCAGCTGCATTTCACAGAAGTTCAAGAAGGTTAGCAGGGAATGTTAAGCTGTGTATATTATGATTCCATTACCTTCAAGCATAGTATCTAGTGGTAGATAGTGCCATAGAAATATGATAGAGCCACTGGAAAACTGGGTGATTATCTGTGTAATTTCTCATAATCATGAGAATCATCTCATATCAAGAGAGCAAATAACATTCACAGGTATATCAGGAAGCAAGTGGGGTGTTTGTTTGTTTTGTGGATGTCTTCCAGAATAAGAACACATTATTATCTCTTAGAACCTTAAGTTACTTTTAGCAACTTGCTATGAGACTCGTTTTTTTATTCAGCAATATGTGTATTAACATTCTCCACAGAAATGTTCTGCCTATTCATGTTTGTAGCCTTTGGCTTTTTTTCCCCGTTTTTAAATTTTTGTGGTAGTGTTTGTTCATTTGATATAGTTCCAATTGTATGACCATGTATATAATTATATAATAGCAAGCAGAAATCATGTTTTTCCAAATCCTTTTACATTTCTCTAGATGTATTGTAGCTATATTCATCTAATAAAAATATTAACACTCTTCATAATGTTTGTCTCTCTAATACAATATATCAGTGACTATATTTCTGCCACAATCACTAACAGTGAAGAGGGAAGAGATAGTTTAAATTGTTGATATTTGTTGATGCTTAAGGATGGGGTTTACTGGTGAACTTGGCAGCATTGGATTAATAGTTGGACTTGAGGATTTTAGGGTTCTTTTCCAACATAAATGAATCTTATGATTCTATGATGCCTTTTATTTCACTGATTTTGTAAGTCTGATGTTGTATGAGTATTGATCTAAATAATCTAGTTTAATGCAGTAATATAATTTTAGTTTTGAAGGTGTTGTGTTCTCTTGGGTTAGGACTGACATCCAAGCCCTTATTATTAGTTAAATCCATTGTTGTATAGATTTTACTACCAAACATCTGAACAAGGGATATTTGTTATATTTCAATAATACATGTAGTGCATAATTATTTATTCATTTGAGAAATTTTATGTCTTCCAAGTTGCTTTTTAAATATAAATACAAAGTAGAATGATTTGAAGGTCATCCTTTGGTGGGGTCACTGACCAGCCACTTTACTTTTACTCTACAGAGGAATTTTTTCAGTTGCCTACACATAACCATGTAGTGCCATATCAGATGCCCCAGTTCATATTTAGGCACTTTAATCACAAACTGAGTCTCTTCTTAACTGACAGAAGAGCATTTTACTGCTTAATGAGATAAGGGATTGTAATCAGCACCCTGTTTAATGGAGATAGCTCCTAATCTTCTGAAGTTACATTTGGCAGATGTTTAGAAGAAATGAGGCAGCCCCCAGTGCAGTGGACTAAGTGCTAAACCTTTACAGGCAGAGTTACAAGAGATGTTGGAGAGGCAGAGTGTGAATCTTCATGCAGTAACTCAAGAACAAGATGGAATATAAATTGTGTAAGAAGGAGATATTCTCCAGGGACATTAGCAGGAGAGATCCTGACAGCTTGCCTTGGGATAGCATTGGCAGCCCATTCACTAAGTGCAGGAAGAGAAAGACTTGTAAAGTTTGATTTCCGTATGAAGAGATGCAAGCTTTCCTCATCTCTAGCCTTGCTAATATTTGTACAAGTGTTGTTTGTTCTCAGTGCTGTATTTGTGTATCACTTAGCTTAAAAGTAATTTTAGTGGGGCAAGCATAAAGCATCAAAACATAAAGCTTTGCACAGGGTAGTACTGGGTGCTCCCACCCACTGCTCTTTTGCTATTGAGCAGGGGCATTTGTTCACAGGAAAGAAACCATCTTTTCTGCTTCACTTTTGGTTGACCCTCTGTTAGAGTGTTGTAAAATAGTCTTGTCTGCTCTCTGGTTTTATCCTTAAGAGCATGTAACAGAATATTAGCGTACAGTTAACAGCGAACAATTACAAGAAGCCCCAAAAACCTATCTCCCAGAAACTTCTGGGATTAGAACCAAGGTAGCTGTGATTTCGCTCTCCTATGCTTGTTAGTTCTTGAGGAGTCTGCCACTTTTCTTGAATGTGTAGATTCTGTCTCCAGAGCTGGGAAGAAATATTTGATGCATTAATCTGAAAACAGGTGGGAGAGACAACAGAAATTCTGTGGAACTTCCTTGACATTTTTAGACAGCTATTCTTGTCTCAACAATACATGCCTTTGTCACCAGCAAGGCAAACTTTTATGCCCTGTTCTCTTTGGTGTTGATGGTCTCAGATGACAGTTCTCTGAGCAAAACTCTGAATCTTTGGGTGATACAGAGAAAAACATGAAAGTAGAAGGATGTCATGAGTGCCCAATTTCTGTATTGCAGTTATATTTAAAACTCAGTGGAAAGTACTTTTTGCACAAGATGACATGCAGCACATGGATTGACCTTTGAATTCCTTCACTTGTAAATGAACTTCTACTTTAAATACGCAGAGGAAGGAAATTACCATTGCAAACAATGACAAAAGGAAGTAGTATTTTTTGGTTTATGTAAGTTTGAGGGGTTTTCTAATCTGTATTGATATTATACAGCATAAAAGGTGAATACTTATTCTGAACTGTGAGGTATTCTCTACAATAACTGCCTTTTGGAGACCTTGTCTTCAGTGTGTGATCCTGTTCATGATATGCAAATCTTACCAGCTGCACCAGTGAAACAGGTTGCTGTGGCTAGCAGAGACCTCAAGAGACTTCTTAATCGTATTCCATCTCTTTGGCATCATATCCAGAGTATCTCTGACATGTTGAACTGCTTCTGATTAATGAATTACTTCAATAGCATTTTCAAGTAATTTGATACTGTTTTGACCATCCTTACAATCAGCTGTCTCTATAGTCAGACTGAATCTTCTTCATGCCTTCCCTGCAGTTGCCACAGGTGAATAAAAATGGCCGCTGCATTTTTCCAGATTTGTATGTTTGATAAATTATTTCCTATTTCTTCTGACTGTTCTCTTTTTTTTTTTGATTAGGCAACTCACCCCTTTCCTCTTGTGTTTTATGTTGGTTATATATTAGGAGTCCCTAATCCATTCTACCTGCCTTTCCTTTAGGAATTTTTTTGTTTGGTTGGTTGGTTTTTTCTGCTTTGTGACCTATCAGTTCCCATGTTGAATTTTTATATAATAAGGTAAAGTTTATGTAGCTGGGAAAAAGTAAAACCTGTCTTGGTACATAATTTTTCTAAGTTGCCTATTGTTTTCCCATTATTTTCACTTTCTTGAATCTTTGTCATTAGTCTGAACTTGAAATAGAAACAATAAAATTCTGCAAAAGTTATTCTTCTAAATGTTTGTCTACAGCTGAAAGCAATTCTGGGTACTTCTTGCAGCATTTCAGATATCTAAATTTTCTACATTCCTCTTGCTGTTACAAACCAGTACTTAGCCTTGACCACAGACAAAACAAAAATTCTGTAACAGCTGTATCCAGGGGAAAAAATGTCTTTTCATGTTGTTATGGTCAGGGCTTTTAAGTAATTGCATTGGTCCCAGCAGGTTTGGATACTATGTAGATAAATGTGATGCCACTGTTTGCCAGTCACTCAACTAGGAGGACACCAGGCACAGCATCACCAGCCAGGCAAGGGAGGGGATTGTCCTGCTCTGCTCTGCACTGGGGCAGCCTCACCTCAAGCAGTGTGTGTACTTTTGGGCACCTCAAGGACATCAGACTAGTAAAGTATGTCAAGAGTAGAGTGACCAAGTTAGTATGAGTGCCTTCCAGCTTGAGATATTCTATAATTTTATGATCTTATAATTCTATGGTCCAAGATCCAGGTTATGAATTGGAGGGAATTTTCAGGGTATAACCTAGCAATTAGCTGTACAGCCTCAGCTGTATGGCTTTTATATACCTTTATCACTGATTCAAAATCAATATATTTCTAGGCCTTAAATGCTGGAATGTTTTTTCACCCCTTGAATTAGGTTCATCATAAAATAATGAAGATGTTGACTTTCACTGCTTTCTGTTATGGTGTGCAAAAGCTTCCAGTATGATGAAAAAATATGTCTTTGAGAATAGCCAGATTATTCTCTTTTTAAAAGACTCACAAATTTGCTCTATGGCAAAATTGGAAGGGCAGATTTTAATGTGAGTTTAATATTCTCGGAGAGGAGGCTTACATTGCAATGGAGTATGAGACAGACACATTTAAAACCAAAATGTAGCTCTTGCAGGATTTGATTTACTTATGCTGCTTTCAATCAAGTAACAGAAAGCATTATTTCAGTGCTGAACTCTGTCATTCAAGTCTGCTGCTTTTGATTTGCATAGTACTACATTCCATTTTTAATGAAATAGCTTGTGTCAATGCCATGAATCTGGGGGCTAAAAGAGCATGGAAAAAATATATTTGCCATGACAGAAGAGCCTGGTCATTGACTTCTCACACTGTAGACTGGGTCAAACTGAGCAAAAGGGCTGAAATATTCTTTTAAAGTAAGTTTATTTGACTCCATCAGGGAAAATTCTTACTTTATTTTAGGTTACTGTTCATTCTAGGAAAAAAACATCACAGCCCTTTTTTTTCTATTTTGGTAGTTTTCTCCATCAGTGAAACTGAAGTTACTGAATTTTCTGTAGGTTGCTGAGAATAAATGAGGACCATATAACTGAACAAATACACTGAAAGTCTAATGCAGGTATCTAGTGGAAATTTGCACAGATTTCATGTCTGTTTCTGATTTCTCTGTTAGTCTGTGGGTTTAAGGAATTCGCAGCCTTCAACAGCTGTAATCCTCAGGGATCCACATATGGTTTTGCAACACTAGAAATCTACTGATGCTCAAGAAAACTGCCCCCAGGTGGTTAAGGCCCATTTTCTTTTATTTAATTAGATATTTCTTCTGTCGTTTTATTCCTCAGGTAGCAGCTGCTGGAGGACATCTAAAATTTACAGTTTCTTATGATGTCACAGAAGAAGAGGAGGAAACAGCTAAATTGATGGTTCAATCTGATGTCATCATAGAGGTAAAGTATTTTCTGCTGAAGAAAGAAATAAAGAAAAAGAAAAGAAAGAGAAAGGAAAATGGCCTTCTTTTTCAGATGTTCGGTGTCAAGTCTGGTGATTGAGGACACAAAACAGAAGGATGCACATGTTTTCAGCCAATTTCTAGTGTAAGAAAATGGATACCCTTCAAAAAACTAGAAGCTTCAATATCTCAAGGAGTCTATGGTATTATTGAAGTAGCTTAGAAAACTACGATGCTTCCTCCTCATCAATGAAGAAGTAAAACAGTTGATCATTTGAGGTTGCACTTTGACATTCTTTCAGTTGATCTGTTCTTATACACCTCAGCATTGTATGAATTTGCTTTTGCCCACATAGAGTCCTACACCATGACACCAGGTTTCATCTGAATGATCCAAACTTTCTTTTCCACTGCTTTTCAATTCTATCAGGCAAGCCCATTTCAGGTTTATGAAAAGTTAATATTATTCCTGATATTTGTTATTCTTGTAGAATATATTATTCAATAAATCATGTACCCCAATGGCTTTTTTTCATGACTTTTTTCATGTTTAAATCTCTCTCTTTCATGGCTCTCTCTAGGGAGGTGACTTGAAAATCAGCACTCCAAAAGGGATAATTCACCTGCAGCCTTCTGAAGAGCACACTGAAGAAATTGTGCTGAAACCAGACTCTTTCTCAGTGCATGGCACTGATGTTCCAGTCAGCAGGAGGGAGTTCATGACTATCCTTGCAAACGTGGAGAGGATCCTCATAAGAGTCACATACAGCAATGGGATGAATGCCATCTACAGGTGAATGTGAGGAACGGGTCCCTTTGCTTCAGGCAGCTTCTCAAAAGAGTTTTCTCTCTTCGCAGAGCAAGGCTGATGTAATTTAAAACACTCTAATTTATTATCATGAAATCCGTAGCATTCATTTATACTTTCAAACTTTTGTTAATGTGTTTTTCATTTTGGGTAAACAGGAGGAGGAAAGCAGCAGAAAGAAGCAGCCTTTTAAGAAAATGAAATTACATGGACTATTAAGGCATGAATGACAGTTCTATGAATATGTTTATTTTGTGAACACAGTAATTCCCATGTATATGGTAAATCATGGAGAGCAGTAATAACATGTTGAAGTAGGAAATGATATATTGCTTATATATTGTTTTTCCCATTTAATGACCATACAGGGCCACATTAACAGTGGACTAGAGAATAATATCCTGAGTCTCCAAGCTGGAAAAGTGCCTCAAGGGGAATTTTTCTATGTTTTTAATCAGTACCACACACAGAACTGGCTAGTCCCAAAGCCTTTCCCTTGATTTATGTCAGGATGCTGCGTGGACTGCTCAAATTCACCGATTTGATGTGGACTCTTCTGAGTCCTCTGATAAAATTAAAGACATATGAGATGATACTGTTCTATTTCAGTTGCTGCAGCATGTTTGAAACTGTAAAGCTCATCTTGCATTTCAAATTTTCCTAAGTGCATGAACGAATACTCCAGATGGGCTAAAAGAAGATGTCTCTCCTGATACTGTGTGATTAACATTAATAGTTAGGTGGCATAAGTAATATTTTTTAAATGTGTACTGGAATTGATTGCAGAGTAGCTTTTTACTCACAAGGCATGAAACCTGAAATGCTCTCTAATCTACAGATCAGTTGATTCAGGGGCATAAACCAATTTGGGATGGAGGGAGCTGATAGCACATTTAGTGATTATTCGCTGAGAGCACAGACACAGTTTTTGCTGCTTTGAAATTTCTTAAGCAATCTAACCATCATTTGAATACTTAGGTAATTAAAATATATCCTAAATTGAAAGGCAGGTTGTGTCAACAGCATGCAGTTTTCTGATTTGAGCTTTAGCAGTGTAAATTTTTTCCCTGAAAAAGAATTCATATCGCTTCGGTCTCTGTCTTTTCCTCTGGTTAATTAGTATGTATTACATCTCTGTAAGGAAGTTTGTGAATCATAACTAGCTTGAGTTTGGGCCAAACTGCTTCCTAATTTGCTCATTCAGTCATCAACCTTGTATTCTTTTGCATCTCCTTGCATCCAGTTTGGAAGCCTTTCATGGTCTTTCAGCTTCCCACCCTGGTTTTTGAGGAGAGCCAAGACACCATGCCAGAGTTCACCTCTTATGCACTATGAGCAGATCATGAGAAGCTGTTAATTCACAGCTTATAGCTGAGACTAGTGGGAGCTCAGTTAGTGATCATCCTCTGCTCTCTTCTCATTCAGATAAAAAAAACCCAAACCATTACTCAGAATTTTCCAAACTAAAGGAGTGCAGGAGCAATTTTGGGGTGAACAATAGGGGGTTTTATGCTATTTTTAAAGCAGATACGTAAGATTGACTCTCTTTGGGCCAGAGGTCTTACTGAGTAATATGGGAAATTTCAGAGGAGATATGTAGGATTGACTTTCCTTGGGCAAAAGGTGTTACTTAGTATTATGGGAAACACAAGCTTCAGTTATCAGAGGTTTACATATATATTTGGGTACTGACATTTGCACTAGTAAGAGAAGGGGGGCTCTCCTAGAAAGAGCACTTTGGCTGGGCAGTTGTGAAGAAAGTGCAGTGCTGGACATGTAATGGCTCCATCCTGTCTATACTGGGGAACAGTGTGGCTGGGATGGATGAGATCCCTTCTGGACAACAGTGTAGAGCTCAGGTAAGCAGACACATGCAGAACTGGCGCAATCTATAGAATGTGCTTTGTAAGTAAGATATGGCAGAGCTTTCTGGCAAATTTAAAAGACACATCACTGCCTGCATCCTAGATTACTGCTTTAGCCATTTGGTCACGTGTGGTGCCTGACTGTTTCACAGTCTTGTTCATATTCAGCCTTTGGGAACAGTTTAATGGTGTGTTATAGACAATTTTCTGGATTTTTTTCGAAACACTCTGAGAAGAGCTCTAAAACACACATATGATTTAGGCTTTGCATGTTGGTTGTCATCAGTCTCTAGGTGTAGTGACATTACAGTTGTGAAGATTGGTCCCTTAAAGACAATGAGTTAAAAGGGGGTTAGGGGAAGGAACTGAAGTGATTTTGAAGAGTACCTTTTTTTACTAGAAATGGTCATATTGCTGGTGCATTTCTAGATGTCCCTCTGATGTCTCTTATCAGAGAACAATGCAGTGGTTGCTGTATTACTGTGTAATAAAGTAAACAATTTTATTGAGTGCTGTCAGGGTGCACATTGCAGTTTAGGGTGACAGAAGAGAGGATGTGAAATTTCAATCTTAATTAAACAAATTCAGTTTTTCATCTTTGATTTAAATGTAGCAATGATAGTTTCACCTGTTAGGGTGGGATTTATGGAATGAAGTCTCCTCAAAACAGTTCATGTTCCCAGGCACCTGTTGTAGCAGCAACAGCATCTACTGCCATCCAGCCCATCTTATAATCTGCTGCGTAGGGATATTCCAAATTTTCAGGATGTGCCTCACTGTTGACTGTTTTATGTTCTCTTTGACTTTCACTCATGCTAAAACATGCTAGGTGCAAGGCTGTGCTTGTAACTCTTAAGATCATGCAAAACAACTCCTTTCTTGAAATTCTGCCCATTTAGTTCTTCAGGGAAAATGTAGACCCAATGAAGAAGATATTCTTTGTGATATCTAGGGCTGATTAAGGACTCCAAAGAAGTTGATGGTCTCCAAAGGAAGACATTTTTGAACAGAAATAGTGTAGAGCTAAGCCTTAATAGATAATTAGATATGAACTAAAAGGTTTTTATTGTCTTTAAACAGGTATGTGCAGTGGACAGATGGATATTCCTCTGAGAGGGTTAAGATGGTCTGGCAGAGAGACAGAAATATTACAGGGTTATTAGATCTGTCATGAATGACAATTTCTGCCTCAAAGCACCAGCAGAATTATGCAACATACTAATTAGAGATTGCTACATTAAGCAACCTGTTCATCTAAGTACTGAAAGTTTTCAAAATGGATAATGTCATCACATGATGTCTCTGTAATCCTTACAGGGATGCTGTTATAGTCTGTGCTTAAAAACAGACCAGAATGGAGGCATAAAGTAATTTTCTTGCAGTCATGTAGAAAGAGACTTAGAAACTCAATGGAGCTGTCTCCAGTTGGCAAGAGCTTTAATTTACAGATTCTATTTTTACCCTTGTTTAGCTTAATGTACTAGAAGCATTAGTTAATCTGTTATGCTTTCAAGTGTCCACTAAACAATATTAATTCAGTAATGCTGGGTTTGACTCAAGCATGGTTTTGTGTATGTTTTTTAGGTAATTTTAAGCTTGCAGTGTTGTTTTTACTCTATGGCATAATTAGAAAACTTTCTTATATGAGTGGGCAATTAGATGATAAAGTAGGATAAAAACTGAGAATACAGAAATGCAGCAATCAATCTGAAAATGAACCCAGCTTCTGGGTTTAAATTCTCCTCTAACTTGAGAGATCTTCCAAACAGTTGCAGTTTAGTCCATCTGTGGTTAAAGCAACAGGCCAAGAAAAGATAAATCTCTCAGTTTTGTTTGCTCTAATACTGTTAGCTTGTTCTTCAAAGAAAGTTTAGTAGCACTGTATATTCAGTTTCAATTTTCAGAGTGGTCACTGACGATAAGTGTTGCAAACACGCAGATAGGCACTGGAAATTGGAGTGCTAAAGAGAATAGATTGCTTGCAACCACATGGAGAGGAGTCAGTGCTAGATACAAGGAGAAAGAGGGAAGAAGAGGCCAAGGGTTTTTTTCCATATGCAGAATTTTCTCCAAGACAAATGAGCAATGATTGGGTCACTACTTCATGTGCCTTATGTAGCCGATGTGATTCAGATGCCTGGCACAGCAGACAGTAAACTATGCTGATACTGCCTGAAACGTCCCCTTCCCTTTTAATCTTGTTTGTTTTTAGAAGTCAACAGTTGCCTGCTGACAGTAACAGTCAGCTTAAATATTTGGTCTTGATGTCTAATCTCAAATTGTTCATGCATCTCCAGGATCCAGTGCCCCATTACTGCCAGCATTATGTATTTTAATGAATGCAGAATGGCATCGAGGAATCAAAATTGCAACATCAAAATGGGAGAAAAGAAAATCACTGCAGCTTTCTGCACTGAGTAACTGTTAATGCTAAAAACTGTTAAACACATTAAAATCCCATTTAGCAAATAGCAGAATGTAATGAAAATTGGAACAATTCAGTGAATACAAATGTGGGATAATACTGAGTGGATTCTTTCTGTGTGTTAGTGCTTCTCTTTGTTCCAAGATCAATGCTTAGAGGGAACTAGATGTAGTTCAGAGGAGAAATAAAATTTGACCTTTTATTAAAAAATAATTTCTTCATTAAGAGATTTTCTCCTTAAATTTAAGATTTTTTTACTGGAAAAATAATCACCATTTGATATCTAATATCCTAGACATTGGTTATCTTATTGTAAAGAGAATTCAAATGAATGATTGCAAAAAAAAAATGTACAGCAATGGAGCCAAGGGGATATAGTGGAAAGTGAGAGAGAATTTACTGAAGATCTGGATAGGAATAAGCATCCTTCTCTTAAAACAGTATCAAGAACTTGTTACAGAGGTTCTAGAACCACCAAATCAGATTGATACACAGTGGTAGTCCCTCCAAAGTCTGGTCATATTCCTAGTGGTGGTAAAATTTCTATTTTTATGAAGCTTCTATCTTAATTTCAGAAATCTTCTCCTTTTTTTGTCATTATCTTTCATCTTTAACTTGTTTGAAGTAGTCATAAAATCGAGTGGGAAAATATAGCTTTCCTCCAATTGCTGTAGTAACAACAAAGTATTTTTCTTGGATGTTTTCTTGTCCGAGGTCATCCAAATAATTTTCAGGACTTTTTGCAGCCAGAAGATAAATGCCCTATTATGAAGGGGAAAGAAACTTTTTAATAAAATGTATGTCATGAATGAAAGGCATTTTCTACTGAAGACAATTTCAAAACAAGCTCTTCAACTATCTGTAGTTATCAAACAATCTGTTAAGATTACTGGGTGAAAATAGAAGTAATTTAGCCTCTGTAATACATTAATGTTCCTTCGAATTCTCATAAGAATTAAACTCCCAAATCCCAGTTTCTCTCCACAGAAAGATACACTTGAGGTAAATTGCATCCATTTCTGATAATAGCTGTAAGGCTATCAAAAGGCTTCTGTTGTTCACCTAACAGCAGCTGTTTAGTACCTTTTTCCTGGCATTGGGGAGACTAGAGTATATGGCAGAAGATTTCCTTTTTCTTTCATGTACATACATTTTTCTTTCATATAGATATTACTTAAATCCTCAATCCTTCTGGACAGGGCTGACATCTTTTCTAGAGATCAAATCTCCGGAGTAAAAACACCCTCCATCCAAAACTTAGTAATGTAATATTTTAGAAAGCTGGACTAGTGGTTCATAAATTTTGAAGACCCTGCTTAGTGTCAGATTTGTTCTAAATGCAGCTGCAATGCAAGTTGGCACATGTGGCTTGCAGGCCAGGAATAGCCTTCTATCTCCTGGTACAGTGCTGTAAGATTTTTTAAATCTATTTTTATCTGTGGGTATCTGACCATAGTCTCCCTCACATGATGAACAAAAATAGTAACAAGCCTACAGACATATAGTTTAGGAAGAAATAGATGAATATGAAAACCTCATTATTTTTAAGCAGGAAAACAGAAACAAACCACTGCATGTCACTATAAAGTGTTCGTTGCATTCAGCTGCACATATCCTTTTAATTTGCTGTTTTGCCCACCTGATTTCTGTTCTGTCCAGACTAAGAAGTGTTATTATGGAAGCTGCTGACCACACTTCAAGGGAGAGAAGGGTAGCATCTGCAGTGGAGTTGTGTGAGTGTCCTCCAGGCTATGATGGTACCTCCTGTGAGGTGAGTATCATGATGCAGTCTAATTCAATGTTGCTAACACTGTGATAGTTGGAAGCAGACAGTGGACCTGTGTTGGTATGTAAATAGGATGAAAGCTGTCACATCCTGTTAGGAATTTCCCATGGCTTGACCAGTTACCTTTGTTTCTGGGTGATGTTTCGTTATATCTGATAATATTTAAAATCTGAAGTTTTACACCTCTGTGATGATTTTAATTTATGAAAAGACATTTTGGCTCATAAAAGGAAAAGGAAACAGTATTTGTACTCTTTAGCCGATTGATAATACAAATGGATGAATACAAATAGAAGGAAAATGGCAGCTATCAGACCTGTGCACAACAAAGATGGATCAATCTATTTGAGTTAATGGGGTTGGGTTTCTTGTTTTGTGTTCCCAGGGCTTTGCCATTTGCCTTGGAGTTGTTGAGAATTGCATGAGTTCTTCTGAGGATTGTGTCACTTTATTTTGTTCCTGTAACACATAATAATGCAGACACATGCTCAGAAAAATACCCATTTCCCTAACAAATCCATTAGTTCACACAGAATGTGTTCATACAAGTATATGTATGATTAACTACCTCACGTGGGCATCGCTTGAGGTAAATAAAAGCCAAAAAACATTCTTCAAAAGCTTTGCCTTTGAGGAAATAGTTTCAAACACCAAGATGCTCTGCTTCACAAAACTACAAACAGTATGCCATTTACACAGGCACTCTAGGCATTTGCTTGTCAACTCTCTTTTTCTTTAAAAATTTTCATGCTTATATGTGATATTTAGGGTTTAGAGTCTAGTCTCATGCCAAGTGTGGTGGTTTGTTGCTGGGGCTAGATAAACTAATGTAGAAAGAAGGCCTGAAGGAATTAATGGATATTCCTATCACTTCCAAAATGGTACAGATGGAAAAATAACTGGAGGAGAATAGTTTTTACCTCAGCTGAAAAATAATTTTTAAAGCCTGGCCATTGTCTGTCTGTTCAATTATTTTAAGAAAAATGCTAGATGCGGTATCACTGTGTTTCACACTTTTTTTCACTTGTACATTTATTCTCCCAGTGCAGGTTTAGGTAAGAGAGTAATTGGAAAGGCCCTGATTGCAGACATATCAGTATCTACTTTTGTTGTAGAAGCTGAAGGGCTTGGGTAGAATTCCTGTCTTGTTGTTGCTGAAATTGTTTGACCAACATTATGTTCTTCAGTGTTAAACCTTCTCTTCAATCATAAACAGTCCCTGAAACTCGATACATAAATTAAGATCATACTCCACAAGAGAAAGCACACATATATAGATGCAAATTTAAAGTTTCTATGCATGCTACTGGGCATAGAAACAAAGGTGAAATTTAAGATTTCTAGACAGTAGCTAGAAAAGTATGGAAAGAGAAGTTGAAAATATCTTCTTTTTCCCCAGTTACCATTTTTGTTTCTTCTGAATACTTTCAGCCTTGTTCAACATTTTACTTCAGCTGGTTTCAACCAAGCAGAGTGTCATTTTCATTGATATCGTGCAGTTTTTCAGTTCCATTTTCTCAGAGTTATTTAATTTAATGTATGTATTTGTCTCCTGCATAATGATGTGGTACCTGGCATAGATGCTGCCACACTAAAAACAACTATTATTTTCTTATTTTCATGCTATGAATGTTTTGACATGATCAGTCGTCCAAAGACAACCATTTAAATTATGTTCTTTTAAGATTTTTCCATTATATAAATTTGTAATTTTTTTTTACAAAACTCTGGCCAAATAAAAGTCGCATATTTTTGTATGTGTAGGAACCTAGAATTTCATGAGCAGAGGTAAAGCAGCTAAAATTTTAAATTTTTATACCAATTGGACCCCTTTTTGATAGTTACTTTGCTTCAGTCATGAATTTTCTTGCCTTTGTCTCCAGCTTCACATCTAATTTTTCTTCTCCCTCAGATTTTTTCCTTTCTCTGTACTCTTTTACTTCTGCTACAGAAGGAGTTGTGTTTAACTTGCATCACTATGATGGTCAATAACTTTCCTGGCTGTTGAATGTTACACAAGTTCTTTCCTTAAGAACTCAATCTGTAATGTAATGTTTTAGTTCTGTTCTGAGCCCTGCTATTGATATTTCATGTCTAAGCTGTTAAAATTAGTGACTTTTGAAGCCCTGTCTTGAGCAATATTATGTGCATCTTGGCACAAAAGATTATTTTCAATCACCAAAAGAGGGAAAAAATTTACAGATTTATGCAGAAACCACTTGCATCTCATGCCACAGAAATAAAAATACAGCAGTTTCTTGTAAACTGTTTTTAGGTCTTGGATTTTATAACTCTAGATATTTTTATTATTTTAATTTTTTTAGGAATGTATAACCAAGAATGTAAAGAAGGAAAAAAAAGGATAGTATCTCAGATGTCAAATTTTTTTATAAAAAATAATTACAGTTAATTTCTAGATTACTTTCAATTTTTTAGGAGTAAGACAAAAAGGGACGTATTTATTTTTTATAAAGAAGAGTCTGTTATCTTTGTCTAGAGTAAATTTAAAAAGGATACATAAACAGGGTATATTTGAAGGGGAAAGGATTTTCTTTATTAAATGATATTTTAGTATTCTGTCAGTGCAAAATTTTCTCTTTGTATTATCCAGATGCTTTTGAAGATTATAAATCTGTAATGCACTTTTTTATCTTATACAAAATTATTGGATCACACAAGCAGTCTTACTGCAGAAGGATAGTTTGCAAAAACTATAAAGCCATTTGTGAGATATATAGTAAGGAAGACTGCTGCTTGACATCTTATTATAAGCAAATGGAGTAGCTGAATTTTCGCTGATGAATCACAGTTGTATGGTGTCACCTTTCCTACAAAATTACTTGCAATACATTTAATTCTAATTTGAATTTTACATTTAAAAAAGAAAATTTAAAAATCAGAGCAGATCTTGAAGGGAAATTACTATCCTTTAAGGAGCACAATTTGTAAATAAAATTATAGCCTTGTTTTCAGCCTGTGCTTTATTTCAGTGTAGCCTTCTGCTGGAGTCCTAACAAGAATAAATGATATTTTAATTGCTCTTTGTGCCTGAACTTCTCAGAGAACATTTTTGTTGTTTTGAGGTTTTTTTCTTCCTTCTCTCTCCTTCAGTATTTCACCTTCTGGCTGTTTTTCAGTCTGTACCTCTCGCTTTCATGCTGTCATATTTCAGTTCTTCATTTCTCTGCTTTATTTTACTGTTTCAGAAGAATGATCAAGTTAAAGCTTCCCCTAATCTCACATCTGCCACTAAAGCTAAGGTCAGTGCAAAGCCACAGCACCAGAAAGAAGAATTTTCTAGAGAAATGTTGGTATTTTTATTCGTTTGGCAAGTATGTTTGTTGTGCGTGCAAGCATCAAATCCAACGAATTTTTTAAAATCCCATTCCTTCCTCTGCTCAAGCAAGAGTTTAACTTTTTATCTAACTTTCCTTGCAGTCATGCTGGCCTCGACACAGGCGCGTGAACGGCACAATCTTCGGTGGGGTCTGCGCACCGTGCACATGCTTTGGTCACTCAGATGTGTGTGATGACATGACAGGAGCATGCTTGGTGAGTGTCCCTACAGGAAACAATGGATATGGCCAACATCCATGCAGTATACCTGTGCAATTGAATTAGTGACCTCTGAGACCTGGAATAATCAAGGAGAAAAAAGCCAGCGAGTAACTGAAGAGATCTTTATGTTGAGGTTAGGGATCCCCTCTTAACAAGATATGGTATCTTTAACAGTTCAGAAAAGGAAAGATTTTATTTATCGCATAGTATCTATGTTTTAAAATACAATAGTTTTAAGGTATGGCACGCAGAAAGTAGAAAATTAGATGAATGCTTTTCCATGCAAGATTTATCTTCCCTTCCCATTTGTCTCCTGCAGTATATTAAATTTATAGGATGTAGCAGGTAACTTTGTCAATTCTGTTCTAGTTTGATGAGAAGATACTGTTGATGTCTTCCGTCTTCTAAATTCATAGTGAACCTTGAAGGAACACTTAATGAATTGTACTTTAGAAAAATAATAAAGCCATATGATCTCAGCTAAATCAGATTTTTTTTTCTTGTAGATTACAGAGATTTTATGTAGTAGTTACCGACTACATTCAGCAATTAAATCTGTGATATTATCCATAGGAAGCCTACCAGCACACCACTGTTTCCCACCTGCTCGGTAGCCTTTTGGAATGGGTGAATTATGCTGAATATACTTTTCTGATTGACTCAAGGGCATTTTTAGTTTTATATTGTCTGACATGGCATGAAGCTTGAAACAACATGTCTAATTTCATTAGTCTTGCAGAAGCATTATTTAAGCCAGTGCCAGTTTAGTGGAATATACTCTTATTTCCCTGCAGAATTTCAAGTAGACTCTGTAATGTGCATGTTTCTAAATGTTCCCTTTTATTTCCTTAAAAAAAAACCTGCTGGGAAAATGCCAGAATGAAAATTCAGGCTTTTTCCAATATAATTTGGCACTTAGAATTATTACTGTTCTTCCCGTTTTGCTCATAGAAGATGTTTAATTGCATTGCAGTGCAAAACAAGATATCCTTAATGTGTGGATCAGTGGATTTTTCAAATTGCTTTTTCATGAATAGAAGCTTAAAATTATTCTCAATTTAATTATACTGTAAGCCTCAAAGAAGTACCTAGAATGAAAAACATGTTTGACGTGACAGTCATGTTTTGAATCTTTCACTTAATACTCAGTGAAAATGTTTATCACTAGGGTAATATGGATTTGTGTTTCCTAACAAAATTCTTTTTGCATTAATGTTGGTATTCTCCAGCTTCTATGTTTATAATATCCGTGTGGGATAAAATCAATTAACAGGAGAGAAAAGGAAGGAAGAATCTTGTTCAAGGTATGCCGTAACTCTTGACTATTTTGCTTAGGAGTACATAGCCAGCTCTAAGCTCTGAGGTCGTCGGCTTCTGTGTCTTCAAGTTTCAGCCCCTGCACAGCTTCCCTTTTTATTTTGACCTGTAGCATCAGCTGGATAAAAGAGGAGGGAGGCCACGTAGGCTGCATATTGCCTTTTGTGCTCTTTGGCTGATGTGAACTGTTGACTCAGGCAGTGGAGCTCCCCCTTCTGATGTTTCAGGGGTGCTGGTGTAAGATAAGACAGTGCTGACAAGGAAGTGGAAAATAACCAGCTGAAGATGCACTTTCATCTACACGCGTTATCAAGCACTCTGTATTTTATGTGTTCTGTAGCTTATACTAGATCAGGCTATAGAGAAGAGGCGCACAGGGAGCTTAAAATCAGTTCTGGATTTTCTTACAACTTTGAAAGCACTGTAAGTCAGATCGGTTAGTATCCATGCAGGCTATTAAATGCTGCTATTCAATTTGGATCATAAGCCTTTTGAAGTGAAAGAGAGAGAAGTCTGAATGCTGAAAAAGAGAAATGTTTCACATCAAAGGCATTCTTTCTATTGAGGTTTACACAGCCTTTTGGCCTCCTTATTATTATTCATGGTGTTTTTTCAGTAATACAACAGACAATTTAGGCACCTAATTTACTGATATGATACTTCTTTTTGCTCTTCCTTAGCTTTGAAATGTAGTTGAAAAGAAGCTGAAATGTGTTTTTGACTCATGATAAAAGCTCAAATCATCTGCTTCGACACAGGCCTGTATAAAAAGCTCATTTTAACGTGTATCTTGCAGTAACCTGCAAAGCCCTTTGATCCCCACAGCAGCCATAGAGAGCTGCACGATACCTCGTTCTCGTTACCATTGTGATATACATAACTGCTTTGGTACATAGGGCAATTTGGAACATTCAGAAATATTCTTTTGTACTATTACACACACACATTTACAGTAGCTTTAGGAGGCTGGTTAAACCTAAACCTTGTGAAAAGCAAGCACATTTCAAGGTGTTTCATTCATTGCAGCATACTATGTTCCTGTTAGTAAGCCCAGAGAAATTAGATCTTTCTCCTCAAAGATATGCTCAAATTGCCCTAAGTGCGCAGTTCCCGGTGGCATCCTTTTCATATTGTATTCCTCTATGTATAAACAGCACATACCATGTAGGATGAGGCCAGTGTCAGTGCTGGTGGACATATTCTTTAGACAGTGTTCATCACCAGAGAGACAAAATGTCCTTAACCATCTTCATATATGCCGTAAGAAAGTGATATGTCCTAGCTAAATGCAGTACAAGCTCTCGCTCCAGTGAAGATATGTAAAGCCTATGCAACATCCTGATTGCATTTGCTACACCAGGAAAGGGATTTGTCTGTGTCATCTTGACATTATGGTAGTTTGAAAATGCTAGAAGAGCTTATTCATGCTTCCAAAGGCAGAATACCATTGTCTGGTCTAGACCACTTGGGAATATGCTAAAATAGGCGCCCGGGCTTTCTTTCTTTAGCTGGCTTTAACAGCTTTCCTGGTTGTCTCTGTGGCAGGTATTCTGAGGAAGGGCAGCAGCATGCCAAATGTGCTATCTTGGACTCTTGTCATAATCCCTGTATAAGGCTTTATTTTCATCACTAGCATTAATGTTACTAATTATATTATAAAACTAAATGTTTCTTTCCATTTTCATATATACTCAGCTGAATATGTAGGAGTGTTTTTTATTGTGGGTTTAGAGCTCCCTGATATTTGGCATAAAGAAGTTTATTTGGTTTCTTTCGATAAAGGAGAGCTGGCTTAGTAGGAAGTGGTGGAAAACACCATCCAGGACATTGCCAAGGAAGTTCATAGGGAACAAGGTCTGAGTCATACACAAACTTTTGGACAAAAATAAATCCCACAGTTTTAATTACACAGAGGTTGTCTAACAGAAGTTTAAAGATATTTGGAGGTAAAAGAGGTACAGAAAATTAATGAATTCAAAATAATGTGAGATACAATTGAAGTCATTGTATTGAAAAGATTTTGGAATTGAAAGCATAAGAATTTGGACATAAAATTGTTCCTGGCCACAAATTCGATGGATCTGTGAAAAAAATCATGGATTTTACCAAATCAGTGTTTTGGAACAACCTCTATTTCTATGGGAATAAAAAGAAAGTAGATATAATTTACTGAGCAGGTTAGAGACGTTTATCATGATCTATTTTATACTGAGTCTCATGGAATGAAAAAAAACACTACAGTTTTCCTATGAACATGAAATTAAGACATCAGAAGCTTAGGCATGCTTTAAGGAAATAATCTCAGTATAATTAGACATTGCTCAAACCAGATGATGTTCAAAACCATTGCTGTACATTTGGCAAGTTTCAAACTGAGATTCAGCCAATTGATATCAAGAAAGCAGAAATCTTTCATGAGTGTTGATAATATTTTTAGAAGGACGTGTCTACTTCAGTACTTAAAGTACTGATCTGTAAATGTGGGCAGATTAGCAAGAAGTTTAATGCATCACTGAAGAGAACAGGCAGATCAGGTCACATCTACATACTACATAATCCTTGTTCTTTGTCCTGTAAGGTCCAAACTGGCTCGAGGAGACAAGTCTAGGATACACAAGATCGTTATTTCTCAGATAAATGAACATACACAGTATGGTATGTTCAGATTTTAGTCCTATATATGTGGAGTTCTCTTTTTTGTTTGTTCTTAAATTTAAATATTGATTCATTGCTTTTGAATGTGCTGGGGACCATCAGTACTTGTCACTTTTTAAGCATTGCCTCCTAAGGGCACAGGAGCAGGCAATTCAAAAATGTCAGAAGTCAAACAGGCAGAAGGCCAGCTTGGCTGAGCAGGGCTCTTCTTCTGGAGATAAGGCAAAAAAGGTAGGTGCATGTGGTGGACACAAGGTCAGGTGATGTGGGAAGAATACAGAAATGTTGTTTGCCACTGTAGGGGGAAAAGTGGTGTGGTCAAAACTCAACTAGAGTTGAAGATAGATGGAAATATGGGGGGGGGGGGGGGGCAATAGCAAGAGGGTTATTTTAATAAGTTCATAGCAAGAGACAGTGCAGGAGTAACATTGGCCCAGGATGAAGATGGTCCCCTCACCAACAGGGATATAGGCAAGGCAGAGGTGTTTAATTCTTTCTTTACCTTTGTCTCTAGCATTGATGATGGGCTGAAGGGATCCCAGTGCCTTGAGCTGAAGGACCATGGCTGTGAACATGATAAACTCTCAGTGTACCCTGAACTAATGTGGCATCTACTGGATCCATATAAGTCTATGAGGCCTGATGAGAATCATCCAGGAATACTCTAAGAGCTGGCTGATGTCATCCTGAGGCCTCGCTCAATGATTTTTGAGCAATCTTGGAAATATGGAAAGATCCTAGTTGAGAGGAAGCTGGCTAACATTTGAAATTTCAAAAGTGTCGAGAAGGACAGAAACTGTAGGCCTGTCAATCTCATTTCAGTGTATGGTAAAATTATGGAGAAGATTTTTCTGTGAGGCATTGAAAAACACCTGAAGGATGCTGCAGTCATTGGTCACAGCCAGAATGGCTTCATGAGAGGAGAATCTGGCTTATCAAATTTAATTTTCTTTTATGACAACCCACCTAGGTGATTAAGGGCAGCCAGTTGATGTAATCTTTCTGGATTTCAGTAAAGCTTTTCATACTGTCTCTCACAGGATCCTTCTGGACAAAATGTCCAGCACACAGCTGCATAAACACATCATGCAATGGGTGAGCAAGTGGCTCATGGGTCAGGCACAAAGGGTTCCAGTGAATGGGGTGACATCAGACTGGCCATGTGTGACTAGTGGGGTAACACAGGGTTCCATCCTCTGCCCTGTGCTTTTCAACATCTTCGTAAATGACTTGTATGCAGAACTCAGAAGGGTACTATGTACGTTTACTGAATTGGGTGAAGCTGTTGACTCCCCTGAGGGCAGAGAGGACCTTCAGAGAGACTCAGATAAATTAGTGAGATGGGCAATCACCAACCAAATGAAGCTTGACAAAGAAAATGCTGGATTCTGCACCTGGAATAGAACAACTCTGAAAGTATGTAGAGACTTGGGATTGAGAGGCTGGAAAACAGTGCCATGGAAAGGGACCTGGGCGTTCTGGTCCATGGCAAGTTGAAGATGAGTCAACAGTGCCCTGGCAGCCAGGAGGGCCAAGCATGTCCTGAGGTGCATCAGGCACAGCATCACAGCCAGGCAAGGAAGGGGATTGTCCTGCTCTGCTCTGCACTGGGGGTCCTCACCTTGAATATTGTGTGCAGTTTGGGGTGCCACAACATAAAGAAGACATTAAGCTATTAGAGAGTGTCCAAAGGAGGACTGCAAAGATGGTGAAGGGCCTTGAGGTGAAGCCATATGAAGAGTGGCTGAGGTCACTTGATCTGTTCAGCCTGGAGGAGACTGAGGGGAGACCTCATGGCAGGCACAGCTTCCTCATCAGGGGAAGAGGAGAGGCAGGCACTGATCTCTTCTCTGTGATGACCAGTGACAGGACTCAAATGAATGGCTTGCTGTTGTGTCAGGAGAGGTTTAGGTTGGATATTAGAAAAAGGTTCTTCACCCAGAGGGTGGTTAGGTGCTGGAATAGGCTCCCCAGGGAAGTGGTCACAGCACCCTTGTCAGAGCTCAAGAGGTGTTTTGACAATGCTCTTAGGCACATGCTGTGATTCCTGGGGAGTCCTGCACAGGGACAGGAGTTAGACTTGATGATCCTACTAGCTGTGGATATTCTATCATTCTGTGATGGTGAGGAATTAAACACAGAGGTCTGGATTGAGTAGGATTAGACACAGTACGTGGAAATGACTGATGTTAAAGTGCCAGAAAATACTTTGACAAAGTGAAGGCGGTCAGAGTGAAGGCCTCTGTAACAAGAATGTTTTCCTACAAAATAGAAGGTTTCAGGTGTTTTACTTTGAAAAAGCAGACCGTGCAAATACCACTCAGGAAGAGATGTGAAGCTTTAAAGTAGTACATTAGCTTTTCTCATTTTAATAACATCCTTGACATATAAACTGTTCATATTCTTCAAAAATGTTAAGATATGTCTGAGGATATTTAAAGCTAAACTTATCACAAAAGAAGAATCCATTATTTTTCAGAAAAAGTACAAATAATTTGACATGATGTCTTAAAAAAGTTGAATTGCAGAGGATTTTTCTTTTGAAACACTTAAATTATTTTTGTCACATCTTCTTTTAAAAGCATATTATTCTTGGCTACTTTTTTGGTATGGCAGGTAGATTCTTTTTGAATGTCAATGCTTGAAATACCAATCAAATGGATTAGTTAACTTACAGAAGTTGATTTTAACCCAGCTGGCTGTTCTAAAGCTGTAATTTTGATTGATTAAGTGTTTCAATAATTTGGTTCTAGCTTACAATCCACAAATTGTGTTAAAATATAGTATTGTGATTGAGGCTTTCTTTTCAAATATATGCTGATTGTATGCACTAGCAATAAGAATACACCCTTTGAAGCAACAAATAATATTTCTGGAGGCAGATGCTTTTGACGGCAATGTGCTCATGACTAGAAAAGGTATTGTGCTTTTTCAGCTGCCCAGGTGCAGAGCACAGTGTAAAAAAGCTTTGTACAAATCATTACAATCCTGGAAAGCTGTGAAGGAATCAGTGTTCCTTACAATATTGTCTGTTTCCTTATTGAGGATAAATTATGTATTCCAGACAGTAAGGCTGTTAAATAGCAATCAGTACCATATGCGTGACTTACTAAAATGATAAACCAATTTTAAAATCTTCTTAAAAAACAATTTTAAAATAAATCTTAGGTTTTAAAGTGCCCACACTTAAAAAACGAAAACAAAACTGAACAAAAACAAATCTCCAGAGTTCTTAAGCTGTAGCTTGGATGAAACATTCAAGATTTGATCTGGCCCATAGTCTAAAACACAGCAGAACACACTCCATTAACAAAAAATATCTCTCATGGCTTTCATTTTGGCCTTTTGAAGTTGACATATGCTTTTTCAATTTTTTTTCAGTCCATACAAAGCACATCAATTTGGCATTTAACATCCAAAACCATTCCTACTGCTTTCTCTGTTTCTGCATTGTGAAAGGGTTACACTTGCGTATCTTGTAGGAAATAGCAGTGAAAGGAATAGTGTGGTGTGCTAGTAATGTGGGGTGAAGAAAGGAAACAGATTGAACCAGAAAAGTAATTTTCTGAATCTATTATGGATTCTGTGAAATTAAGTAGAATTTCTAAATCCTATATGGTGAGAGGGAAGAAGAATAGAAAGTGTAATTACTCTTTAAAACTTGATTCTTACAAGTCATCATGAGAAGCTTTTTCTCACTGGACCAATTTCCATTCTGCTACAAGATTGTTTAATTTGAGATCAGACAAAAGCTATATACAAAAATGCAAATGTAGTACTGTCATTTTTATACTGCATGTTTCATGTGCTCAGCCTAATTTCTCTCCTATTATGCAGTCACATAGATGAACACAAACTGTTGGATAGCACCCTACACATGGTATACTTGTCCTTCCTCCTACTCATGAAATAGAGGCTGGACTCTATTCTAGCAAATAAGAATTAAGTAATTCAGGCTTTGCTACTGTTTACAAGTACTGCTATCCATATGCCTTGTAAAATGAACCAATGCACATACATGTCAAAAATAATAATCCATTTTTATAAATTATGTCTTCTGGGCTTTATTTTTGCAATCAACGTCTGACAACATTGTCACAAAATATGGCCTGTTGCAAGACTGCAATACTAAACCTGTCTTATGCTGCTTTGAAATTTAGTTTTGTTTAAGCAAGCTAAAACAATAATACAGCTGTTGTGTGATATAAATTGAAAGGTTTTCTGTTAAATATTCTTTTTGTTTTACATGGAAAAGAGTTATCCACAAGAACAAATGAAGCACTGGTTGTGACAGCTAACCTGTAAAACTTTTTCTCAACAAGGAGCAGAAAAAAAGGATAAATCTTGCAGAACTTTTTCTATATGCAAGTTGTCTAATTGTCAATTTGTACTTTACATCCTGTGTTTAGGACTGCAAACACAACACAGGTGGTTCATATTGTGATAGATGCCTGCCTGGCTTCTATGGTGATGCGACTAAAGGGACAGCTGAAGACTGTCAGTTGTGTGCTTGCCCCCTGAACATACCTTCTAACAAGTAAGTTGTATATTTATTGCATATTGCACTTTTCCCCTTAGTAAATAGCATATTTTCTTAATTTATTTTTTTACATGTATGCTTGAGATATCTTTTTACTTTCAATCAAATAATATATTCTGCAGTATAAAGTTTTATATTTACAATTGTACATAGTGCTTAACTAGGCAGATGAAGACAAAAGCTGGATGACTCTAAGATAGAAAAAACAGTACAGAATTTGGATGACTGCTTTTCAAAATAATAACTAGCATTTGCATTTCTGTCCTCCTTAAGGGTAGTTGTTTCTAGTTTTAAAGCTGAATTTGCAGATTTGACATGTGGGGTTTTTCTGCTTTTACTTTTCCCTTTCTTCCAGTCCACATTATGTGATTAGTTTGGAATTTGAATTCATCCTTAGATCTTGTAAGTGAAAATATTTTGTCAGCATATCTCAGAAAAAATACTGTAAATTTGTTTTATTAAATAAAAATACAAGTGAAAAGTCATTCAAAATTCTGATCTAAGAATGAAAGTTTCCTTCATTACAAAAGCTTGTCTGTGCTACTCTGTTGCTTGATTTAATAGACCAAGTAGCTTGAACATTTTTTCATTGGTTTTGTCACAGACAGTACCTGGAAAATCATAGTACCAAAAACATTTTACATGATGTAGCTGAATAAAACTGTTCTGAATCTTGTCTGTGGCGTTGCATCCTATTAAAATTGCACTGATCAGAGCAGGAATAGTCTAAGCACTTATGAGCGGAAATTCCAGGGGATTCTAGAATGGGAGCCTGCCTTCCTGTTAACACAGCTCTCGAGTCAGTTTTATTAGATATATATATATGGGTTTATTATATCTGCTGCTCAGGCATGGTTCCTCTGACATTCTCATTACTTGGTATTTCCTTGCCTCAGTAATCAATTATCTTTCTCTTGTTTGAGAACACTGTGCTGACAAAGAAGGAAAAACACTATCACATTTCTGTCTTACACAGACATGCAACAAACCAAGTCAAATAGATTGAATTTAGGTTATGATTGGCAAAATGCCTGGAGACCTCCATTACACAGTCATCAGTTCTGCTTGCTTTACTTTTCTTTTTTGAAGTTAACAGCCCCCTTTTTTGATATTTAGTTTTCTTGAAAAATATAATAGGGACAGAACAAACACACAATATAAATGCTACTTGAACTATGAAACTGTGTGAGTCCCGAAGTTACAATGTTTAGCTTTGTAGAACTCATTGTAGGGTTCAAGCTCTCATGATGTTACAGTCTAAGCCAATTATTAATTTTTTTTATGAGGAAAAAAGAGGTTTTAAAGATTTAATGTGTTACCTGAATGCTGTTAAAATATTTCTTTGCTTTGTTTGTTAGTTGACAATGAGTTTGTTATGATAGGGATAATATTTGCAAATAATTCAGATACCTTCATGTGAAACACAAACTTTTACCAAGTTCATGTCACAATGCAGATGTAGAATGTCATGTTCTTTCTGAGTAACTGGACAAGTGACTAACTGTATGTACAAATTATTATAAATATCTGTGTATAGATTTTAATTCCTGAAGTATTTAATTCCTAACGTGATAGGACATTTATAGGTTTCTAAGCTTAATATTAAGTTCCCACTGCATAGAGAATATTGTCCATGTAATGAGCCTGTGAGATATATTTCTATTTGGAAATAAGTTTTATATTTTATAGCAGAATCTTATTTATTTATGATGTTTATAGTGCTTCCCTTCACTATTCCATAGCACTTGACTCTTTCTTAGCAATGCCACATAAAGTGGAGAACTGTTCTAACAGTTCTAGAAATGATGTGGTGATTGTGTTGTTCTGTCATTGACTTCAGTGGATTTAGCTGCTGCTAATTCCCTTTCTTGTTTCCTAATGGCAGGAGTTTCCACATGCAGTCACTGAAGCCAATCATGTGCCTTCTGAAGCAGAACAATCATAAATAGCTTGCCATAAATGGCTCTTGGCCAAATCAGGAACCTAAAATTAAGTTGTCCAAGCTTGTTTTCTGCATCTTGGGTTGTATTTTCTTCTTTTTGCATATATCCTCGTATATGTGCTTATGTGATGCAGATGAAATCAATACCCATGTTATAAATGATCTATCCAATGGACACATGACTCCTTTGTCCTATGTCTTCTTGTAAACATACCACTCTTAGAAACTGTTCTAACATTCTTAGTTCTCAAGCAGTTACAAAGGGAATTTTTTCCCCCATAATTTCTAACAAATATACATATTTGGAATAATTACTGCTCTTCTCTTGATGTAGCTGTAAATTTAATATGGGTAGCAAAGGTTTTGACAGGAATGCTTTGTCAGTCACTGGAAATGGGAGATAGAAGATCTCTCACTCAGCCTAGGAAGGTTGGCAGTAAATTCATAGCACATGAACTAAGAATTTGGGTTGGCCTCAGAATTTTTCTCGGAGAATTAGATAAAATCATCAACATATTGTCAGGGGATGTTTTCTGTAACACGCAAGGAAGCTTTTAGGATGCCCCGTCTCCCAACATATACTTATGACCTACATACCCATACTGTGTATTCATACTTGTCCTGTGTCCTGTCTCATATTAGTGTTGTTACCATATGGGAAAACTGTAAAGAGCAATAATAAATCAAGAGAGGGACTACGTTTTTTTTAAAGCTTGTTTTGACAAATCAATATTCACAGTTCATTAGTGTTTAGCACTAGTGAGAAATGAGATTCTCAATAATCAGGAAGATAAACTCTTCTCAGCCTGCTATCATATATTTCATTTACAGCACACAGATGGGAATTTCTCAATATATTAATGTTTAGTGTTGAAATGTGGTCCAACTATTAAGTCACAGCAAGAATCAAGGAGGCAAGGTCTGAGCATAACCCTTAAGACATAGAAATTCTACTATTCAACATTATTGCTTAGCAATAATAATTATTATTATTATCATTATTATTATCATCATTATTATCATAATTATAATCTTACAATAATTATCATTATTATATTTAAAATTTATGCAGTTAAATTCAGAGCCCTTGGTGGAACTTTGGTACAGTCAATTTTGTACAATGGTATAATGGGCTGTGATAGCATCTCTACAAAGTTTCCCATGAAGCTCTTGGAAAGAGTGAGGTTGGGACTGACAAGCAGGAACTTATTTGAAGTAAGGCAGGTACTGCTGATTATATTCAATGATAAAGTGGGCTTTCACTGCTATTAAAGAATAGAATGAACAATTTTTGTTTCTTCAACTAACTCTTCATGCATTTGTGAATCTATTATTAAGGAAATGACATTGCAAAATAACACAAACATAATCCTCATAGGAAAGAGAAAAATCCCGGCAACTGTCTATGTTTATTGGACCTGACCGTGCCACATTCTTCTTACCAATCTCTTATATTTGTGGGATAACACAGAATATGAATAAGTGAGGATAGATCACAGGGTGGATGACTCCTAAGAGATGGGTTCTAGTCACCACCAGCTAATCACATTAAATGATACTAATTAGGCTTTTCTGTCTTCCCTATTACTTTCCAGAAACTGTCATGCTATATCCTGCTTTAATATATCCAAAGTTGGATTATGTCTATTTGTAATTATTATAGCATGCACTGTTACCTTGAATATACCTTCCTTCTGCTGTCTTTGTTGGAGCAATTCTATTGCATCTCAGATTCTCTTTTCCTAGGTTATAAAAGATAATTTAGTATCTTTTTTTCACATAGGTGCTTTGTTTTCCCCCTTTGAATGGTCACCCTGCTATGCGCCTATTTCTATTCTTTTATTTCTTTCTTTTTTCCTTTTTCTGTTTTTTCTATTTAGTTGACCAGAATTGATTACCGTTATTTAGATGAGGCTTTACAAAGATGCCTGTGTGTCTCTGTCTCTAATAATCACTAGAGAATTACAGAAGAACAGATTGCCTCTTCTTCTCTGTAGTATCTTTTAGTGTGTCAGGATGTTTCTTCAGAAAAGTGTGTTAAGGGAGAAAGATTGGAAAGCAAAATGCTAAACAGTGAGAAAAACACAATTCAGAGCTAAACACAGGCATTGGGATGTGCAGCTTGCAAATGGCTACAATATCCTTATTTATTAAAAAAAAGGAAAAAAAAAACCAAACCAGCCAAAAATAATTAGAGCGTAACAAAGAGGTAAAGCTTTCTAGTCTGGAAGCTATTCTTAAACTTCAACATGCCTGTGTGGCCTGTTGCTTGAGGTCATAGGCACTTGATTAACTCAAATACGCTCTCTGGGAAGCTGTACCAGATATTTCCCATTTTGCCCCTCCCCTTTCTTGTTCACTGGGTTCCTTTCACAGCTGACTATACACAAAGTTAACTGAGCTTTTAATCGGTTGTCCTTCAGAAAGATTTATATAGGGGCCACGTTATGGCACAGATTGTTTTGCCAGGCCCTCGGGGGCACAAACAAACAGCTGTACATTCCTGCCTTTTTAATGGTATCCAGACCACTCACTGGCAGGCTCAAGTCCCGTAATAACAGGCTATTGGGATGCTGCCATCCGCTGCTCTATATTCAGTGTCGCAGAAATAGCAGAGTCATTCCAAATTCAATTTGCTGGAGTCAAACTTAAGCCCCATGTCCTAGACCAGAATCACTTTTCCTGGGCACTGTTTTGCAAATTAACAGTCTCTGAAGTGGGAAGAGAGCTATGCTGACAACCATTTTTTCTTTATGTTTTTTCCTTGTCCCTCTTCTTTCTCAATATCAACAACACAGCTTTAGCCCAACGTGTCATTTTGACCAACATCGTGGATTAATGTGTGATGAATGCCCAGCTGGCTATGTGGGACCACGCTGTGAAAGGTAAGCAGGCACCATGCTTTTAGTCATATGAGACCTGAAACAAAAGTATTGATCACATGGAACTGTTCTACCTTTTATTACCTCCCCTTCTCATCCCTACTTCTGTTCTGAAGCTCACTGAAAAAATTCCTGTCCATTTTTCTCTGATATTGGATCCATGAATGTGTATTTTTCTTATGCTTGTTTTGTTGTTTCATGGTAAAGTGTAAGGCTTCCAAGAAGCATTTGCTGATAAGTGAGAGTCTTTGTTAAGCAGTTTCTTCTAGCTTTTCTGTTACTCTTCTGTGATTTTTATAAACCTTTTGTCTCTTTTGTCGTTTGAATGTTTTCAGCATGGCGATTCAAATATCCAGTAAATTACTGACGCTTCACTTAGAGAAGTTAATATGCAGTGAAAATACAGTTCTTCTAATAAGTTATTTGTAGATTTCAATTATTTTTAAAAGAATATTTTACATTTTTTGTTGCTTCTCATTTTCTGTTGCAGTCTTTATTTAGCAAGTAGAACAAACTGGGCTTTAATGATAAAAAATATAATTCCTCTTTGTCAAATACATAGAGAAGTTCAATATGTATTTCTTCCTACACTTATTGCTAGCTTTACAACGGCATTATGCTGAAAGGATCATGTGGAGAATTTAAATGAAACAAAGAGCTAGTGTGACTGCTAGTGCTAAGCTCCCAGGAACCCCCTTTCACAGGAGGTGAGACCACATAGGCCAGGGATATCACCACTGTGTCTGCATGCCTTTGGTCCCTTGGGATTTCACATGGATGGAACAGATTTCAAGAGCAGTTAGTGTGCCAGGAGACCTCTACTAGCTGTTTGGAGGTCATGATGAATCAGTATTGGCTTTGCCTCCATGATCCCGGTCCCCTGTGACCATGCCAATGACACCTTTTTAAGAGGGGCTTGGGGAGCCTGGCTAGACAGTTAAGGGGCATGGAAACATGGCCCTTGTGTTTCTTGGTAGGCTCTTGCCATTTGGCACTTCCATGAGCTGCTTGAAGGATTTTTCAAGTCAAACCCTAAAACAAGGTAAGGCTTCTGAGTGAAGACTTAAAATATTCAGGCTGGGATGAGAAGAAGTAGGAATAAACCAAGAGTAAAAGACAACCAGAAAAGCAGAAACCTGTGAATCTCCCTTTAGTCCCCTCTTTCCAATTTACAACTACTTCCTTTTAAATCTCCTGTTGTGCTATATGTGTCCTGAAGTGAGAGTGCAGGCTGTCACCTGTTTCCACCCATCATCACCGAGTCTGATCCTGCTGCTGCTATTTCTGCCTGTCTTTTCCTGTCTGTCTGGGAAGTCATCACCTTCTTTCAGCTAGTGGGCTGTGAAGTTAATGACGGCAGGAATAAATCACATCAAGAGCACTTTGGTGGCAGTTTGTCAATGCAGGGTCATTGACAGCTTCCATTAGCAACAAGTGCTGCTTCTGAGTGGAGCACAGGCTGTAGATGCAGTAGGACAGAGTCTGATTAAATGGCTAAATTGGATTTTAGCCTGATCTCCTCAGGAAATGAGGCTACTGTGATCTTTTTGTGCATGTCTCTCTGGCTGCCTGAGAAGTCATCTGCACCTTGTAGGTCAATTTCAACCAAATTTGGCAGAAGGTAGGAGGGCTCAAAGATGATAATTGTTCCCGAAGGTTTTATGAAAAGAAGTGGCTGAATAGAGGTTAATAAATCAGGACATGTCATAGCTAAGGGGGAAAATACTGTGTGAACTCACACCTGATTAAACAGATAGAGAGAGAACAAGAGAGATTGCTAAATGTTCTGCCCATAAGAAAACTTTCACAGGGCAAGGAAAAAGTGCTGCTGTAGCCTGAGGGATTACTCCCTGCTGAGTAGCAACATCCTGCAGCAAATGATCAGCCCTTAGCCTTGTAACCATGAGATATAAATCCATTGGAAATTAGGCCATTAATTCCAAGGCTCACAGAACTATTCGTTTTTAATTGTAACAAGTTGTTTTAAAATGTCTGTAGCTGTCAATAATAATGATCAGGAGAAAGCATGTTGGGTTTTGCTATTAGCAGTGGTTGTGTAATTGCTGAGAGAATTTACATGAAATTCTCTTTCATTTTAGCAACTACAAATTGACAAGTGATCTGAGCCACGTGATTCATTAGCTGAACAATGCTAAATTATCATGCCATACTAAGTATCATGAAGTGTGTGCAGCACTGTACTTACTTGGCCTAAAAATATATCCTTTGTCCTCTAGGGAGATGCATATATCTGTCTGATTTGTAAAATGTCAAAAAAAAATTGCTACTTCTCTCACTGGAACTCTCAGGAAAATGGTGCCATAATTGCTCAGTATTCTGAGGGGTCCAGCTCGTAACACCATCAAAATAATTGCAGATATAAACTGTGTCAGGAGTTATCATATATCTATAATTGTATAGAGCTCTGCTTTCCCATGTAATGTTTTCCCCTAACAAATTAGGTGTAAGTTTTTTCCTTTGCTCACTGCTCACTTTTCCAAAGGCATATGAGGTAGGATGGATATTCTCTTAACTTCGTAGAAAGGATGTACAAGAATGACAAAAGGTTGTCTTTTTAGCCTAGCACATTCACTGGATGATGATGTCCATTTTCCAAATGCAGTCTTGCTAGGGAAACAAAGCAAAATATGTGAGTCTACCTTTTCCTGCAGGACTCCATGATTTATGTACATGGATCCAGTGACCTTTTCCTCCTAGAAGGAGGGTCGGTGTCCCTCATATGTGAGCAGAAGGGTGAGCTTACCCATGTCCTTTCTTGCCCCCTCCTCCCCCATGCTTGAAGTATAGTACAGAGTGCCACCAGCCACAGCCTCTCATGAGTACTCTGGCTTCAAACTGCTACTCCTTGTAGCAAATACAATTCTTCCACTGGTGCCAGAGCAGCGAGTCTGTGTTGCAGTACCGATGGGAAAAGGGTCAAAAATTTCAGAGGATTTGGCACAACAAATGTGTTAAGCAGGATTGTTTGCAGCTTGCAAAGGTAGGCATTCTGACATTAGAAAATGCAAGATTTATAGTTGGTCACAAAACAATAACATCTGTGCTGTGCACCTGAGTTAAGGTATCTCACTGTGTGCTCACAAGCCGTTTCTCCATGGGGCTTTTGCCTGACTTTGTGCACAGGTTGAATGCACATAAATTTCAAAAGCTCTGTTAAAAATAGTATTTCCAGACTTTAGAGTGTTCTGATTTGCAGGCTTAATTAACTCTGTCTCAAGTTGGTTTTTTTTTTGGTGTTTTTTTGTTTGTTTTTTTTTTTTTTTTTTCCCAGTAAATAAAAAGAAATGTATAAAATAGAAAAACTGTGTTTCTATGCATACATGTGTATATACAAAGCACCATATAGACTACTATGAGGAATATTAACTCTATACTAACCAGGCCCAGTACACATTCATACACATATTTTTAAGTAGTAGCCGTGTATTTGGCACCACTTATGCTGAATAAAAGCAGTGTCACTCATGTCACTCACAGACACACTTGCGTTTGAGACTAGAAAAGACAACTATGGACACAATCTTTTTTGCTGCTTTTACTCCTATTTTTGTTTCTTTTTTTAATCTTAGAAGTGTTATGTTGCAGTTAGAAATCATTTATGTTTACATGTATTTTGTGTAATGTATAATAGTAATTTTGCATGCCACATATCTGTTGGTGTTTTTTAATCTAAACCTTCCCAAATATATAATTCTTTGAACCTGAGAAAAGAAGCTGAAGTAGGAATGTCATTAAGGGAATAAAGATGGAACTATGGAAAGTGGACTTCTTTAATCTTCCTCTGCAACTTCAGAAGTGGGAGAAAAGGAGAGAGAATTTACAGAGATACATGTACACAGTTCTCTTTTAAGCTTTCACTGGTTTACCCCTACTTTCAGGATCATCTTCAGTTGAATTCGAGATTATATATGTGCATAAGTAAAATCTGGTTATGTGATGGAAGTGGGTTTTTCCAATTTTAATTATCAAAGTTTAAACTGATGACAATACAGAGTTATTGAGGTCTCCTGCTGTTAATGGAAGGACATTATTAGCAGTGCATTTCATGTGAATCTTTATTCTTTCCATAAACTGCTTGATAAGTTACTGTGAATGCTGTCAAATGCAAAACTAACCCCTAAATAAAAGGGAAAGAAGAAAAAAAACATACATGAAGTCAAATAGATTAGTAGGACCAAAAGATACAGATTTATGACAAACACTAGTATGTTGGCAAAGCACAAATTAACTTCAGTTGTAATCTGGTTTAGGTAAACTAAGATAACTGCATAAATTATCCAGATAGTCTCTGGTTTTTATAAAATGTGGCTATTAATTGTTACATGTTAAGATACATTCTTGGTCTTTGTAACTGACATATTGTCATTGAAAAAAGCCAAGTTATTTTGGCAAAATTAAGCTAAAAATTAGTCTTTTGTTGTTGCTGAGATGTACTCCATCAAGGAAAAAAAAATCTCTTCTTTTGCAGGAAATACAATAAATTGCTACATTTATGACAGATTCTGAAAATAAAATACCTGAATTATTCTAATGACAAGATTTTGATGTCTTGTTGCTATGAGGAGGTGATTTTGAGAGATGACTGTGCTACAGGAGTGGGCTAGATTGTGGAAGTTTTACTCATGGTCCTGAGTGCTTACATGCACCTAAACCACTGGACTGTTTATACATATTATTGTTCTGTGGTCTGCATCACGGGTATTTTGAGAGAATCGGAAAAAAATCATATTTGTGTAAATTTACAAAAAGCTGCTGAAGAAGTTCCTGCTATTTTTCTTCTTTGCTGCTCTCAGTTATCCACTTTTTATAATCTTTGTGATCTTTGCTGATGATATTGAATAATATTTAGTACATGTTTAGACAGCTTTGCTTAGGATCCAGTTAAAAGCTTTTGGAATATTTTGGAAGCAAGGAAAAGGATGAACTTGATGCACACATGAGTGACAGCATAGTGGAGCTCTGCATTCCTATATTAGGATCATACACAAAATCTTTCCTCAACCATGCTATCCAGTACTACTACAAAGAGGAGAGGACATCTGTGTACATTAAAACTGCATTCAAACTGACTTTAAAGTAGGAAAAAATATTTTGTGCAATGTGCTTTATATTAATTGGAATTCATCTGAGATGCATATGAATAAATTCATTAGCCAGAACTGTGCAATTTTTCTTTTCTTTTTCTTCACTATCTACAAGTTGCTCTTACTATGAAGTGTGAGCAAATGTAACAGAAAGGGAAAGGAGACCAGAATATAAATAGGAAATAGGCTGTGAGGTGAGTAGAAATTTGCTTTAAATACAGACTCATGTCAGGTCAGATTCACTAACCTGCTTTACATGGTACTCACAGATAATTGCAGGTGGACAAGGTGGAAAATTATATTTTCAAACAATTCTCTTAAAATATGAAAGGTACAGCACATAACAACATGGTTCCTGTGCTAAGGATCAATCTTTTTGTTACTCGCCCATTCACAGAGATTAGAAATCCATTAATTAAGCAAATCTGACCATGCAGCAGATCAGGGGAAATCTGACTCGGGGGGGAATCTAACTCAGATCTTGATAGGTAAACTAACTTATGTCTGTATTACATTCTAAAGCTGTTTTTCTAAACTAAAAAAAAGTTTTTAAGGTAGAGGGAAAAAGAATCATCAGGCTTGCTGGTGATTGAGTACAGAACATCTATACATAATGTACTGAAATACAAAGTATATCTAACATAGGGTCATTGAACAGTTTGGATTGGAAGGGACTTTTCAAGGTCATCTAGTCCAGCCCCCATTCCTCTAGAGTGCCACTAAGATTTCTTCCTATGCCTTGTCTCATGTTCAGTGCCAGTGACAAGATTTTTCTCCCACTGAAGTCTAATTACTAGCAGAACTGGCAGGATTTCAGTTGGTACTGTGTCTACAGTGTTGTTAAAAAAGAGAAGGAGAGAGAAAGAAAAAGATGCTTAAGACATGCTTGGGAGAAGATCAAATAATTTTTGGTGATTAGGGAGGCATTAGAATTAAGTACTTCTTCTAATGAGAGGATTATTTAAGAGTCCTAACTGATGCTGTCTTTTACTGTAGGTGTGCAGAAGGCTACTTTGGACAACCTCTAATACCAGGGGGATCGTGCCAACCATGCCAGTGTAATGACAACCTTGACTTCTCCGTTCCTGGCAGCTGTGACAGCTTGTCTGGTGCTTGTCTGATATGTAAGCCAGGTACAACAGGCCAATATTGTGAGAGGTGTGCTGATGGATATTTTGGTGATGCTCTTCATGCAAGGAACTGTCAACGTAAGTCACGAACTTTTACAGCTCCTGACAGTATTGATCTATCCTATAACTTTGTTCCTGGGAGGAACACTGTGCCTCTGTATGTGTGAGCAAGAGAATGATACAGCTCTAATAATGATACTCTGCATCTGCATCTGGAAATGGAGGCTTTAAAGTAAATAGAAAGAAAAACTTATTAAAAAATCTCTAGCTGAAGCAGACATGGGGGAAAAAAATGGAGCATTGCGTGGGTGCAAAAGGTTATACTAAATGTCAGATCTACAAAAATAAATACAAATAAATTGAAACTATTCACTAAAAAAATGCTATAAGCTACCCAGAAAAGTCCTGTCCTCCTGTAAGATTGAAAGGAGGGAGGGTCACTTTCAGGATCCAGCTCTGGCAGCATTTGTAACCTGTTTCCCTCTTATATTACCTCAATAAGAGTTGGAAGGTGCTGCTGCTTGCAGGTCAAGATTCTCCCACCTGCCAATCAGAGCCTAAAATCTCCAGACAGTTTTTCTCAAATGCTCTGGAGGAAGATACCTGGCACTGCAGCAAGCTACCAATTCTCCGCTGAGCAGTGGCATATTATTCAACTACCAGCCCCAGCACATTCTTCCCTATAGTGATTGCAAAAATTATTCAGTGGAAATAAAAGATTTGGTAGGAACAGGAGCTTTTCTTTCTGTAGGAGGCAGTGGCTGTCTCTGAGCCATTGCTGGAACAGTTCAGAATGCAGAACAAGTGCTTTTAACTTAAAAACATTCTTCACATACCCTTCCTTCACATTCTGAGAAGTGGAATAAAACAAGTTACAAAGTGGAAGAGCTGAGCGTTTTATTTCATTGTCACAATGATTTTTTCCTTTTTGCTCCATTATAATAACCACGAAAGTAAGCCCACCAGGTACAAAGGTATTATAGCTGGATAAAATTATGCAAGTACAAGAGGTGAGGCATTGTCTTACTGCTCTGTGTGTAAGAGCGTGGGGACAATGTTTGCAGTATGTGTTGTGAGCAGAGAAGTCTGAGGCACTGGCATCCATTTCTAGGAGTTGCCATATTAGCAACTTGTAGTTTAAAAGTGAAAATCCTAGGTTGTATTGGACCTCCAGAGAGTGTGTGGGAGCTAACAAGATGCAGAACATCACCAAATTTCTCAGCTAGGAGTAATAAAGACTGATGTACACAAAGTCATAGATAACCCTGAAGGCATACCTGTATAAATGCTTTGTGCACCTGATTTACACAATGCCAGAAAAAATTTGGATAATCCTATGTATTCTTCTCTCCATCAGTTAACAAATTACAATGAATGATGTCATATAAGTTACAAAGTTAAGTGTGTAAAATGATTTAAGAAGAAGTGTATTTCAAAAATTACAGCTTCCAGTAGCTGGTCAGCATTCTTGAGTCATCAATAGGACTGATGCTTTGACCATTTCCACAGTAGTGACAGGTCCTTGAGAAAGAGATTTTATGAAAGAGAGTTTGGAAAACATACAATTAAAAAGAAATATTTAAAAGAAATGCATGTTTAATGTTGAATTACAAGCTTTGCTTTTGTTGTTAGTATCATTGACAAGGAGAGCCCCCTAATGTATTCATATCCTTGTGCTTGCAGTTACCTTGTATTCATCTACTCTCTGCGTTTCATGTGGGTTTTCTTCTTTGCATATGATTTTTTATTTCCTTTGCAGACTTCCATGAAGTTTGCCCTGCAGCAACAATATCAGAGGGACTGTGCCTTTACTTTGTTGTTTTCAATTTTGTTCCTTATTAAAAAGCCAAATCCAAGAGTATTGCAAAGCATGAATTTGCTTTCAAATTATTGTTTGAAATGTTTCTTGCTCTTTCTCTGTACAGTGCTGTTGTGTGCATTAACTGTTTCAAATGACAGTACAGCTTTATATCATCATAGCTTCTCTGAATTTTTTGGTGTATCTATACAAACCCATAAATCTAAGAACAACAAGCAAATGTCCTAAGCTGATTTGATTTGATTCTAGTAGGTTGTTTTTTGGAGTGAAACAGCGCAGTGTGCTCAAGCAAATAACTGGAGGTTGAGCTGATGGTAATAGAGCTCAGTGTCACAAGATGAATTAAAGCAAATAATTGTCTGCCTATGTTCCAGTATATAGCTGCTACTATTGTAGGAGCATAAGTGTGTAGCTTGATCATAAATACAAACTCATAAATATTTATAGAAATTTAGAGAGAATGAAGGGTCCTGACCAGTGTTGTTCAGCAAGAAAGTAAGACAAATTTCTCCAACAGGCTGCATTGTATTATAACAACTGTTTGGAGGTTTGGACAAGAGCTAATTTTCCCAGTAAGGGTGAATGAATCTCACCCAGGCTCTAGGTGAGATAAATGCAATTTATCAGATTGAGTATCAGTTTGTTAGATGAATAGCCCTGACTGTATGTTTCTTCTCTATGTGTGTACTGCCAGAGCCAAGAAAAACAATCAAAGTCCAGATATTCCAAATTCTCCCTTACCACCGCATTGCACTCAGTCATCTGTGACTGAGTTAAGACACCATGGAGTGCTGCTTGCTGTAATATAAATAGGGCAAACTCATCTGTTTATAAAATCAGTGTAAGTTTTCTTTTGGATTCTTGTGTTGTCATATGCATGATAAGCAAAACAATTCACATCAGACTGAGCTTGGATTTTGAGGTCTGTATAAAAAGGCTGGTGAAACACTTTTAATTTGCATTGAGGATTGTAGTTTGTTGAATCTGAGCTTTAGCATCTTCTTTCCCCACTGACCAATTTAATTAAATATGTACTCAAAATATATATGTATGTGATACTTATCACTATGTACTGTTTGGAGTGTGAGCAGTTTTAAAATATGAATATCAGGGTAAAAAGGGCTATATACAGGACAAAAGAAGTAAATTGTAGATTTGTTTAGTGTTGAAAGCTGAAAGGAAAAGATAAGCAATGTTAATTACATCAGAATTGTCTTTTAATTTTTACTTTTTAAAAATATATTGCAAAACAGAAGGAGATCAAAATCTCTGAGTACAACTGGTATGAGCAGCAGAAGCAGCACATTTTTGTTACTTAATCCAGAATTTTTGCAAACATTTAAGAAACAATGCCATGAACAGAATGACAAGTCATAAAGTTTTAATGAAAGTTCTTTCTTTAAAAAAAACCAACTTCTGCAGAATACCTCAAAAGCAGGGAGAAAACCCCCACACCAATCCTTTCAATTTATAATTGGAAACTGTAAATTAGCAAGTCCAATGAAGTAATGAGGAAGGTTCTGTTGTAATAATCTATATATAGGAAAATATAACTGCCTTGTCTCACATAGCACCTTCTGACATGCAAGTATGCAACTGCAAGTGTTCACTGCTGGGACTCTTAAGTGTTTCTTAAAATGAAGGTGTCAGGTTGAGAAAAAAAAAGCAACACACACAGATAGGGCACTGCAGGAAGGCAAAATGTGGACTGGAGCCCAATTTTAGAGAGTAGATTGATAACTGGTATAGAGATGCAGATTCATTCCTCTATGGGGGAGAGGGGAAATAATGTGCAGAAACTCATCATGCTGATGGAATTGTGCATAGTTAGCATCCCTGTGACAACAGTCACATCCTTGTTCTCTACTGCAAGTGCTAAGGGTTTTTTTTTCAAATCTCTGCATGCCAAAAGGCAACACAAAGGTTCTTGTGGCTAAAGAACAAAAAGGGTGATAGACATCTTCCCCCAAATTTGTCTTCTCCTAAAACATAAGAATTTAGGAAGCAAGAGTGTTGCTGTTTTCCTCAAGAATCAGCATTTTCACTGCCTTTTCAAATCTTCAGGAGAGCACTGAGATGAGTCAGGTTGGTCAGTTGGGTTACATTTCCTCTGGGAACTATAATGCTGTTGCTGAGACAGAAATCCTGGAGAGTCATGGTAGCAGATAATCCCTAGTATGTTTTTCAGTGCAGCCTGGGGCATGAAAGCATTACTGCCCCTGTATAGTGTCAACCTTGTACTGGGTTTGCAGCCTACCAACATTTCCTGATGACTGCATGAACAGGGAGTGAACTCCAGGGCAGCAGAACCAGCATGCGGAGCAGTAACACTCCAACTGGCTGGAGCTACATCCTGTACGCACCCTTTGTAAGGGTCTCTACCCTTTTTCTATTTTTCTATCAGGATAGCCCTGCCCACTTCAAATCTCTGGGCATGTACTTAGTAGTCTGCCCTCCACATCCCACTTTGATCTGAGAGGAACACCTAAAACAAGCTGTTAATGAACTCGAGGCAAAATTTCTGACTGAAATAATTTGGAGAAAAATTCCACATTAATAGGGGCAGCTTAATCTCTCAGTGTATGGGAGCAACACCTTCCTGCTTAACCCAGGCTAGGTGTTTCTCAGGGTGGCAAAACCTGCACTGTAAACATTTGCCTATTAGATTTAGCTTCAGAGAACACACTGACATCTTCTTCTTCTTCCTCTGCAGCCTGTCACTGTCACGTGAATGGCTCCTTCTCAGAGATCTGTGACTCTCGGACAGGCCAGTGCCAATGCAAAGCCAACGTCATCGGGCGCCGCTGTGACATCTGCAAAGTGAGTGGCCACAAATGGGGTTTCCTTTCAGCTTTCTTCACTGTTTGCTGCCACCAAATATTATTTGGTTCTGAATAGGCTTTTTTCTGTTGTTTATTTTTCACTTAACCCACATATATAAATTGTTCTTATGTAGACAAAGGTAAAATGATTGATTTTTCAATGTTTTCTACTTGTTTTCTAGAACAAAGCATTTACATGCAATGAATGCATTTTAAGCCTCACTGTATCTATAAGTACATTTGTATACGTAGTATATACACTTTGTATTTTGAATATTCAGTATTAAAAAATATTTTAAAATATTGCAGCTTTGGGACATAAGCCTTCTATGAAGAAAGTTGCAAAATGTCTGATAGCATTCGATGTTTATTTTTTTAAAAAAACAGGGTACTAGTTTAGCTTTGCTGGAATGTTCTGTTTTTATGCTTTTTTCTTAGAGTTTCTTCTTGTGTTGTCCAAACAATGTATTATTTTTTGGTGAAAGTATTTTTTGCCTTGACATTGTTTTCCTGTCTCATAAATCACTGCAGAGAAATATTGCTTCATAAACTTTCACAGAGTTGTCTTCAGGCAGCTAAGGAATATGCTTTAGCTGGCTCCACATTTCTCTAGTTCAACATAAAGACTCATGAGTTAGGCCTGTGTCCTCAGAACACCTTCACCTGTGTCTAACTTAAAGCACATAAATAATTCTGCAGAAATCAAAGGGATCATTTTCATCCTTTAAAATTATGTAATTTCTGAAGTGGTTTGCTCATACTCCATTTTCAACAGTATTTAAAGAGTCTGTTCAAAGAAAAATTGCTGGTATCAGTGGAATTTGCAGATTGTGTAAGGTACACAGCAAATATCTCATTAATACAATACTGGTGCTTAATTGGAAGTAATCTTTGTTTACTTCAGTGTTTACTCCTGTCTTTATTTCTGTACTCTTTTATGTGGTGTGGTTTCCTTATCTTCACTTTCTAACACTATTTACTTTTCATTCTTAAAGCCCAACTACTTCTGGGCCCCAGAAAAGCTGTTCTGTATACCCTGTGGCTGCAGTGCTTTAGGATCTGTGTCACTGCAGTGTGATATGTTGGGAAGATGTATCTGCAAATCAGGATTCATGGGCAGACACTGTGAAATCAGCAGACAGGTGCCTAAATTGCAAGAAAATGTGGGAAGCAGTCAGCAGATTCGAGTACCCCCCCGGAGGTGGGGCACCAGCAGTGCCAGTGGGTGCCCACGAGGTGCTTACCGGCCTGCAGCTCTGGTAATGAGAAACTCTGCTTTGCATGGGCTGAAGTCTCCTGTTTGCTTGTGTTTGGAGCTCACACAGATTGCTTGGCTTTTTAATTTTTAATACCTGTGTTACAATATAAGAAATTCTCAAGAAACAGACAGGCTCGGAAGACAAGCAGTGTTTTAGGATGCTTCCTGAATCCTAAGGGCTTCATTGTGCAAGTGGTGATATCAGTGAGAAATCAAATGCCAGACTAAGTCCCAAAACAGCACCATCAACGGCAGTGTGCACAAAATGTATGAGAGTTGTATATAAATCATTGGAATCAGTGGAATTTTCTCAGACTTTGCAGCATAAGACTTCCTTTTCTAACAATTCAAGAATCAATAGCTTAAGGAGGTTGCAAGAAGGATCAGCCCCAGAGGCAAAGAGTTAAGATTTTAAAATATTGAACATAACAGGTGTTAAAAGTTCTCATTAGTGAATATGGCCAGTTATCAGAGCCATTTTTAACTCAGTGTAGTGCCATTTATGTGAATGTAATGCCCAAAATGATAGGACGGTTTGTTCTTTATCACAGACCAACAAAGCAACCTATTTCCTAAAATGAAGTAATTATGATACAACTGCTTCTAACAGAGCAGTATTTTAGGAATGTTGTTCGTTCTCTCTGCAACTCAAAACCTCCATACTTATCACACCCTTGTTAGAAAAATACCTGGCAGTGTTTTCCATCCTCAGCTAGACTCTGGGACCCATGCTGTATTTGTTCATATGTATTTCCTTGGAAAAAATTATTTTTCATTAGAGTATTATGTTGCCCACACAGTACACTGATGGAGACATGATATAATGACATATTCAGAAAATTCAATGTATTTTCTAATTGTAATCTAGGATCTTATCTCTTGTTTAGTAAATGTGATTCTTAGAATTTCTGTGTGTAAGCAAACTTAGCTGAGAACTTTAACTTGGGGTTAAAGTTTGCATGACTGACCAAAATGTGTTTGTGTGCAGCCCTCCTCACAGAATGCAACCCAGCATGGTGGTGGTATTTTCCAACTTAATGGAGTGTGGAGTGCTGGCATCAGACTTTTCCTGACTGTTAGCCGTATAAACAGAAATTATTAGATCCTAGCAAACTTTATATTGAGAACTGAGATGCATGCTGTACATTGGTTACTTCACTGCATTAATGTGAATGTCTGTCCTGAGATTGCGAGTATTCACTTTTCTGTGTTTCTTCCTGTGTAATAGAAATCTTTAGAGATAGTCAAGTATTTTATTGAACCTTGAGTTTAATTAAATGAGTTTGACTATCTCTTTCTCTCTGATATGCCATGTTTTGTCAGGCAGAAGTATGAAATTTGCAAATCATTTCTATATAGAGTTTGGAAATAAAAATCAGTGTAATTCATTATTACATGTATCATCAAGCATTTGCTTAGGTTCATATGATTTTCAGGCCAAATTCTGACCACAGATGTGGTCCTGTATTCTGATACCTATCAGCAGATTCTCTTTGTGAGTGGATAACTTCTGTATTAACCTCAGAGGTCAGATTTCAAGACTTTTCTAAGGAAACCTTCTGAAGTTTCAGAAAATTCCCCAATACAAGAGGTTAGTTAGGGGTTCTACTGTGGAACAAATCAATATAAAATAGTAGTCATTGAACCATTAAGGTTGAGAAGGACCTCCAGGTTTATTGAGTCCAACCTTTGACTGATCACCACTTTATCAACCAGACCATGGTACTAAGTGCCATGTCCAGTCATTTCTTGAATGACTTCACCACTGCCCTGGACAGTCTGCTCCAACTGCCAACCACCCTTTCAGGGAAGAAATTGCTCCTTTTGTCCAACCTGAGCATACCCTGGTACTGCCTGAGGCTATGTCCTCTTGTCCTGTTGCTAGTTCCCTGGGAGCAGAGGCCAAATCTCACCTGGCTACAGCCTCCTTTCAAGGAGTTGTAGAGAGATAAGTTTCCCCCTGAGCCTCCCCTTCTCCAGGCTAAACACCCCCAGCTCCTTCAGCCACTCCTCACAGGATTTGTGCTCCAGACCCTTCACCAGCTCCATTGCTCTTCTCTGGACACTCCAGCACTTGAATGTCTTTTTTTCTTGTAAGTGGTCGAGAACTGGACAGAGCACTAGTGCTTAATACAGAGGGACAATCACTCCCATGGTCAAAGCCAGCACAGCTCCATTGATTTGAAGATCTGCTGATTTATAGTTGGTAAAAATCTAACACCTCATGCCTGGATCACAAAGTAAAACATTATAAAGTAAATATTTTTCACTTTGTTCCATTTATATTCGTTAGCAGTGATCTTTCTAATATCTCATTTTTAACATTCTGCTTTTCTATCAAACTTGCTGATAGATTTTATTATTAATGTTGTAATTTCAAGTGAAGTTATTAATATGATTTGAATTTCAGTATTCACTGAAAATCATCATGCCTGAAAAACAGGTAGAGAAGTGCTCCCATTTTAAAGCACTCTAGCTGAAGATGGAGTTTGTCATTTGAATATCAAGTATGGTTTGTTTGTCAAGGAACCTCTGTTGGTTAGTGCAGTGAAACTTCCGAGGTCTTTGGTTGAAAGCTTTGTGCAGAATTCCGCATCACAGTATACTAATGAGTGTGTGTCTTCCCTTCTTTATTTTTTGCACTCCACTAGTGAAGTTAAGGAGGAAATTTTTTGCTATAGTTGATAACATCTAATCTGGTTCTGTAGAAACTTTATATTGATCACTGCAAAAAAGAAAGAAAAGGAGGAAAATAGAAACAGAGGCCTAATCCAAAGACAGAAGTTTTATCTTAAAAAAAATCCCCATTATTTTTTTGTATTGAAAACAAATACACTACCTCTTTGTTCTTCTAAAGTTATTCCTTTATATATCATTCTAACAAATTGCCCTTAAGTTACTGTATACAGATACTGCCTTTACTCAGAGGAGATAAGCTCTGGTTCAGAGGCTTTCCAGTTCAATCAATCTCCGTTCATAGCTAAGAATTTGGATTCACTCTCTTAGCAACAAACTCTGCCTGACATACCCTTACTACCAGAGATGGGATATGTATTTTGTGCTGACATACCTTCCATTCCAAGTGAGAATTGTACTTAGGGAAACACAACAATGTAAGAAACATCTTACATTGCAGAACATTCATTATAGCATCAGGTAACATTCTGAAGTCTTTATTCTTTCTCAGCAGTGCAGGACATTTATTGTTCTTGCTCCAGGGTTTTACCACTACAATTTAACCTGTTGAAAGCACTATTTCAGTGATGAAGAGGAAAGAGCAACCCTGATCTCCCTACACTCTCAGCTTTTCCTCTTTTCACCTGGTAATCATTCCATGTACTAATTGCTCTCCCTCAATCTGTGGCAGCCTGGAACATTTGGCTTACAGTCTTCCAGAGGATGTGTTCCCTGCAACTGCAACTCTTTTGGTTCCAAGTCCTTTGATTGCGATGGAGATGGACAGTGCTATTGCCAGCCTGGAGTGACAGGGAAGAAGTGTGACCGCTGTGCACATGGCTTTTACAACTTTGAAGAAGGAGGCTGTACTCGTATGTAAATGTTTTCCACCCAAGCACAGATTGATTCGTTTGATTGATTGTTTATTTATTTATTTATTTATTACTAAGATTCTAGTTTGGCTAATTTTGGATTGCCTAACAAATTTTCCTGACAGGGAAAATGTCCTGACATGGACAACTTTGTACATCATTCATTTGACAAGGATCGTGATTGACAGGAATGAAAGACCAAAGCAGTCTCTGCTATTTTATGGGCAATTTATTGCTAATCTACAACATTCAGAAGGAACAGGAATGTCATTTACTCCATGTAGTAAATGCCAAAAAAATTCTATGAAGTTCCTATAATTTAGTTAAGGGTATCATAGAATGCTGATTAAAAATTTTGCCAAATAACATCAAATTGTAGGGGTGTAAAAGAAAAACAAGAAAAAAAAAAAAAAAAAAAAAAAAAAAAAAAAAAAAAACACAAAAACAACAACAACGAAAAAACACAACTCCCTTCACTTGTAGCTTTATCCCAAACCTTTTCATTGTTTTCAGATGGTTGACCCTCTTTCATTACCACAATACTTTCCTGTATAGTAATATTTAGTTGCTTACTTGTACTTTTTGTTTACAAGCAGATCTTTAAAATTATCTGCTATATCTCTTGGGTAAATGCATGAAAAGTCTCCTTTTCTAGATGCTGAAACTCTAGCATTAGACATAAATATATCCAGCCACATCTTTACCTTTATTTTTGTCCTTTTGGAAATTAGGTCAAAGACTGAAATGAATGCTCCCTGTCCTTGAAGTAGTGCAGACTGCTATATCAAAAAGAACCCAATCAATAGGGGTTTTTTTTTCACAGGGAAATATCCATCTTTCCTGATAGAACTGTGTTTTTCAAGTCTCAGAGACTTATTTAGGTGTGATCACAGGACATGTACATAGCTGTCTACTGTGACTGACCGCTAGGGTGCCATAATGCTGTTATTATTCTTCAGGTATGAAGCATATTGTTTCCAGAAGCAGAAATCACAATGTCTGGTAATCTGTGCTTCCTCCTTTCCTATCCAAAATGGCACAAGGAGCAAGCTTAGCTCTCTGCCTTTTCTTACTCCTTTTTTTTTTTTTAATGGAAGGAACATCAAGGCCTGGAGACCTGAATTTGTGCAGCAAAATTCAATTTTGCCTGTAGTGTGGATGAACCTTGAAACAGGCTGGATTATAGATTATGTTTGAAAATGTTGCTCTGTGGTGTTGTCTCCCACAGGAATGAAGAGTTTGAAAATACTTACAGGTTTGAAAAGTTCAGATACATTGGCACCTTGGAAAAGGGAGAGATTGGTTCCCAGGCACACAGATGAGACAGCTTGAAATAAAATGCAAATGATAACTGCAGTCCTAAGGCCTTTAGCATTAAAATGAAGGGCAAAAAAATTCTATCAATTAGGATTAGCATCTTATTCTAACATTCCACAGGTTGAAAGCACATCACTATTGTGAAACACAACAAAACGTTGATAACTACAGTTGGGGAAGGAAAATGAGAGGGCTATTAATGAAGTTACACATTAAAATTTCAATTACCCTCTTGGCAAACTTTGAACTGACAGAGTTTAAGAAACAGTGATGACATGGTAAAATACTGTAGATCCAAGTAATATTTTAAATATAAATGTACCAGCCTGTGGTCAGCAAATGTTTAAAGCAACAGAAGCAGCTATAGATTTTGAGAAAATTCAGGATTTTGAAAGTTCCAAAGTTAATAAAACAGTTGGAGAGGAATTCTGTTTTCAATGTGCTGTTTTTTCCACACTTATTTTTAGTAGGCTTCAAACGTATTCCTTCAAATGACAAAAAGTAAGAATTAAATTATGAACCACAAAGAAAATCAGAAATTTGATAAAAGTATATCAAATCATGCTGGAAGGAAAAGTACAGAAAAATGAATTCCATTGTGACAGTTAAGTATCAAATAACATATTTGGACCTCTTTTATCTAGCATTTATCCAAAAGGAATATAATTTGATTTTTTCTTGTGCAATATAAATCCATAAAGCCTAAAAAAATCCTGAAAGCATTGTCAATGTTGACATTCTAGCAGCAAAGATACAAAATCTATTTCCCTATTGCTTGCAACAATTGTGTTGTATTTTTTCCCTCTTATTTTGAAAAATAACTATGAAAGTAAAAATAGGAAAACCATTTGAGTATCTCCTTCCCCTCCATGTCTTTTTAGCCAATTTTGTGTAAGACCTGGAAGCCCATAGATGAGCTGTCACATCTGAAAGCCTCAGTCTCCCAATGAGATGTGTTCTGAAACTTCAAGCTACAGTGTGTGAAAATATTTTAAATAGCATGCAACACTATGTGTTCCTGGCATGATGGAGGCGAAACTTGCTATCTTCTTTGCATCAATTACCTTATCTTGAAGGCATTGGTGGGGGTAAATAAAGGCCACATCTTATTTGAACTATAGATAGGAGTTCTATCTTTGCACATCCCTTCTAGTTTCAATCTACATTGAAGTATTTCACAGTAAGGGCAATGAACACAAATTAAGCCCTCGGTAACAAAGTTACATTGCCCTTTAAACACCCCAAGGAACAGGTTATCACACAGTCAGTTTGCTTATGATGCTTTTTCTCTGACCTTATGGGTTATGTGGATGGTGGGTGTGAAAACAGCCACACACCAGTTCTGCTCTTTCAGTCACTTATGTGTCTTGTGCCCCAGAACTACTTATCACTTACATACCTTGAATCAGTATTTGCCACCAATGAGTTGTTCACTTAATAATCCTTTAAGAGAAAAGACAACTTCTGGAAACACTTCCAAACCTGAAGTATTTTTAATTTAGTATAATCTGCAAAGAATACCAGTTTCTCTGGAGAGGAAACATCAGTTTGTTGATGTCCTCCCAAGGCAGAGGATATGTAAGTGGAAAAAGAAAGAATAGAAAGGGGAAAAAAAAAACAAACATCTTTTTTGCCCTTTAAGGAAAATCTCTTTAGAGCAGCAGAAATTTCAGAAGGTATTTCTCAAATTGGTATAAGAGGTTAAATGGGCTGCAAGTTCCCTGCATAGATGGCTCAGAGGCCCTCAGCTGTCTTCTTAGAGGAGACAGCATGGGCCCAGAAACTGTATAGCAAAATTCCTGCAGTTATGTCACAAGAGTGCACCATCTCAGAAGCCCCTACAGTTGGTGCCTTTTTTCCCATTCTGTCCTCATCGCAGCTGCTTCAGCCTCAGTTAACCTGTGTTTCACTGCTCCTGGTTCTGGTTTCTTGGGGTTTTCCCTACCGCTTCTGCCCCATTGTGTCCACAGATAACTGAGAGTTCAGTGTACAGTAAAAGAATGATCCTAACCCCCTTAATGTCTGCTCTCCAGGTGTCACATAAAAGGATGACTTTTCCTCTGCTTTATTTTTTTCTGTCTCCCATGAAGCTTGTGAATGTTCACGTTTCGGCAATAACTGCGATCCCGTCAGTGGACGCTGTATCTGCCCTCCCAACACTGTTGGAGAGATGTGTGACAAATGTGCACCAAATCACTGGGGCCATAGCATTGTCAGCGGCTGCAAGGTGAGTGGATTTCTATTTTCTCTATATTCTCTACCTCTTTCACAGTAATTTATAGCTGGAACACAGTTTTTGGCTTGTAAATCATGGTTTGTCTCCATGTTGTGAGTTTTGGTGTGAGACTGTGGTATAAATGTTGGCAAACTGTTACTGTTACTACACTCCAGATCCTCTGTCTCAGGTATGCAACCTGTAACACAAAATATCCTGTTGATTCTGCTGTCACACTGAGTCAGTGTCCTGCTTGAGCCTGATTTTATTTTATTATAGCTGTGTTTAACGTGACTGAGGAGATTACCACAGTAGTGAACATGTAGATGTATATTTACAGGTAATCAGCCGTGCCTTTGGGGAACAAATTTACTTTTGCATTAATGGTGACACCACTGGGAATTGTACTAAAAGTTTGCTTGAGAAAGGCTTCAATTTGTGTATAAAAGACAGCAAGAAGTGACGTAAAGAAAAGAAACATCCACCTTAGTTGTAAATTGCACTTTATTCCCATGTTCTTAAAGGGGAAAAAAACCTTATCATTAGCTTTTCAATCCTTCTTATTCCAATATTTGACACGGAGCTAAAATATCTGAAGAGAAGGGAGAAGAAATAGAAAACAATGATGGAATGTTGAGGAGGCCATGGAAGTTGTTGTTAATGACCGTCACTTGAAGGGCACAGTGTTTGATTAAGGTTGAGAACTGGTGAGAGTGGACATGATGTAAAGTGCAAATGCCTTCTTCCTCCCTGCTGTGCCCATTGATGATAAGGGATTTAATAGTACTGCTAAAATTACTTCAGAAAACTGTATCTTTTTGGAACATAGTCATATACCATTCATACTTGTTCATAAAAGGCTTTTAGTCATGTAGCTAAGCAATTGACAAGAATGATCTCTTTTTTGTATGTATGAAAAAGTCCTGTGAAACCTCTGCTGTGCTGCTATGATATAGACTCTTGGCTTCTGAAACCAGCCTAATGAGGTTGAAGACCTCTGTTTGAGCTCTGGAGTATATTCTCTGATTGTCTTTTATGTGAGCACATTAGTATGACAGTTCCATGGCACCATCTAAATTAATGATGATCTATCAGCCCACATCTCTTTCAGTGTGTTGCTGCTAATTTCTGCAAAGTGAGATGTGAATTTCCTGCTTTGCAGACTTTGTAGAAGATTCCTGAGGCTGTTTTAAGTCTGGGATAGAGAGCATTGTAGAAAACTGTATAAGCCAAACACAGCATCTGATTATAATTTAGGTTTTGATATTGCACTATTACAGAGAATGGCAATTTACTTTCCCAGCTTTGTGTTAAAATGTGTCTTGTAGAGTAAAGTTCTTTCTGTCGGAAAGTTTTATTTTTTAGATTAGATGGTCATCTTGCAGACTAATATTTAACCAGTGGTTAAATAGTTTCTCTGGCATTCAGTAAAGATTGCATCTGTATATTTCCTGTATATATTCACCTTCTTTATAAATGGTGTTTTCAGATCAGAGAAAAGGTGCTCTGAATAGTCATATAATAAACAGTTTTGCTTAGAAACTGAATCCACATTTTCTTCCTCTCTTTTTCACCTTTGTGTCTGTAATTTTAGCAAGTCTATCCATGTCAGTTACTGTGGTAACCTGTACTGCTGGCACTGAGGTTTTTTTGTAAGCTGAACTTCACTTTATGATGTTCTGGTCATACCAGTGATTATAGCCAATGTCCTGTATTAACTGTGCAGTGCTACCACAGTAATAGCACTGAGGGGTTCTTCTGTTCTTTGGAAGTCTGCAGTTTTCCCTGCTACTTTTGTATTTAATATCTGACACCCTGGAAAATCACCTATTTCTATCCTCACTTTCCTGTGCAAGTCTTATTCTCTGAGCAAGTTTACTTCCAGATATATCACATGACTAAATCTATAGCCCTTACTGTGTAAATTACTGTCATCTAGGAGTCTTGTTTGTACAAAGAGAATAGTTACCTGTCTGATGGATGAGTAATAGATGTTGAACTAGATTCCTCTGGAACTACTGAACCGATTGCTCCTGAGCAATTCCAATTTTTGGGAAGTGTTCTGAACACACCTGCAGAGAATTTGCATAAAAAATACTTCTTAGAGAGTGCTTGTAGTTTCTGAGTTAATTTTGTCCACAAAGTATTCCAATGTCCTTGACCCTTTTGAGTTTATTTGTTTTCAATGCCTAACTTACCAGTGATAAGTAATATCGATAGAAAAAATCCCACCAGTGTTGTAAATGTATTTAGTGTAAATGCTTGACCCATGTTGAATATAAATTACTAGCCTTATAATTTAAGTATGTTCTTTTTAGACAGTGGAAATCCACTGCTGTATTTTGTTTATGGATACTTAAAAGAGGTGAATTGCTTTTTGATTGGATTTTGGGTTTGGTTTCAGTTTTGGTTTGTCTTTTTTTTCAGAAGCACAATTGCAATTGCCTTGTTTCTCTCCTTTTCAGCCCTGTGAGTGCAGCCTCATTGGAGCCCTAAGTTCTCAGTGTGACTTAAATACAGGCTGTTGCTTCTGCCGCCCTGAATTCTCTGGAGACAAATGCACTGAGTGCAGGTTGGGCTACTGGAATTATCCACATTGCGTTGCTTGTCAGTGCTTCCCGGCTGGGACAGATCCACAGAGCTGTGATACAGAGGGGAAGTGCTCGTGCATTGATCATTCTGGCCAATGCAGCTGCAAGGTAGGACAATGAAGGTTGTAAACTGCTTTTATAACTGCTGAGAAGTTTATTTCAGATTTCACTGGCACTTGTCCTTGCTTGTTCAAACGATAAATGCAGAACAATCTCCTTGGTTTTTATAGTGCATTTGCCAATTGATGTGAGAGGAGTCCAACATAAAGAAAGACTTAAGTGCTTATCAGTTGCCTTTTCACACACTGACACTTGCCAGGATAGCATCCTCTTAGGAGGATCCTTAGCATCCTCTTTTTTCCCTCAATTTTCATTTTTTCTCTGTTCTTACAGAACCGTTTTCAGTTCATCGCCATAATACAATTCTTGTTCAGATTCTGGGCGCAATAAAAACAAACACATCAATAATCGCACTACGCCACAGTGCTAATTCCAAGTACATTGACTTAGAGGGAGTCAATATTCATCATTTCATGAGTAGAATTCACTGCAATAGTATTTGTTTTGAGTAGACTGCATCCAATTCAGGATCACTAAAGCAAAGACTTTTGGCATCATCTTCTGCAACATTCTTATTTGGAATTGTGCTTGGAAGAACAGCACACTTAGGTTGTTTGAGAGTTGGCTGGATTGCTGAGCTTACAGGGCAATAATTGGTGGTTTGATATGCAGTTGGTAGCCAGCAAGCAGAGTATCCCAGAGCCAATACCTTCATCAGTGACACAGATGACAGAATTCATGATCAGCACATTTGAAAATACTGCTGACTTGGAGGAGGTTGAGGTTGACATGCTGAGCAGTAGAATTACTGTCTAGAGGGTTCTTCAAAAGCCTGATGACTGGGAAAATAGAAAATCATTAATTGGAGTGGAATGACCTCAAGAATCAGTATAGTTTGGGAGGAAGAAGCCTGAGTGGCAATCCTGCTGGAAAACACGATATAACCCAACTGTATACTCTCATGGTGAATACGGCAAACTGCCCACTGATCTGGATGCAGTGAGCACAGTGGCCAATGCAGCTGCAAGGCAGAACATCACAAAGAGCATGGTGAGCAGGGCAGAGGCTTTATCTACTCAGTGCTCTACTCTTACTGTAGTTGGTGCTGGTGAGACGGCACTTGGGAATGGTGTCTAGTTTTAGAACTTGATTCAAAAGTGTTGTTGAAAAATTGGAGGGGATCCAGAGAAGAGTGTCACAGCGGAGGATCTGTGGGGATGTACTGGGAGAGCTGGAAAAAGAGGCTAAGGGGAAATGCAATTGCAACGTAATAGCCATTTCAAAGAGTTGTTGATGGAATCAAGTCCTTTCTGTTGATGGCAGAAGACATAACAAGGGACAACAGCTGCAAATGGGAGCTTGTGAATTTTGGGTTGGACATCAGGAAAAAAATCAGAGTTATGCAACAGTGGTACACATTATCCAGAAATATGTGAAATCTCCATTCTAGGAGATTTTCAAGAACTGGATAGAAAGAGGCATGGGTAACATGACCTAGTATTGGTGATAGTTGTGCTTCTAGGGCGAAGTTTTTAGAAGTGACCCCTACAGAGTCTGTGATTTAGATTCGTTCTTCTTCTTCAGGTCTGTATTGACACAAAGAGATATGGAAGGATGAATTTAAATAATTGAATTTCCAGGTAATTATTTTGTTAAATGGGCAATAGTCACTTAATTCTGAATTTCAAGACTCAGAACTGTAGAACAAATTAGGTTAGAAATGACCTACAGAGGTCATCTAGTCCAGCACCTTGTCTGAAAGACGCTGCTGCAGCAGCACTTCCAAGGATGGGGAGAGATTTCACAACCTCTTTTGCAAACTGCTTGACCACCCTCCCATTTTTCTGGTATATTTGAACAGGAGGAGTCATGTTCTGATGTCGCCCTGATTCCTTAGCCTTCTGATGATTGTTTACATATTTCTTTTGGAGTCTCTCAAAACAATGTAGATTGTTTTCATTCTTCTCTGTGATGAACTTCTGAATTGACCATTGGGGTCAGAGAGGTGTTCCTCTCATCTGTCAATCCTTGACCAAATTCCAAATCCTATTTAATCCTTTTCCTTACTTCAACCTGACCGGTGAGTGTGTGGTTTTCCGTGTCCCTAATAGCAACATTCTATTTCACAAGTACTGATTCATTTGATGATGACACCAACAGAAGTGAGTTGACCACATGGACTGTCTGAATAAAACTCATTGCTATTTGTCCTGTGCCAGCCTCTGAAATGCAGAAATGCAATTCTTTCAGCCTCTCTTGATACATGATATGCAGCAACCCCTCTAACCATCTCAGTACCCCATTTCTGGATTAGGTCCAGTATGTCACAGAATCACAAATTGGTCAGGTTGGAAGGGATCACTGGAGGTCACCTAGTCCAACTCCCCTGCTCAAGTAGGATCCCCTCAAGCACATGACTCAGGGTGGTATCCAGACTGCTGTCTCTAGAAAAGGAGACTCCACAACTTCTCTGGGTCAATCATTTTTCTTGTAGCTCTTGTAAGCATTACATAGAAAAAGTGGGGTTCTTGGCATTTTAAAATAGAAGTGTTTCTTGATTCTTTTAAGGCTAATAATATAGTTGCTTCTGTGTTTCTCTGAGTTCAAATGAACAGTATATATTTAGCTGATGATTAATGATAAGTAACTGCAATTGACATGAAACAAAATTCAAATCAAGTAAAAATCACAGTTTATGGGAGAAAGTGGACAAATAATACTGAATTAAGTAAGCATTTTCCCCCCTAGAATTTTGATCGAAGATTATAATTAAATCCAGAGTTGGTTAATCTTTTGTGTAACTTTTTTGAAAGAGTTCTACATTGAAGAAACAAGATTTTTTAAAAAATGGTAATTGTTCCCATTTAAACCTGCTACAGCTGAAGAAATGAGCTCTCAAAGGCTCAGGAGCCTCATTGTCAGCCCTGACAAAAAACCAGCAAAATCTAAGCTAAATACAGTGTATGTACATTTGTTGATAGAACATGTGGAAATGAGGGTTAAAACTGGTAAATCCTGAGGGATAATATTGGTTTCTTGTATAAGCACTGGAAAGTTTAAATTTTTTTTTAGATTGGCTTCTTCACACTAGTCTCAAGAGAACAATGAAAGGTGTGTGGGGAGAAAAAATCAACCAGTGCTTTCATATTGTTTTTTTTTTCTTTTTAATACCTTGGTTTCAGTATGAAAATGGTTTTTAAAGGCTCTGCATAAATTATTGTGTATCTGCCCTATCTGGAATAGCTTTTTATTTGAACTAATTGAAAAATGAAAATAAAAGCACTGACATTACAACAGTGAAACATTTCAGCCTTGTTAATACTGTTCAATGATGTGGAAAACAATCATGAAGAGAGGAAAGCTTTTCTCTACAGAATTTCCATTAAAATACGTTTCTCAGCAAGAACATTTAGTGCTGTACCTTAAATATCTGAACATGTCAATTCTAATTCCTATTAAACAGAAGGCTTGATTAGCATGGGCAATTTCAGAACGACTTATTTTTCTTATCTTATCAATCAGTTATTGAGCATGTCATGCCCAAAGTGCCATTTAATTTTTCTGCACTTACAACTTTCAATTTGAAGCCAGCATCTATTGCTCAGAGCTACTCAGTGGATACAAATGCAAATGCCTTAATTACATTAATTACATATGTTTGCATACACACGTGATAAGAAGCTGGAGAGTTCCTTGAATATTTCCTAACGCGTATTATTATTTCTTGCTGCACCCTGTTATTATCATTACAGTAGGATTTCTTTTTCTATCGCTACCTTGAAATAAAACTTGGTTGTTTTGTTTTTTTTTTCTTTTCCTTTTAAAAATTCTCTCTTCCAGGTTAATGTGGAAGGTGTCCACTGTGACAGGTGCAAGTCTGGTACATTTGGTCTCTCTGCCAGAAACCCACTTGGCTGCAGCAGTTGCTATTGCTTTGGCCTGACTACACAGTGCAGCGAGGCGAGGGGGCTGATCCGCGTGTGGGTGAGTAGGAAACTGCTGAGCCATGTAATGCGATAATGTTGTTTCCTGCTGGCATCTTTTAGTCAGGCACTGAGAGGTAGCTAGAAAACGGCCAAACATTTAAGCAATTGCTTTCCTCTTTATGCTTTGAGGAGTGGTGAGAGAGGTATGTTCCATTAGACAATTGGGGTCAGGACATTAAAAGGAATTAAGTAGATAAGAAAATGAGTGATAGGATAGCTGACATTCAGCCAAAGTAAAGCTATTAAACCCCAAGAAAGGGCAAGCTAGTCATGTAGGGAAATTATGTGGTCGAATGCATTGCAATATAATCTCTGGTACGTGATACACAGTTTACCCAGGTGTATTCAAGGGTCACAAATGTTGTCCGGCATAAATTCCCCATAGTTCAGTTAATCTGTTTATTTTCCTTATTGGTTTTGTTGTTTTGGTGGGGTTTTCTTTTATTTTTAAAAAAGATCTTATTGAAGCTTTATTTAAATTCAAGCATGGAAAGGTATAGTCCATCAGAGCAAAGAAAAAGCTCTACACCTGTTTGTGGAAGAGGGCCTTGAGATCTATGCTGGACTGAAAACTAAGGCAGACTAGATGTCTCCATTTATCTGTACAACCAGCACAAAATGCACATTGAGACTGCTGCCATGCCAGCTCCTCAGTTGCATTCTGGAGGAGAGATTTCTAATGGAAAATGATTAGTTCTATCCCCATGTATGGTCACTCACATCTCTGCTTGAAAGAATGCCAAGCGTAGAAGGAATATCTGCCTAATGCAAATCAGCCAAAGCCCTAGACTAGTCATGTGCGACCATCAGTTAGATAAGGATACTTTAGGTGAAATCAAGTTAATCTCTCTTGCTTAATATAATATGGATGGCACTTATTCTCCCCTTCAGTGTTCAATCTTGTAGCACCTCTTTCTCTTCCCAGTGGATGAAGTGATTTATTATGATCTGACCCAGTTTTTCTCATTATTTCAGTTTTGCCCATCATATGCTGCTAGACTGGAGATGAAAGGCTGTAGAAGGCTGACAAGTTATAAAATTTAATAAAGTTCCATAACAGCAACAGTTCTGGATAATTGTGCTTTCACCTTTGTGGCAGCACAAAGCAAAAAAAACATTAAACCCCCTGATTATTTTGTTTCTCTTGATTAAATTCCTTTTGTATTTATGCTCATATCTAAAGAAGTGTATGTCCATGTTGCATCTAGTATTTGGTACTCTCATCTGTTTCAGAATTGATACAGAACTGTAAAATGAGACTGTTCTGCCAGCTGCTAGTGGCTATTTTGGATACTCTCAGGCGCTTCAAATGAACATTAGACTTGTTTAAACAAGCAAATCCTGTTTTATATGACAATAAGGCATGGCTGATGAATGATCTGAAATTCAGATATGTTGACCCTTTTATTGGCATTTAAAGTATTAAACAGTAAAATACATTTATGATACGAAATCAGTAAATCTCATTTAGGGTTGGCAATGTTAGGAGTGCTTCCATGTCTGATCAGTCCGTAAATGCTGCTGTAAATAGAAGTATCAGGATACTGAAAGTACAGTCCAGGATCTGATTGATTCCTCATTACCTGACTCCTATCTCATAAACCAGTTTGTTGATGATATGACTGTTACCTGCATTTCTTTATCTTCCTCACTCTTTGGGAGAAAGCAATATTGATACCAGCCCTTTGGATCTGTTCACACATTCCCTGAGATACTTCCATTGGCACAGAATTACTATGACTCTTACTACAGTTTTTTATCAAAATAATGATTTCAGAATAATGCTAATGAGACTTTGTCATCCAGTCTAAGAAAATTTCAAGCATATAAGTGGCATCCTTGCATTTTTTTAGTAAAGCTGAATTTAGAGTTACAGAAACTTTCACTGAAGGCTTCACTCTCTGTACATTTCCTGGAGAACATTTAGCTTGAATATTGCATAGAAGTATCAAGGGAATGGGCACTGTGTTTTACAGCTCTGGTGATGTATAACTGGTGGTGAGAACTCTGCTTCTTTGTAAGGTAACATTTCTCACAATCTGAACAAAAGAGGCCTGAAACTAAAATAGCACTATGAAAATCACTTGAATAAAATTCATGGAATCACCTCCTGATTAAAGTAGTTTAACCAGTGCTGCTACATTCTTTGTTAACATGAGGACAAGGTGCAAAAGGCTCAAGGGGAAAGTCATTATTAGCACTGCTCATATCTGAAGGAGTAGTAAGACTGCTTTGTGACAAATTGCTCATGATGTGAAATGAAATTACCTAGAAGTAATTTTTTAAAGAGCTGGAATTTAAAGGCTAACACTTCATGGGGAAAAACAGAGTTAATTTTCTTCTCTATTTTTTCAAATATGCATAGGTGACCTTGAAGCCAGAGCAAATGATTCTGCCACTGGTGGATGAAAATCTTCAGCGTACCACTCTTTCAGGGATTGCGTTCCAGCCTCCTGAAATAGTAGCAAATATAGAACAGGTGATGCAGGCTCTTCAGTCAGAACCTGTTTACTGGAGGCTTCCAGAGCAGTTTGAGGGACGAAAGGTAAATCTAAAGCTCCACTGAATACTGACTTGGGTCTTTTTTTTTTTTTTCTTTTGATCTTATTTTATTATTTTACAATGCCTTTTTTCTCTCCCAATAAGCATGTCTTCACACAGTGGAAGGTACTTCCAAAGAAAGTAAATGCTATTCCCTTATTAAAAATTATTTGCTCTGTTACTATGGAAATTCATAAAGTAACATGAACAATATTTTGAATGTTAATCTCTGTAAATATCTATGTCTATTTTTCCACAGGATAAATTTTCTCATAAAAATATTATTTGAAAAGTTAAGCTGCACAAATTTAACATAACACTCTTGGAATTTTTTGTTTCTCTCATTTTTAAGAAAAAAAATCTGATATTTGTAGATTACATGTGAGAAAATGATTGAAAGAACTGTCCTTTTGGACGTTGTTATGCACCTCTGTAGCAATTTATTTTGCACATTTGATATTCCTTGGTTTGGTGGAACACCAAGGCACATATAAGGAAATAGGTAACATACTGGTTTTAGTGTAATATAATAACAAATTGTTGATGAGTGTTTTTGAACACAGCCCTTGTCCCCAGATAGTTCCACAAGTGCATATTGCTATTTTCTACCACGCATGCATTCATCAGGCTGCACATAGGTGCAGAGCACATCTAGCTCCTTCCCAGGAATTTATTTTTAGCTAACTGAAAATGAGATTTGTTTTTGTGCTTTGCTAGCTGACCGCTTATGGAGGAAAACTGAAATATGCCATCTACTTTGAAGCACGAGAAGAGACAGGTTTTACTACTTACTCCCCACAAGTCATCATAAGAGGTGGGCCTCCCACAAATACGAGAATTATTGTTCGGCATATGGCTGCCCCTCTGATAGGCCAACTGACAAGGCATGAGATAGAGATGACAGAGGTAACATTTCCATCTGCTTTTTTAGCCCAAAAGTTAAGCACAAGGTTTTTTTGAATATTGTTAATAATCTGTCTTTTGTGTTTCTGTCTTTCAGCATGAATGGGAATATTATGGTGATGACCAAAGAGGCCGAAATCCTGTACCCTGGGAATATCGTCATGGTAACCCAGGTCTCAACAGGACAATGTCTCAGGGAGATTTCACCTGGAGATATTATGGAGATGACTCAAGACCAAGTAGAACTGTATCCCGGGAAGACTTCATGAATGTGTTGTATGATGTTCATTACATTCTTATCAAGGCAACTCATGGCAATATCATGAGGCAGAGCAGGTAACTCTTTCATGCAGTGATCTGAAATAGTGCAGTAGTCAGATAACCTCAAAGACCTCCCAGCTAGTCCCAGTAGAATTTGTATTCATGACACCAGCTATAAGCCATTGCTGAGAAGAAGGAGCAGAAGGAATTTGCATTTGGCATAGCAGAAGACACAGAAGAAAGGAGTTTTATGCACTAGATTTAAATCACACTAGGCAAGTGGAATCTCTATTTTCAAGATCCTAGAAGAGAAAACACATGTAGGCACAGACATTCTGAAACAAACCTAGTGTATTTTTTGAGTAAAGGTCTACTTTATGAAAACATGATGATGTAATTAAATATAAATGTTAGCACATGAAGGAATTTTCTCCTGCAAGTGGGAAATTAAATATATTAAGGTCAGATGCAACATCTTCTATTCAATCTATTAATGAATAAGTTATGCAAAAAAGTTAACACCATTTGAAGTGGACATCGGGCAACGACATGACAGAAACAGTACAAAAATCTCTGCAATCTAGAGGTCAGCTGTAAGATTTACACTGAAAGTAGCAGTCAGTTGAGCAAGGAACAACTGCTTAGTTATCTATTCTTCAAAGAGGAGTCTGTTGTTTACAACATATCACCATGTGAACATGATTCAGTAACAATATTCTTGTTGAGAAATGCTAATTCTCTATCTGCATGTATAAATAGATATGGCCTGCAAAGTTGAAAAAAACCCCAACTTCTTTTATTTCCACCCAACACTAGTAAAGTCTAAGTGTGAAGTTCTGGTTAATGGAATTCAAGAAAACACTTATTAAAAGGCTTGGAGGTTATCAGTGGCCATCATCACAGGTTAGAAAACATGACATGTGAGAGAAAATATAAAAACTAGATATGTTTAGAAACTAGTGCGGGTGTTTGAGGCTGCTTACCAGCTAGCTAGCTCAGGAATCCACATTCGGGGTACAGCTTTGTACCTTTTATGTTCTGTGGGTCTGAACCTCAAGCAGAAGCGTGGCAAATGGTGTGGAAGAAAGGGGGGACTCTCACGTGGGTTTCACTAGGCTTTATTCCACCCAGAGGGCTGTACAGGGGGTGTAGACAGAGCAGAGGAGAATCTAGAACCAATCCAGGGAAGGGGGGGTGTGACCCAGAACAGAGGACAATTAGAAAAACAATCTATGAATAAAAAGGGGAGCGGGGAACTTGAAAGCTTGCCAAATCACCCTGAAGCCTCGCTAGAACTTTCAAGGCTTTAGGGCAGGATGGCAGTGTGATTGACACAACCCACCACCAGGGAAAGATCAAGGGGGTTTAACCATGGGGATGTAGGAACAAACATTATAAAACAGATAATAAAAGCATACAGAATTTTGGGAAACCCAAAATGCACACCACAACAAACTAGAAATTGCTTTAAGATGCTTAAAATTTTGTCACAGAAAAAAAAAAAAAAAAAAAAAAAAAAAAAAAAAAAAAAAAAAAAAAAAAAAAGGAAAGAATGAGATCTCTGTTGCCATGGTGGGTAAGTCAAAAAGAAAAATGAACTTAAACGTCAGCAGGAAAGATTCACATTAGACATGAAAGATAAACTGCAGGGTGTAGAGAAGTTCTAGAATAGCTTACATAGACTATTGCATAAAGTTTTAATAATTAATACACAATATCCTTTGCAATCAAAATTTATTGGCAAGGGGATGGGAATAATCAGAGATAAACTCCAAAGGTCTCCACAAGTCCTTTTTATGATTCTGTCATAGAAATGATAGGGTAAAATCATTTCTAGTTTTCTAGGGTGCAAATTGGTCTTTAAGAGCCTTGCCTTTGGAGTTTGAAGATGAATAGTAGGGACAGATACCATGCAACTTCACAACACTGTGTGACAGAAAAGAATCATGGTTGCTGCTATTGTTTGTCTTTAAAGTATATAATTTACAGAAAAGTATTCATGTAGCTTGCCCTGGCTAGATGCTAAAAATTAGTAACAGATGCCATAAGTGTTTAACATTGGTTTAATTTATTTTTGGCATAGTCCATTTAGGATATTGTATTACAAGCAAGGGGATTCCCAGGAAAAGAGTTATGAAGGTAACCCAAATGCAATGTGGAAAATTTGAGAAGCATATTCATGTTTCATATATGTTTCTCCCTTCCCTCTAAGCAGTACAGATCTTAGTTTAACTGTGGAAGCAAAAATTGAGTACTATCTCAGCTGGAGCATCAAAAGGAAAGTTAAGACAGCAAAGCTGATTTTGTTCTGAGGTGTATGTGACTCCTGTGGCTGTGCCAGGCCTTCACTACACCACCATTTATCAAGGTTACCCAATAATGAGGCAGTCAGAACAGGGGAGGACTTTTCAGTTCCAAGGCAGGTTTGCAAGGTGTCACTTAAAGAACCAGAATAAATCTTTACAGTGTGACATTTCAGAATGTGACATTTTGTGACAGCAGAGCTTAGCAAACAGTTCATCTGGTCTTTCTGGTAACTCTCCATCTGAAGTCATAACCTTGCATATAATTCTGTATTTGATTTTGGAGGAGGTTATGTTACAATGGATTTTTATGATCTGTCTAGTTTCAAAGTTAACATTTATCACATGGCATCTGAGACTTTATGTAGAATATAGCGGGAATAAATTATAATTTTTTTCAAGTTAGCACCTTGAATAATTTCAGTTGAAGTTTTGCGTAAGACTAAAATATAAATCCCCAAAAATGTTTTTAAAGGTTAGTGAAATATTACCTTGCACAAGAATTGAAGGCTTTTATTAAAAATAAGCTGAGGCCCTCTAAAGAACAATATTTGTACTCAAATTTAAACATATGTTTGAATTAAGTGACTTACAATAAAACATTTGTTTAAATAGAGTGTGTTGTGCTTTCCAAATAAGGGCCCCGTTTTAAACTGTTAAAGCTTCTCTTTTCACTTGACTATGCATGGCAGAAAATTGTATATAAAGCTAAAGTATCTGCGCATGGGAGGAGGAAACAATATATATGAAGTCATTTTACATTTTTTTAGGTTTTAATAGTGCTTTAATTTCAATTGCAAACTTTAAATGCTGCAGGTAAATGATAAACCATAGGAAAAACATTTTAAAATAAAGTCAAAGTAGCAGCGGCAATTGGGAACATAAAAATAGCTTCATTCTAGTGTTAGCACTCTATTAGCTAAACAGTTTAGTAGCAATGCTAATGTTTCTGCTTCCAAGCTGCAACATTATTAGTGATTTAGAGGTTTCTGCTCAGAATCCCAACCCAAACATTTTTCTCCTGTATTGTTCATTTTGTTGCCCTCGTTTTCACATTCAACACTTTAAATGGAAACATTGCTTGTATTAGATTTTGTTTTACAACAGGGCTGTGATAATAAATTTCTTGAATTGAAGTATACTTTCAATTTCACTGCAAATTATTTCAATATTCCCAACAGTGATCAGGTAGCAGTTGTTTGCTGCCTAATAGACAGTTTCCAAAAATCAGCTATTCTTGACCTTCCTTAAGTAATGTTTTCAGACAAAAAATAAGTAGTTTTCTGGTGCTAGAGTTTATTGTTATCTGAATACAGCTCTATGACAATGAACACTTTTTCAACTGTGTCCTCATTTTTGAGGATGATGGAGAGGCAGATTTCATTTTCTTTTCCCGTTAAATGTACAGAGATTTTAATGTAACTTTATATTGACATATCGGATCTGAATGATTTTGCCCTCTTTATTTTCAGTCTTCTGTCTTGACCTGGCTTTGTTTGCTTGGGGTTTTTTTTGTTCAATTTCCCTGGTTGAGTGAACCCCTTTCTTCAGGTAATAAGAAGAGCGCATAGGGTTTAAGTTACTAGATTGCTTTGGGGATTTTTATATTGACACAAGGTTATCGTGTGGGTCTGGTCATGTAAGCTCAGTCACAAAACTCTCATCTAGTTCAGTAGTGGGCATTTGCTTTTCTTCCATTCATCCTGACATTGGTACCTATATGGCAATGAGCAGGACAGCATCACCCAGTCCCCCAGGAATCAAGGTCTGGGAGAAGTTGAACAGGCTGTGAGCATGAGGAGGAGGTGAGCAGCTCTGTGAGCTCCTCTCAATTAGCAGCATTGTGTTCAGACCTAGTGAATAGACTCTACCTGTATTATTGACATTTATTCAGCCAGTTAGTCAGACAATCCTTGACATTTTATCTTAGGTTAGCATTATATTTGAAGCTTTAAAATTTACACTGTTCTGCACATTTTGTTTGTCTGAGGCAATAGATGTTCCAGATCAAAACATTCATTTAAGCAAACTAACAAATCCCCAAAATAAAGAAGTAAGCTAAAGTACAGCATTCTGATACATTGGGATTAAGTGTATTTCATTAGATTTTATATTTGTTGTCTTTGTCCATGATGTACTCAACCCTATTTAGCAGATCAATATTCATGCTGGAAAGACAAGGAGTGGTTGGGAGGCAACGATACTATTATTATTATTATTATTAATACAATTTAAAAATGTTTGGAAAGTTAAAATTATAGAAATATATCCCTTTCTGATATTAGCAGTTCCTTCTGTAGTAGTGTTTCATGCTTGCTTTATTTTTCATTTATATATCTCAATAATCCTAAAAATTTTTTTCAAAAAAAGATACCTAGCTACTGATCTTAAAATTTCTACTCAAAAGGCAAATGTCCAATGTTTTTGAAGTCTGTTCTAGAGCTTGCTAGGTTGCTTTAGTTGCCGAGGATAGATTTTATTTTATTTTTTAAATAGTTGCCTCATTAAAAGCTCATTAAGAGGGTAATTTTACTGCCATACCCCTGAGAGTCATCAATTTCTTAATGAATCCCTCCAAATGAAGAATCAGATATGAAATTTTATATGTTAACTTTTGTTAGTTTGGCTGAAAAGAGATTAAAGAAAGTGTTAGAGTCAAGCTGGAGATTTAGTTAGTTATACTATTGCCTAGAACTAGAAAATGAGACTAGAGGTGGTGTTAACTTTAAAGTTCCTTGGGAGATGCAAAAACCAGTGCTGTTTGTCTGCTGGAGATCAAGAATCCTACAAACACAAAATGAGAATGTTTCCTCCCATGCCAGCTGACTGTGAAGTAACTGGATTTGGGTTAGTGCTTGACTAATCTCATTAGAGGTGTTTTCTCCTTTTTTCCAGGATTTCTGAGATCGCATTGGAAGTTGCTGAAGGGGGCCCTGTGTCCGGGATGGCTCCTCAGGCTTACTTGATAGAGAAATGTGACTGCCCATTGGGTTATTCTGGTCTGTCCTGTGAGGTACAGTACTAACCTAACTCCCAGGGAAAGTCTTTGTACCTTCCCTGGTCCTTTCACTGGCAAGGTGTGAATAGTAATTGAGTGTGAATTCGTTTAACTGGCAGCAACTCTCCCTTAATTTAATTACTTATTTTCTATCACAGATATTTCTCTCACAGGGAATTTCAGCCCTTTTTTTTTTTTATTGCTGTGGACAAATATCCCTCTGAAACCATGGCAATGACTCAAATACTTAGAATACAGGAAAGTGAGCTTTACTGTGACAGCATCACTGAGGCTGAATTGCATGACTAATGCTAACAGATCAAGCCTTCTTGAACAGATAAGGGTATAATACTCTTGTAATAGTAAAATACTAACTTACTGAACACTAGGAGAGAAGTGCTGGTGACCTAGTGCTCTAAGTGACCTAGGTGCTCCTTATTCATGCCTTATGTTTATTTATTTACTTGCAATTTCATGCTGAAGTTTACATATATCAAAAGTACCCAGGTGTTCTAGAGAATCAGCTGACTTTTATATCCTTTTGTAAAATGGATTACTATAGGTACCAGAGAAATTGTTTAAGATATAATACATTGACTGCAGAATAGAAGTTAATGTTTCTGACTGTCCATGGACTTGATGTTGAGACTGTCAATCTTCCTGGGTGCAGAATACCATGCTTTCATTTTTAATCAGCACAAGCAATTCTAAATTCACTGGTTCAATTGTTAGGTGGAGGTAGCAGGGAACAGCACCTTGAGTATTCTGCAAATGCCTCAAACATCCTAAGTGGGATCTTGTAAGGGTTTCCTCCAAACTAGCAATGGGAGAAAAACTGAAGTAAATTAAGGGAAAGAGACCTTTTAATCTGTGAGAACTCTGATCCCTTTGGATGTTATACATGATTGTGTTATGCAGTGAATAAGTCAACAGAATCAGTAAGCTCATAAGAAAGGTGTGCAAGAAAGTGAATGAAGTAATTTTCTTTGCACACTATTTCAATAAGAGAATACACCTGAACTTGTGTAAATACATAAGAAATTAATGGACTCCATTTTCTAACATTTGCTTAGAAGTACAGACTTTTTTTTTAATTACTGGAGGAAATTGAATTGTTGAAGAAAAATATATGATAATGTAATTAGAACTTTTTTTTAATCCACACCCACCAGGGGCTCAATAAATGTCTCAATTGCAACTTTAATTGTGTGATCTTCACATATTCATAACTTTGTTTATTTTTTGTGTGCTCGGTGAAGGTTATGGTGTGTTCTGTGAAGGTTTATTTAATTTTAGCAGGAAAAAAAATCTGACACCCTGGCATTTTTTAAGCAGGTGTTAACAGAGTGCATGTATCTGTGCCATCCTTTATCTGTATAATAGTATTATGAAGACTATATGCACAGCATTTTTTACTAAAAGTGACATTTATATCCTCTCACCCTGTTATTCACCCCTTTTTTTTTTTTCGACGCCTAGCTGTAGGCTGCAGAAGCAGTGGTAAGAATTTTCCTAATGGCTGCTTCTGAAAATCTTCCAAACTAGCAATTAAAAATATGGTCTGTTTTATCATTTGTCTGTGTTTTATGTCATCTCAGAAATGCTTCAATCAAAATAGGTGATAAGACTGTCAATGGCATATCAGAAACCACCTCCCCGCCCCCAGATCCCAGTTTTCTTTGAGGACGTGCCATGTATTTATAATCTGATTCTGAAGTTGTTCAGAACTTGTAAAGCTGTGTTTTGTGCCTTGTTTGGACAAGTACACTTGTGGGGATAAGAGAGGGAGGGGGAAAAATGATATTTTAGTAAGAAACACAATTACTTTCATTTGAGATTATTTATCTAGGTTAGAGTTCTTCACAAACCATGAAAAAGAAGATAGACTGTTTCTATGCTTCAGGGAACTTAATGCGGTCTAAGTCAAAATAGAAGTGGAAAAGCAGAAATGAGTTAAGATTAATTTCTTTGTGATTCTAAAGAAAATAATTGTGTTTATATTTTTTCCATAACTTAGACTCCTGGAGGTTTTGGCAATTATTATAAAACTGTCAGAGTGGTGGTATATGAATAAATCTAGCATTTCAGCTAGTGCTTCACTGAAGAATCCTGCTTTTGGTCACAAAAATTACTTCAGAGTCTCTTCTGTTTTATTATTGCTGTGTGAAAAGTGCACTACTCCTATTCTTTCCAAAAAGTAGAAATTGTGGTCATCAGCAGGAAATGACCTCATCAGCCAGCCTTCACAGGCTCCTAGCACCACTCGGTGGTGGGATTCATACACGGGACAAGTGACTTCTCTGTAGGCACTTACCCCTAATGGTCTCAACTGTCAAAATGTTCCTGTTTGTGTTTTTATGCTGCCATAGCTGTGTGCTTCCTGAGAGCTGTGTAAGGGCTTCCACAGGACTGTGTAATAAGCCTGAAATAAAGATCAAGTGTTTGATTTTGCATGTGTCAGCTTTGCTAGCAGTTTTTACATTATTCTTGGAATTTTATTGCCAAGCTGCAGTAGAGGAGACTTAGTGATGGATAAACTTGGTTTGAGTCTGATAGTCTCAAGACATGGTAAACCTTTAAGATTTTGAATTCTCTACTTTTAAATTATATAGCTATAAATAATGCAGCTGTGCAGCCATTTTCTTGTTTATTATTTGGCTTTTGCTTGTTATCCATCGGGTAGTCTGTAGGCAGATACTAGTATGTCGAACCTGAAAAACATAGCAGGGATGAAGGAAACAGAATCATTGTGTTTGCTCTCCACAGTCCATGCAAAAAAAAAAAAAAAATATTTGGAAAACAAACTGTTTTCCTAAGTAATAAAGAGAATGATACTAAATGCACAGTGAGAACAGAAAGGTGTTCTGCATCTGAATGAAAGATCTCTCAAGCTGTAGTATAAAAACCTGATGCTGGTGGAGTGCTCCAAGGATTTTTCAGCCATGTTTCCAATTAGGGCTAGCTCTTGTTCTATGTAAAGTACTGTATATTGTTTGTAACACAGCTGGAAGCCTGTCAGAGTCTTTTCACAACTTGTAAAAACTGATGATTGGAAAGAGGAGCTTGCAATGCTCCCCATACACAGTCCGCTCTGTAATGATCTGTTTTCTTCTGCATCTTTTTTTATTTCAGTCATGCTCTCCAGGATTTTATAGGCTTCCATCTCCACCTACGGGAGGGACACCTGCTCAGTCCTTAGGCACCTGTGTTGTATGTCAGTGTCATGGACACAGCACTATGTGTGACCCTGAAACATCAGTTTGTCAGGTATTACACTTCTAAACTTTTGCACCAAGTTAAACTGAATGTAAAATTCCTAAATTGTGCACTAATCTAAAGAAACAGAAGACAATATTTTAATGCAATTTTGCCTAAATAGCTAAAGTGTCAAAATTCAGGGAGTTCAAAAGCAAAATTTTGAAGTTTTCTGTTCTGATTCTCCAGAGTGCTTTTTCAGCCCTGAATTACTATTTGTGTAAAAAGAAAAACTAGACACCTGCAAAACAAAGAAACAATGTACTTGTATCATACAGTAAACACAATTCTGCTCTTACAGGCAATAACATGCATGACCTGGTGCAGTAAGACTGAATTTTAATTATTGCTTCTTCTCCAATGGCTGGAACAAAGGCGGGAAGAAAGGGTGAATGGGATAAGAAATTCTGTAGGATACATCTGGGTAGCTGCAGACCTGTATTCTTGCTCCTTTTAAGCCTGTATATTACTCAGCAGGCATTTGATAGAAGCTTAAAGCAAGCATTCCCACTGAGAATCATATCAGGGAAATTATGTATTGAAATAAGTTTGAATCGCTAAGGCTGGGAGCAGAATGTTGTCTGCTTTCTTGTAATCATCAGACGCAGCTTTCATTCTATCTCCTTCCTTGGCAGGATTGTCAGCACAATACTGCTGGTCACCACTGTGAGAGATGTGCACCGGGATTTTACGGCATTGTCCAAGGCTCTCTGGATGACTGTCAGCCTTGTGCTTGTCCCCTACCCATTTCTAGTAACAAGTAAGTCAGCAAACTCACAGTGCAAAATTGCCTTTCCAGCAAGCAAACTAGTTTCTAGTAACAAATAAGCAGTTCTAGTAACAAGTAAGTAAAAAAACTCATGGAGAATTGCCTTTCCAGCAAGCCAGAGCTTCCTTCTGGGCTCTCTATGTCCTTTTTCAGGTGGCTGGCTACAGAAGAATTGCCTCATGAAAGCTATACTAAAAATTTCTTATCTACTTTCGCTAATTGATCTTCCTTTAAAAGTCAGAAATTGCTCCCTTGCTAATTTGTGATGAATAAATTAATAAGTGCTAGAAAATGCAATACTCAAGATAATGAGTGTGCATTATAAAGATATTCTCATAAATGGAGCTAGAGCAGAACCCAAGTACAGTGTGGCCACAAGGGAGCTGCAAAAAGTCTTATACTCATATATTATGTTGGTATAAATGTGTTACAGTGCCTTTCTTGCTCCACTATGGAATTTATTGATTCCTTATTTAATGTTACATGAGTTTTAGGCAATTTGTGAAAGATAGAATAATTTAAAAGCATTATAGCTATTGCAGCATAAATTTTATTGATTGCTGTATGCTAATGAGCCTTTCCACAATGCTTCTGCATGTGTTCCCAACAGATGATACTTTAGCATTTGAGATTTGTTTGCTGTTTTGCTGAGAAGCTCTTAATGATATTTGGCATCATACTGTAGTAGTGCTCTGAACAGGTTTGTGTTTCATGATTGTGCTTTTGAAAACCTGGAAGTGTTCCGTAAAACCATTTTTCCGTGTTTTGTCTGGCCTTTAGGATGTTTTAGTGAGGATCTCAGTCAGAGTAGATGAGAATGTAAGGGGTTTCTTTTTCTTCTTACTTCATTTTATCATTTTGGATTGGTCTTGAGTTTATTTTGGAGGATGAAAGTCCTTTCTCAAACATTATTATATAAAGACATCATGATCTTTCATCCACAGCAAGAATTTTCAAGAATACTTTCAAATCTCAGGTATTTAAAGAAATATCTGTTATCTCAGAAAGTTATAATACATTCTTAACAAGTTTTTCTGAGCTTTGCCTATTTCGTGAGTGTTTTCTGTTGCAACTTGATTATGTGTTCTATTAGTATCAGAAAAGCACATTTAAGTTGCAAAGAACGAGATCAACCAAACTTCTCAGTTTTGCAAATCAGCAAATATTGGAAAAAATTTTATGTTACTGACTGGCAGTATGAAGAACTGCAAATATTCCATTCTATTTGTTTGCTTGTTTGTTTGTTTTTTGGTTGGTTTGGGTTTTTTTATGGGGCTTAGGAACCTTTGGTTGCCCAGAAATGTATGTATCAGAATAGAAAATGAGCCAGACTCTTCAGCTGGTGTTTGTGGCACCATGCTACAAGAATTTAGACGTATTCTCCACACTGTGCTCCTGAGGTCATTTCAGTATCTTATCTAAAACCCAGCATGAACTCAGGAAGTGGATTTTGCTGAAGTCCTCTATAGGTGAGAAATGTGTGCTTTGTGGGTAGTACGTGTAACGCAGAGTCATAGAATGGTTTGGGTTGGAAGAGACCTAAAAATCATCTAACTCGAACCCTCCTGCCATAGGCAGGGCACCTTCCACTAGACGAGGTTTCTCAAAGCCCCATCCAACCTGGCCATGAAGACTTCAAGGGACTGGGGCATGCATCACTTCATTGGGCAGCCTGTTTCATTCTCTCACCACCCTCTGAGTAAAGAATTTCCTCCTAACATCTAATCTATGTTTCCTCTCTAATAGTTTAAAACCATTTCTTGTTGTCTTATCTCCATCTTTTTTTAAAAGCTCCCTTTAGGTGTCCTAGGTGCATGCTCAAATTGCTGAGCTGCCTGAGGGAGAGCAAGCAAAGTGCCCTTACCTCAATTAGTCACACAGCCTGCATGGCTGTGGGTGTTGTCAGAGCCTTTTGTGTCATGCTCACATGAAAGCGATCATGAGACTCTCTTGTTTCATAAACCTTCACAGGAGATAAGAGAATAACACCTAGTCTGTATATAATTTAATAAAAACACTTAATCATGAGGTAGTCATCCAATTTCTTAGTGCTATTGAGAAAGGAGTCAGATCCAAGCATGTCGAGGAACAGAACTGCTTGTGTTTTATAGAGCTTAACTCAGATGTCTCTAGACATCATGGAAGGGATTTCTATTTCTGTCAGCTGCAGCCATCAACAACTTTGGGAGCTGTATAGTAAATATAGTGTACACCTCACTCATGTTAAACCTAAAGGAAAACACCATTGGAGAGAGGGCAGGGAAGGAGATGCTTCAGATATGTGTATAAGTCTGTCTGTGCATGTCCATTTTCCAGTGGTGATAGATTATGCCTGAATAATTGGTTTAGACTAAATGCCTGACTTTTAGATGGATAGTGTGGCATAGATTCATTCCATAAAGCCACAGTATTAGGTGGAAAATGAGAGTATCAGACCTTAGATTTGTATCTTGTGCAGATCAGTTAAAGCTCGTCAAGATGCTATTAAGGAAAAAGTGTACCTGCAGCTATTTTATGGTAGTCAAGTAATCATAATCTACATGAAATACAGATAGCTAATGAGCTATCTCATTAGCTTGCTATGTCATGACTGATACGATAGTATTTGTGAATGGTATAGTGCAATTATTTTTATTTCTGAAATTGTATAAATCTCCACTAAAGTTTTAAATACTACGTTTATAGTGCTGTACAATCAGCAGTCAGCTTCAAACATGATGAGCTGGGGAAAAAGAAAAAAAAAGAACAGAGAGACCAAATTGTTCCTGGTATGGATTTATTTTTATGGAGTTGAAAATGTGTTGGATAATGAGTTTGTGAGTAATAGATCAATTTGTTTACATTTTTTGCAAAGGCATAACTTTATATACTTGTTCAAGCACTATTGATTTAATGCATTATGAGCAAGTTAGATGAGGATGCTGACTGTACTGCACCTAGAAGGAGCCCTGGGCTCACTGCTAGCCACCTCTGTGCTTTTCTAGTTGTTCTTTCACAAAGAGCTGAGAGAGTTTTATGGTTTTGCAGCTTCTTAATATTTAGTTCTGTTCTTTTGCCTTACCTGCCCTTTTTGTTTGTTTTAACTGCCTTTGCAGGCGCTTAATACACTAATATTTCAACTGAATGCTACTTTGCACAGTGCCCACAGGTACACACTACAGGCAGTAGTAAAGTGACTTAGAAAAGATAGCATTCAATGATTAAAATAAGATCTCTGTCTGATCATGAAGGAGGTAGTTTTCAGGTTTCTTTTCTCTGTAGACTGGACTTTCCTCATACATCCTTGAGAAGATCATCTAATGCTGCCTTTTTGGAAGATTCCACACAGCTATGACTTAGGTTCCTTTTTCCTCTTTATATCTTACCTTCAGATAAACTCTTCCCAGCTTCTCTCATTTCATTGAAAAGAAAATGAAATCAGACTGGAAAGACTGACTGTTCATTAGCTCAGTTTCTAAATCTTTTGTTTCACATCCTTCCCAGTGCTTCCTTTGCTTGCTCACTGGGATTGACAGCACTGTTCAATCACACAAGCCTACAGCGTGGGCATTGCTCACTCCATCCCCTTGGACACAGCCCTTAGAGCTTTTGTCCAAACTGTGCAAGTGTCACAGCAAGGCATTCACAGAAACTGTAATAGAAAGGAGAGACCTCTCACAGGTTTTTACAAACAGGTAAGAAAATGCTGCCATTTACATTAAGAGTGGAACTTCTTGGGCTCTTCTGCGCTGCCGTCCAACAGGAAATGATGCAAAAGAATAGAAAAAAATGCTTTATTTACTTTTGTTTTAGTTTTAGCCCTACTTGCGTTGCTGAAGGACCTAGTGACTACCGGTGTACTGCCTGCCCACCTGGATACGAAGGCCAGTACTGCCAAAGGTAGGATGAATGGAAAAAGCAGAGAGAGGGACAATGAAATGAGGAAAAGGCATGAAGGAGATAAATGTTTTTTGATATTACAAGCATGTATTTACTACTGTTTAAATACATGCCTTTGGATAATTTATTTCTCCTTTATATGCTGTTAAAACTCAGCCAGTGTAAATAATTTTTATATACAGCACTGTAAATTGATAATCAATGTTAGTTATTTCACAGATATTGTCCTGATCTTACTTTTTGATGTGTGAAGGTTTTTTTCCCTCCAGGGCTCAGAAGTTAAAAAAATTTATCTAATATTAGATGCCATGCTAATAGTGGATCTTGATGTCACTCATACCCTTTGTTTTAGTGACTCTTCTGCCCTCATGGGCATTGACTGTGAAAGACAGTTACATAAAAACATTTTAATTCCAAATTGTGAATTAATAACCTAAACAGCCTCTGTTGCCTCATCCATCAAAACACTGATGATCAAAATCGGCAAATGTCTACCAGATGTCATGTCTGACACAAAACACAAGTGGCCAGGTTCTATAGGCCAAACAATGGTAGTGGAGGAGTTTTATTGTTGTGGTTTAATAGAAATTTAGCCAAAAATTAAATTAACTTAAATCTGTGTCCTGATTAGAAGTCATTCTGTTGGAGAGTTTGCAATATTTCTCTCTTGGTCGTGAAGCAACCAAGATTTTTTTAATGGTTCATGAATGTTTGTATAATTTATGTTTAAAAAACTGCCAAGTATTCTTTGTGCACTGTGTCTCAAAACCTTGCTTTGTATTTGCAATGTCTAGATGTTCTCCTGGCTACACAGGAAACCCACAGGTTCCAGGAGGGTCCTGCCAGGCATGTGAGTGTGACCCATATGGTTCCCTGCCTGTCCCCTGTGATGCTGTCACTGGGCAGTGCACTTGCAGGCCTGGATTCACGGGGTGGAAGTGTGCTGGCTGTGAACATCGGCATGCACGCCATGGCACGAAATGCGTCTGTACGTATACTAATGGAATCTTGGATAACTCTTGATTGTGTTTGTCATGCTTCCTTGTGTAACAGTGAGTTGTGTGGGTTTCTTTGAAAATAATTGCCAGGTTTCTTACTACTTTGGCATCTCCTCATATTTTTTTTTATTTTTTTTTTCACAAGCCTTGAGATGTTAAGAAAAGTCTCAATAATTTTTAATATTACTATTGAAAATTGACAAAAAAACTTTGAAGAATTTCTTTTTGGCTTTTTGAAGTCTGTAATTTTGCTAAAGGTTGTCGCTAGTCTTGTGACAATATTTTCTCTTGGTGAATTTTTCTGTGTTGTCCTAAATGTGTAACCAGCAATTACAATGCTCTATGCCATGAGGCACACACAAAATTTTTACTAAGGTTTACTTGATCATCTTGGTTCAACAACCATCCATTGGAATTTAAACGATGTAAGGAATGACAGTACGCTATATCCAGCAAAGAGCTTCTTTTGCTGAAAAAGAGAACCAATAGCCTAAATCACCAATTTATATTTTACACTACTGCTATCTTTGTCCTGCCCTCAATTTTCGTACATACCAGGTGATTATCTTGTATTTTTGTTTGGATTCTTTTTCTTTATATTGGACAGTGTTTGTTTTGAGCCCACAATCTTATATCACATAATGTCGTATGCTTATATCTTATTAAAAAAAAAAATGTAGCAAAATCTTTCTAGAACTCAGCCCTGACTGAAGTAAGGCATTTTCCTCTTCCCCATCTCCCCCAGGATGTGGAGGGACTAGCCTTATTGTGATTTTATTTTTTTCCTCCAGTGCCAAGATTGTTAAATTTAAAGTAGAATATCAGTAAAGTTCCAGTAAGTCTACAGTATATAATATTTATTTATCTGTGCATATTTGAAAATATTGGCAAGGCACACTGAGCTAGTTTAACTGTTTTATCTTTAACTGGAGCTTTTTCTTGGAGAGTGAGCTGTCTGTGTGAGGGACATATAACATCAAGAAAAGTAGGTACCACCTACATTTTTTTTTTCCCACTTCTCCAAAGAATTCATTTCTTTTGTACCTCAATACCCAGAGGTGCACCCCTCTCTAGTATTAAAATGAAATGGTAACAACAAATTGCAAACATTTTAAAAGCAAATTGAAAAAATAAACAAGTGTTTAAAATGTCTGAAGGCATCAAATAATTCAAGAATGGAATGCATGTCTTCTTGGAGTGCTTAAAGAGGAAGATATTAGGCACAGAGGGTCAGGAACAATGCAGAACATTTTTTTGCCGAACCTAATGGTTGTGATCAGCTCTCAGACAGTCACCAGGACTTAGAACTAATCTTCTAAGGAATTTCATTGAAATAAGTGCTTTTGCATCAATCCTGAATAACAGGTAGAGATTATAGATTACTGGGAATATAGATATAATTGCTTCTATTTCTTTAGTATTAACAACATAGCATTGATTGATTGATTGATTGATTGATTGATTAAAAGTGTAGTTTACTTAAGAAAAATAAATTTCTAATGTCCCTGCAGTATGATGTAGTTTAGGACTTGATTCTGAACTTAAGCTCTATTTTGAACAGCAAAATGATTGCTACTGGAGTAGTAAGTAGTCCCTTTGCTGAAATAACTATGGTTTGAGTTCCATTTTCTGGTCTATGTGTCAAGGAGAATTGTAATTGCGAGTTAAGTCCATAAGTGTTACAGCTACAAAACTTTAAAATAAGGACTATGTTTTACAGAGTGGCATCTACATGAAAATTACCTCATTCTTCAATATCCTGAATAGCTCTTACATTATTGCCAGTATTATCTTATTTTTCCAATCACAGGCACGACTTAGTATGGTTTTTTATTAGTCTTTCACCTTATCAGTATTCTAAAAAGTCTTTTGGGTATCCAGTATGACAGAGTTTCATTGTACAAAACAGCCTAAGTGCAAGTTATCATTTATAACGGTTTTCCAATTTGTTAATCAGGTTATTTCATTGTGTGGGTAATAAGGTTAAAAATCCTATTTGTGAATAGAAAAAGCTGTTTGCAGGCAAATGAAATTTTCCACCTTTTTGCTTTGAAAGATGTCATTTGCTATAATCTCTGATTTAACTGCAACATATTTGAATGTGAGTGTTGAAATATACCTACACTATCTTTAGTGACATTTTTACTTTAACTAAGTAATCACTTTTCACCATAAAAACGTGTGCACATGGACATTTCATTTGACCACTAGAAGTGAGCAATCAAATGAGATTTCTTTTCTTTAGTCATAAAGATAAGAACCACCTATAGGAACAGATGGGATGTACTTTAAATCTCCCTATCACAGGAAGTAGTTTTTTACTGTTGATACCATATCAATAATAACCATATCATAAATTGCAAAAGCTGCAGTTTAGTATTTCAGTAGATATTTTATATGCCTGTTAGCTCATGCTGTATGATCTTCCTCTTGTTTAAAAATTCCTTGACACCCATATTACTCCAAACCTGCCTTTGCTAATGCAGTACCCCTGATCTGATAGAAAATAAGCCTGATCAATAACCTTGTAGCTTGTGGTTGACACAGGTCTGTGGCAAAGGCAGTGTGGCTAGCCTAGATTTTTGGGAATTCCCCGTGGTAAACAGTGTCTGGTATGTCACAGGCTTCAGAGTGCAGCTGTTGGTTAGAATTCATTGCTGCAGCCCCTAATGGGCTTTAATAGTCCTTGTCCTGTCAAAGAACCATTAGAAACACCTTTAGGGCAACCTTGAAGTTTTCCTTCCTTGCTCTCAGAATACTGAGCCATTCCAATCTGAGTTTAATGCAGCTGAGAATTTGATTCAGTATACAATATATTTTTGTTTTCATATATCAACCAATTGCAAAACACTCAGTAAATTCCCTTCTGACCATCTTCAGTTGTAATAAACCTTAAAAGTAAAAATAATAATACTCTAAATGTACAGAAAATTAATTAGTGTCAAGAGCAGAATCCTAGTTAAAATGAGCTGAATGCATGTACCTACTTCTGTTCATTTGCAGTAGCATTTCAACTACTGCAATTGCATTGTACCCATCAGAAGTGTGAAGAACCCCTAGTTAGGTGATAAAGTGGTCTAGCTTAAAGAAAATACATTCAACTACAGTCACCCATGTTTGAAAAAGTATTTGTAAATAGTGTAAGACATAGTGTGATTAAGCTGTCCTGTTAGTATGGTAAAATTAATGCTTAAGAAAGTGAAATTTTATTTTGGATATTTAAAAAGGAATAAGCATTTAAATAATGAATTTTTTGGCAAATTCTGTAAAAGGTCAACACACAGTATGACCTGAAAAACCAAATAATGCATATTTAAATCATATCAGAGAGGTATTTTAGTCAAATTATTGTAATGCATTCTTCTTTAAATATAACATTTAGATTTTAACATAGCCCTTATCATAAATATTCTAAAGATTTTTAAAGTGAAAATTTTTAGTGAAAAGGTGGGGGGAAAAAAAGCAAAGAGGCATGTTCACAAAATTTTCTGATATAGCTGAAAATCTGCTTTACTGGGTTCTTACAGGTTTTTTTCATTATGTATCATTTTTCAGTTACTTAGCACATGTGACTGTTCAGTGCTGTGTTATAACACTTATATTTTAGAGAGCTACAGGTAAAATAGAATATCTATTTATTTTGAAAGCCACTACTTAAAGGGGAAAATTTCACTTACTGATAAATAACAATGGCAAGATAATTATAGGTGCATGGCACAGACAGAATTCCATTCCCATTATATTCTTAGAACAGAACAATTTTGTTTTCTTTAGGATGCCATCAGGACATGAAAAATTATATCCAAAAAGTAGATTTATTTTTTAATAAGTAATACAAGAGTATGCTCTACTACACGTCATAAAAAATTCTCATGGCTAGTAACTAGATTATTTCCCCAGCTAAAGTAACTATCTATGTTGTCCTATACAGATATTCATAATACTCTGCTGATGAAAACTTTCTTACAAATTTTTGGATTCAAGCAAAACTTTGTAGGTTCATTTCCCTGCTGTTTTGAAAAATTCAGTACCCAAAGAATAAATAGTGATGGTTAGAAACTAATTTTAATAATGCTGCCAGCATCCTTGTGTACTGTCAAGTATGGGAAAGTTCTCCCGAATCTTCTCTCAGATTTTGAATCAAGCCTGTAGCAATCATACATGTCCTTAGAAATAGTAATCCTATTGTGTGTTTTCTGTTATACCTTGTGCCATTCCACTTCAGTTGTAGAGTTTGTAGTACATAAAATGAAGCCTAGATGGCAACGTTATTGAAACAATGACTCTGCTCACTGCTGTGCCATATTTCTGGAACAAAACGATCCTGGTGAGAACTTGGTTTTATTGTTGTGTGGCTCTATGTATTGTATGACAAGTCAGAACTCCCCTTATCTGTCGTAACTACAATGGAGATTTCAGAATAACAGGTCTACAATGTTTCGAGCTGTGTTGCAACAAACTACAAAACCTTTCCTTGGATGTGTGCTCCTGTCACAAGTGCTCCTTGGGGTCGAGTAAAAGCCTAAGTGTAAAACAGTTGATGTGACTGAACAGGAAGCAATCATGACACAGGGAGATCAAGCTGATATTTCATTGTTAGGAATTTTTCCTTAACTCAGTCTTGTGGGGCAAAAAAGAGAAAAAGATCCTCAGCCTTGCTGCAGTCAACAAACTTTCATCTTTATGTATTTAAATATCCAATATTGGTAGAGAAGAAATTTATATAATGAGATTCCTTTAATACCAGGTCTTGAGCATTTAAGTATCTGCACTCAAGACTGATGCTTGCAATGAGAGAGGATTTTCCCAGCTGTCAATCTCTCCTTCATCACAGTCCTACACCAAGAAGAACAAGGGAGCTCTCAGTCACTGGTCTTGGCAGAATCAAGGTTTTCCCTTTAAAAAAGTGAGGAGCTCCCTGATCTCAGCCAGTCCAAATTAAGAACTAGGCAGAGATGCTGTCTCTGTCAGAGGTAGGTCTTGTAGAATCTGTGAAACAAAGCCTCTCTCAGCTCTTACACAGTGCTAATTCAGCAGGAGCTGAGAGCCTTTACAGAATGAGCTGAAAAGAAAGATCCCATGTTTAACACTACATCTATGAAGCCTTGGACTCGCTTTTTCAGTGTTCTGAGTTTTGCTGTGTGTCCGTGTATCTCTGCTGTAAGAAAAGAATTAAATTTACATCCGCGTTGGACAACTGCTTCTCGGGCTGCATGGGCTCAATTAGGACATCCCTGCTTGGCCTACAAGCTGATAAGCTAGCACTTGTTCTCCATTTTTGTGATACCTGAGCTCCTGTTGAATTTAGTCCCACACTTCTATCTTTCACCCAACTCAAGCAGTCTTTAAGTTCAACTATTACTAATATGTATCAGAACCAGCAGATGAGGATTTCTAGATAATAAAAATCAGAAATAACCTGAGTAGGTGTTTTAGACCCTGATCTGGATGTCAGATATTTTGGAGACATATTGATCGTGTAAACTACCTGAAACCAGCAGGAGTGGCAAGGAAGCTAAAGCTTTCAGCTTTCTACTGGGGTCTGTTTTGGAAGGCACAGGAATGCTATTTTATTATTTGGGGTGAGACAAATGCCAAAATGGGAAAAATGACATAATAGCCAACAGATTAATGAGCTAACAGCAATTTAACACTTTATTTGAAACAACAGGAAGCTGATACTGAAATGTTGCTGGGGATGGCATACCACCTCCCATCAGAGATTGCATGGTTGCCCTTAGACAAAAAATGTCCTAGTCATAACACAGCCTTCTGAATCTTCAGAAAAATGAATATATTAAAGCAAAAATGTGTCAGATAATCAATCAATTGGAGGAACACATTGTGACTTAGACGTGTTTCTTTTATTGCACATTATCTTTCTTTGTAAGATGGAATAAATGGTTCGATGTCTGTAAACTTAAAAGAATTTCTTTTGGCATGCATACTTTGGACGTGCTTCTTACAAGAGGTAAGTCAAAATCCTTAGAGACTTAGTGTGCATGGAAAAGTGTGGTGAAAATGGAAAATGCAGCAATTTGCATTAATTGCTTGTTGAACTATTGTAATATTGATTGCATGATTTGCCTCTGACATGCTTGCACTGCTGTAATGATCTGAATTTAGTGCTGCATTTGTTAATATTAGACACAAATTTATCCTGACAGCTTTATAGATAGACACAGAAGTATTTAGTCTTGCAAAATACAATCATGCTCTTGAAACATTTCCTATAGCTACAGTACATTACAGACTGCATACTGGAGTAGCTTAGGCCCGTCTCACCTACTCAGCTGTGGTCTCACTCAATGCAGCTCCTCTTTTCAACCTGATTATTGTGCAAGAGGTGTTAATTTATACTGAACGCTCACTTATCGATTGCCCACTCATTGAGAATACTTCATATCTTCATGGGCTGTTCTTTTTTTTTCTTATTTGTGTAAATTGAGTTTGTCTTTAACACATAAAAAATTTTTAGCAATTTTTTACGAACCACTAGGAAAAGTTTGAAAGTGAATAGATTTCACTTGTTTTCATAAGCGAAATAATATATGAAAAAGACCAAAACCAAACCCCATAGCAAAAACTGAACTATAAAGGCCCACTCTTTTTAGGTTCAAGATCACTTATCTTCATCCTGCAAAATGATTATTAGGTCTCCTTACCGTCTTGATCAGCTACAGAACAGGTGTTTGTTATATAAAACATTATTTGCTGTAAAACTTGTTTTTCCTTCAATTCTCTCAGGCTTCTAAAGGCAAGCACACAGATGGCAAGAACAGGGATGATAATAAGTTGGAGGGGAGGTTGAATTTCATGTAGGAGAATAAATCAGAATGTATCATGCCCACAGTTATTGACTCTAGTTCCAGTGCAGTTCAGTTTATGTAACAAAATACTGTGAAATAGAAGGAAGAAGTCTGCAAATGGAAGCAATGAAAATGCAAAAGGAAGTCTTAAACTAACAGTGGTATCTAGCTTTCTACACCCACTTCTTACTATGCTAATCCAGCATCTACCTTGTCTCCTTTTCAATCACCACTTGAGTTTCATGGTGTACTGAAGTAGTTTACTTTTTTTTCCTCTTTATTTGACTCTACTCTTTGTCTTTGCTATATTGAACAATCAACAGAATAAGAACCGTATTTAGGTGACTGTGAAAACTTTAATGAACTGAAAAGATTTAATCTACATGAAGAATAGATTTCAGGGAAAAATAAGTGAAAATTACTTCTCTTTTCTACAAAAACATACGCTTTGCCTAGTGGGGTTTTTTTAGCTATTAAACTGCCTAGCTTTGCTGAAATAAATAATTACACACTTGTAAAACTATAGGTACAACTCTTCATGTCTCTTAACTTCACCAGTGAATTCATTGTTTCTCTTTTTGCTTCATCTCCTGAGATGTTTGGGTTTGCCATTTCTTTATGCAGAGAAACAGAAAGGTATTCCCACAAATCTATTCTAAAGGATGAAGAATTCTCCTGTCTGCTGCATAAATGATACAAGATGAGAATTTCTTGTGATAGTTAATCGAAAGCAAAGGGGTGGGGGGAATGCAAACTTCTTTTGATATATGCAGCACATAACAATATTTTTCATCCTGAAGGATATTTACAAGAAAAGAAGCATACATGAAAAGCTTATAAGCTGGTTAGTGAAGAGAGGTAGGGAAAAGCATTTTGTTTTAAAGAAAACTCTCAGTATTTTTACCTGGATGCTTTCAGCTGTCTGCATCACAGGTTTAGTATGCTTGGCCATGCTGTTATATGGAAATTTTTTAGGCTTTTTCTTGCATTCAAATCCATAAGCATACCATGTTTCTTACAGTATTCCTTAGATTTTCCAAATTGCATGTCTCGAACTTCATCCAATTTACCCATATAATTTAATATTTTATATTGGTTAGTCCACAGTGGACAACATTAATTATTTCCTCTTTTTGTGAGGTAAGCCTATCAATTTTGATCTTTGTGTCCACTACTAAGTCCTAAGCTATGATGTCTTTCCTATTCCTTAGTTGTTGTTTCCATTTTTTCTCACACTACACATTTGGGGTAATATGTATGAAATTAGTGTTACCTCCCACAGAATTGCATGTGTGCCATACAATATCTAAATCAAACGTCTTAAATGTTTAGCAGGAAGAAATTAACTTTATTGTTCTTCCCCCAGCTTGTGATAATGAATGCACAGGACTCCTTCTCAATGACCTGGATCGGCTAAACCAGATGATCCTGAGTGTTAACCTTAGTGGTCCACTGCCTGCTCCATATAGAATGTTGCATGGTTTTGAGAACATGACACAGGAATTAAAGGTATGGTTGGAAGTATTTACATATATAAATAACAGTGCTTCAGTACAACTGTCCTTCATTCTATTCAACCATACAGCTGTGAGCAGGTTCAGGGAAGAAGAAAAATTCAAGATTTAATTATTTCAGGCTCACTTTGGTTGATAAATAAATATTACAGTTTTGGGTTTTTTTCACTTACTTTAATAAATAAATCTTGCAACAGTAATTTCTGAACATATGTGCAAGGAGTTATGTGCATCAGGCATAGAAAAGTGGTGTTGCATACAAATAAAATAATTTTCATGCTGATGGTCTGTGAAGTGGTTATGTATTTTATATACTGGATGTTCCCTGCCATACTTACAAGTTATGTAAAGTTGTCGAGATTCCTGAAAAAAGCCTGTTGGATGAATGTGACATGAGTCACTGACAAAAGGGATTGCATATTGTAATGGAAAGGAAATGTTTGATGTCTTTTCTCTTCAATATTTGGAAGCACTGACATCCATTACATAGAGATTTTCACTCTCCCATCTCTTTCCCAACAGCATTTGCTTTCACCTCAGAGAGCACCAGAGAGATTTCTTCAGCTAGCACAAGAAAATCTGGATACCTTGGTGACAGAAATGGATGAACTACTGACAAGAGTATGTCTGTGATCACATTGGGGTCTATGGCTTTTGTTGAGGCTGCATAATGACAGAAATCTTCTGAATATGCATTAAACATGAATGAATAGATGAATTATAAGATGTTTCTCACTCTCAGTGGCTAAAATGGTGGCAAGTCCTCTAAAAATCTCTTTTTGCGGGCCACTATATTCACACATATTTTCTGCAAAACTTCCTAATAGAGTAAGAAAGCTTTTTCACATCCATACAGTTCACCCAAGTATGATCTTATCAGGAAAAGATGACACTAAAGAGGTGTGTGAGTTTTGTTAAATATATGTCTTCTAGATTTCATTTATGAGCATAGTTAATATCTTCTGGATTTCAATAGATGTGCTATGTACTCTTTTTATTACAAAAGTTTTATTTCAATATAGACCTCATTTTGGTCAGTAAAGACAATCGCTAAGAAAATAATATAAATTGTGCCACCTAGTGGAGAAAAAATAGGGAATGAACCAGCCTCAGTATAAATAAAGCTGTCCACAGCACATTGATGTGAAGGACTACCAAAAGTCATGCTTGCGAGTTAAAAGAACCAAATAAGATGTGGAGTACTGTACTGATCAATATACACCTCAGAGAATCATATAAACTCCAGGCATCATGTCTCTAAATTGTACATGGCTTAGGAGATAAAATTCTCAGAGAAACTGTTTTCTTTGTGTGGTTTTTATTCAATTTTGAAATGGGTAGTGGGTAAGAAAACATCTGAAGTGTGTTTGCATATGTAGTTATCTATCTGTACATATCAACATTGTGAGAAAGCCTGCTTTTTCACTTCTGTTTGATCTTTTAATTTTCTGCAAGAAGCAACTACAGTAGTTTAAAGTCTAGCTGGAATTTTAACCCGTGTCAGCTATACAAGCAGGGAAGGTTATATTTCTTCTATTAATATTTCTCAATTTTAGGCTAAGACAATTTTTTTTCCCCTTGTAAAGTTGCTCTTTTTAATATCCTTTTCCAATTTCCTCTATAGAGATAACCAAAAAGAATACAGATTCTGACCTTCTGTAGACAACTCTTGGAAGGGAAAAACATATCAAAAGTGTGGTCTTAGGGAGTTATTGTGGTGACCACATTATCACTACTCCCTTTTTGCAGTTTTTCATCATTGTGATGACTAAGTAGCCTTATGTTTTCCATTTATCCTTACAGAGTTGTTTGGAGTAGTTTGGAGTGTTCTGGGGTTATTTTTAAATTTGGGGACTGGCAACTGGTGGCAAGTCCTATTTTTCTCCTTCTGTATTTGTAAATAAGAATGTGTTCATGTATTTGTAAATAAAATGTGTTCAAGGCTCATTTCCAAATGAAGATACAGCTGATAACTACATAATGGCTGGCACTTGGAGTACATAGTACTCCATAGATACCATTTTTTTTCCCTGTATCTGATTTGCAGGCTCACTGTATTTTTAAAGTGAAAGCAGTACTGATGAAGAAAAAAGCTGGTGAGGATTGATGAGGACTCTATTTCCATGAAAAAAAATTCTAATAATTTTAAGATAAAATATAGAAGACAATAGTATTTAGTCACTACAAAACTTTGGGGGATTTTGCTTCTCTGTGGTCTCTTCTACTTCAATGATCTTTTACTTCAGTGCAGCATTCCTTTCCCTTCTTTTACATTACTGTGTGCTTCATTTACTTTGCCATATAGAAGCTCCTTATGTCTTTCTTGCACTAATTATGCTCACATTTGCATGGACATTCCCACACCTACCACCAGAGGAAGGCCTGATATCTTCAGTTCCCTTCAGTTCACTGCATTTCGTCAAAACCCCCACTTCTCTTCTAATTAGGTACCTTCAGAGCATTCAAGAAAGATGGGGATCAGAATCACTCATCTTGATTGAAGTGCTTCTTTTGTCTTTGTAAACTTCTACCTTTCTCCCAAAGTACTGAATTTCTCTGAATCAAAAAAATCTGGAAGTATTAGCAGAGGCAACTTCATCTGCAATAGCTGGAAAGATTTGGAGAGAGAGCCAAGAACTTCCATCTGTACAGTGATGTCTGTGTTTACACCTCCTTCTGTGGTCTGCAGCTCACTAGCTGGAGAAATTCTGGTAGGACACCCTCCAGATGCTGTCTAGAGGTGTTCTTTAAGGCTTGATTAAGTCCTCAGACTAAATAAACATAGAAACAAAACCAAAACAAAAAAATGTGCATAGTTGCTAATACTTGCTTATAGTTTAAATTGCTAAGTGGCTATTCCAGCCTGGAACAAAGCCTTTTGTGGAACCTCCATCACTAAATAGAAGCTGTGGAGATCACCAAAGCATGTTCACTGTTCTCAAATACTTTCTTTGCTGACTTCTGTGGCAGGGATCTCCTTTATGCCAAAAAGTTTTATTTGTGTCCAAATAACTTCTTGAAGAATCATTGCAAACCCTTACTCTGGGTCCAGTCTGCCTGACCCTTAATAGCAAGTTTTTTGGGCCTATTTAAACTCTAAGAAGACACTGAAAGCTGACCTTATAGAAATGGTGAGCTGTAGTAATTGGATATGTAGAAAATTATTAGAACCTTATTAACAAATGAAAGCATTTAATTAGCCATGGAACGGCCAGCTATAGTATGAAGGATGCTTGCCATTTAATATGGTTTACAGAATTAAAGCTAGACCAGATAATGAAGCAAAAGCCTATTTTTCAGCAAAGGAAATTCTGTCAAAATACAGAAGGCCTTCAATGGACCTGAATGGGATTTAGGTAGTAAAGAGAGCTGTCACTGAAAGGAAATGAAAATTGTTCAATGACAGATTAATTTTCACAAAAATGTAGAAGTGCTATTCAGTCATAAATAGAGAGGTTAAAGTGGCCAACTTGAATTAGCATGAATGTGGAAAGAGTAATCAAAACTAAGAAAGGAATATGTAAGTTATAAAACACCATTTGTAGCAAAGGACTAGAAATATTATAGATGATAATAAAATTGAATGTGAATATTTGAAACAAAACTCAAAGAATAAAAGGCTGCTTGTGGAGGATTTGACAATAAATAATAAGTTATTCTCAATTACAGGAAGAATTAAATGACGTCAGAAGTGCCAAGCACGATTAGAGCAGTGGTCCATCAAGTCCATTGGAATTTTTGTCCTTTTTCTTTCCCAATTGCCTCTTGCAGCTCACTGTAACAGTATTTTAGTTCTATATCCGGGCAGGTAAAAAGGGTTTGTAAATCTTAGAGGAAGTAACCAATAGTATGGTTAAAGCTCTGTAACTGTGAAAAGACATGTTCTTCTACTGATAGAGGGATGGAATAGAACAAACTTTCCCCAGTCTGTGCAGGTTCTTAATTCTTCCTTTATATTTCTGTTTACCTGAACCATTTTCATATAAATTACTTTCAGTGTAAATTACTTTCAAGGTAAGTACTCTGAAGTAGCCCAAAATTTTAAGTGGAGTGATAATGCCAGGCATTTCATTTCAGAAACCCAGACGTAAAGTACCTTGAGGGCTTCCATCTAGAAGCTAATCAGGCAAAAATAAATGTGTTTGAAGTGCTACTATTTCTTTGACTATTACTGAAAACTGTGGGGTTTTTCATAAGAGAGAAACAATTTGTGCAGTTCCAGTCAGGGAAAACCTAAGCTCATTTTGAATTATTGACCTTCTAGCCATTTCACACACTGGGAAATTCATAATGCCCTATTTCAATATAATTTTTGGCTATGTAATCCCTAAAGAAAAAAGCTAGGGTTTTATTGGTTTTATTTGTTGGAATTTTTGGGGGTTTTGGTTTGTTGTTTTTTTTGTTTGGTTTGTTTTTGGTTTTTTTTTTTTTTGCTTTGCAGTACAGCTCAACAAGCTTTGTGTCTTGAGATGTTTAGCTTCTTTTTAATAAAAAAGGATCTATTTTGTAAATGGGGACATTGAGAGCTAAGTACAATATCCTAAGACAGTTCCTTTCCTCAGCATGTAATTCAAGTCTGCAGCAGATGTCTTTCTTTCTGCTACTGCTGTGATTCAGTACAATTATAAAGCATTTAGTAACAGAAAGCTAAAATTTTACTAAGCACCCCAATACATTATAAACTAACAACTTCAAGCATTAGAGCTGAATAAAACTACTCTTTATTTTTTTCCTCTCTTTCTTGGTCAAATTCATATATTGATTTAAAGTTCTCCTTGCTTGTTGGAATGAACTGTCTCTTTGAGAATGCCTCCAGGGAAGAAGCAAAGAGGTCATGACACCTTGCTGCACTTTGTCAATTGAAAAGTACACAATTGTGAAACTATGGAAAGTATTCCCTGAAGAATCTATTAAAAGGTTCCAAACAGCATTTCTTTAAGCAAAGATATTATTATTCAGTGGATAATTTCATCCTGTCTCCATTGATGTGCTGCTGCACACAAGTAAGGTTTCTAAGAACCTAAAATAAAGCCTTCCAATTTCCATTTAAAGGAAAAGGTAATAAAATTTAATTGTGTACTTGAACAGAGCATTTCATTTCCCATGCATCTGATCAATAATTCATTGATTGCCTCTGGCCTGAGGAGAGTTTTGTACATGGATTCAGCCAGTAGGAATATAACATAGTGCAGCCTTGTCCTGTTCATTAATTGTATTTTCCCTGAATTTGTATCACCAGGCTACCAAGGTGACAGCAGACGGTGAGCAGACCAGGCAGGATGCCGAGAGGACTAATGACAGAGCGAAATCTCTTGGACAGTTTGTCAAAGGCATCCTCCAAGCTGCTGAAGGTATTGGAAAAAATCAAAATACTTGAGTTGTTTCTCCAGAAAACTGGAGTGTGGTAGGGGAAGAGGGTCTGAGAGACAGTGAGGAAGATTTTACTTGCTGAGAAACGTTGTGTGCTTAAAATGTTGAGTGAAAACAAGGCAGTAAGCTGTCTTGAAATTTTTCTTCAAATCTGTGTATACAGTTTATATAAACACTTAGTGTATTGGTAATTATGAACAAAGACTAGAAGAAAACTGAGCATGTTCCTTCAGGATTTTTGCAGTTATCTGAAGAGCTATTATGATGAAATAAACAATCAAGGCTTAGTTTGTTTATTTTCAAATCAGTTAAAAATATGTATTGGTAAAAAAGTTTGATGTAATTTTAGCACTTGGTACATTAACATTTCATCTTAATTTACCAACTTTACTTCAAAAATGCATTTACTTGTTGCCGTTAATGAACATCTGCTGCTTGGAATTTGCAAGTGACTCCTAACCCTACCTGAGCATGGAGCCAAAGCCAACGTTCTGTATTCCATAGACTGATTCACTGCACTTACACTGCAGTGAATACTCATGAGAAAAGTAGATTCTAGATGGCCTTAAGAAGCAAGACCTGTATATCTCAAAAAGCTATTAAATAAAGATAATTAAAGATAATGGCTGAAAAATATTAAAATAATTTGCAAATACAGACAGGTTTTTTACTTGAGAAAGACTTTTCAGTTCTTTCCTCCTCCAAATGTTCACTGCAGTACTGATTTTAGTCGCTGAAGTATTTCTTTGAAAGAGAAATCTTCCACTTTTGTCCAAGTGCTATAAAATACATTTTATACTGCCTTTTGTGTAACACATCCTGGTATGTGCTTTGGAAGTGAACCAAACAGCAATTTAGGATATCCTTAGGACTTCTAGCTTTATCAAGGAAAAATTGTGGCAAAAGCAACAAGAAAAAGTGAGCAATTTTTATTTTTTTTTTTTTTTTTAAACAAAAGACCATGTTCCTCATATTTCAGGATGAATTTGGGATGATGAGCAAAACAAAATCTTTGATTCTACAAAGTTTATGCCTAGTGTTTGTAACCCAAATAAAAATTTCCTCAAGCAGGTTTAGCAGTAGGAAATACTGAGTTAGAAAACATTGAGGGGGTGAAATAAATTTATGCAGTATCTTAGAAGTAGATAAAAACTTTAAAATCAATGTGTTTATCTAAAATCAATGTGGCCAGGTTAAAATTTTAAGAACACGTGAAATACAAGAGCACAGGATTGAGAGATACCTTGTTGGTTAAGACATCCACTCCCCTACTATCAGAAACTTTCTAAAGCTCCTCTTCAAAGTAATTTCTACAAATACACACAATCTGGAGAGAAGGCAGTTTCAGTACTCTTCATAATTACAATAGTCCACATTTCTAGCAAAAAATATTCATGTTTAGTTTATCATCATGTTCCCTTGCAAACCTCACTCTTTAGTTCAAATTGATGTTTTTTCTTCTCCCTAGTATTTCTCCTCCTTCTCCCACAACCCCACTACAATATTTGCCGAGAGGAGTCATATTCCACTTTGGCCCCTTTTTTCTAGACTGAATCACACAAAAGAGTGTTCTCCCAAATCTCCTACTCACCTTCATGTAATTTCCCTTCCTCTTCTGAAAATTATACCCAAGTTTCTGAACCACAGGTAAAAAGCATGAAATGAGGTTTCTTCAGTGTCTTGCTGTTCAGGAGAGTAAAACTTGCCTATTTCAGCACTCATAATAATGTCCCAATAGCTTTGTTTTACAGCTGGGTGCCACTGGTGATTCATAACACAGCTAGGTTCTTCTCATTCATGCCTTTTACCTAACTGACAAAACTCCTCATTAAAAGTGAGAAGTTTGTAGTGATTGGTTCTAATGACCATACTCTGACTTAGCCACTTCTACTGAGTTGATTGTTGACATTCTGAACTTCTGAGTAGCTGTACCTAATTTTCCTTCTTAGCTGTGGAATTTCTCTGCTTTGCAGTTCCAAGCCTTTGTCTATGTCAGTGCACCCAGATCTTTTGTCACCACTGGACTCTGATATTTGCATTCTACCAAGACACAAAACAAAACATGATTAGGAGAAGATAAAGATAAAACTGGGCACAATTTTTTCTGAATCTAAGAAAAGCTTAGCTGACATATTCATTTTCTCTTTTAAGGTAAATATTTAGGGAGGTCACTCATTATTTTTTAAATAGAATTTTTAAAAAATTAATATAGACCTATTCCTGGCCTGAGGTACCTTAGTAATGATACATAATATAGTACCTATGGAAATCATCCATGATCCATTTGAGCAAAGTGTAGTCTTTTTTCCTCACTACCCCACACAAAACCACTCATTATTAAAGATACAAATTTAGTTGAGTTCTCACTTCAGTTCTCAGTTCTCACCAGCTAATCAGAGACATCATTAAATTAGAATTTTTGTCATAATTTGCTCTAAAACTATGTGATCTGTGGATGAAATAGTAATTTATTGAGGTTTGAAAGACTGATTTTAATTTCTTTAATTAAAGTTGTAATTTTAAATGCTCATAAGTACTCCTGTGACCAGGAACAGTGCCATTTCAGAGAAATCAGTTACTTGGGAGCTCTGTACGTATGGAAGGGCAGCGGTACTTTTCAAAATTGAAGATGGAACTGATTGCCATAAATGACCTAGTTGCTTCTGAGTGTGGGTATTACAATATGTTGTGGTGTGCTATGGCAGAAAGATTTTAGTCCATCCTTGAATATGATGCCGCGTGTGCAGCTCTATTTGTTCAGAATAATTCAGCTGTTCCAAACACATTTACAGTATATATTCCAGCCTTCATATTTTTCTTTTTTATTCTGGGTATCTTCTTCTAAATACATGAATGGGTTTAGACATCTGTGGGTGTCTTTCACTGCTCTTCTGCTTCATTTTCTAAAATTTCACAATTGTTTATTCTTCCTAGCACTCTTAAGTCTGAATGCTAAAAATGAGGTTCTCCAAAAGTAATTTAAGCATAATTTTCATTGCTTGTACTGCCTGCTCCTTAATTCTACAAGCAATATAGCAAACTATCTTCTGCTTGTTTTGAAAGTTCAATGCAAATTCATTCTTTCAGGGGAGGAGGAGGGGAATAATGTGTTTCTTATACTGGGTATAAAGACTTCTTTAATTATTGTGTTGAAAAGTGAATTATAATAAAAGGTTTGATGAAACATATATTCCTTTCTCATTTGTTACTGATGAATGCATTAACCATCCTTTATATTTCACAGCAGAAATAACCAGTGCAAGTTGTGTTCCACTTGCTGATAGAGTTGACAGCTTCTCTGTTGTTTTAAATTATTAGCTGCTTACATAAATATACTTTGGTCCCCTGCAGCTGCAAATGAAGATGCTATAAAACTGAATGAGACACTCAGGACTCAAGACAAGACTTTGGAGAAGAGTCTTCCAGAACTGCAGAGTGAGGCTGAAGGAATGGTCATAGAGATGAGAAATAGAGATCTCAGTATGCAAGAAAAAATAGCTCAAGATGAGTTAAAGTGAGTAGAGAGACCCTTGTCTTCATCTTCCTAGTGACAATGTCTGACTCTAGCAAATGTGATTGCCATGTTTGCCAATCAAGTTTTCTAGCTGAGGCTTACAGAAATGTGAAAGAAAGCAAAGTCTAATAGTTAATATCTGTTGATATAGCATTTGCATTTTTGGAAATGTTTACATATGTGGAAAGCAATCCCTAGGAAACCACTTCCCTGCTCCACAGGTACCAGCAACATTTCTAATTGAATTCTAATTTTTCTCAGTTTCTTTTTAGCTTCTGCTTCAGATGTGATGAATGGCTCTTGTACTAAAAATTTCATCTGGAAGCTTGGGATTTCTTCCTGGAAAACTAGCTGGTCTAACAAAAATAATAACCACCCAAAAAGTTTGTTCAATTGTGTAGACATTAAAATGTATTTTGTCATGTTTAGAATAGTGTAGGTCAGAATAAACCATCTCTTGTGGCATAGTTCAGAAGCCTGACGTTTGGCTGTTTAATTATCTATAAATAAATGTATATATATATATATATAATTATATTGGCATCAGTTTATAAAGCATTATGCCAAATGCTGAAAACTTACCTGATTCAGAAAAATACTTGTCTTGAAGTTAAAGTTCTGGTAGTTTGTTCCATCTGTGTGAGTAAGATCGGGCATATTTCTAGAGCTAGACTTTGCTTAGCTGTTTACTGGTGCAAATAACTAGCAGGGAATCCAGCTGAGCAGCGACATGGTCCATTGAAGTTGTGATGGATCCGAAAACTGTCTAGGATAAAGTTATGCAGGCCTGAAAATGTCAATTATCATGTACGTGCATACTGTAAGGAGATGTAAATGGAATACAAAATTAGCTGAGGCTTGCAAGCGGTTTATAATCAGATTTGCACTGCCTATCTTAGACTTTATAAACCAGATCATTTTCTGGAAATCCTGCTAGTGCAGTATTTCTTCCCATAACTTTGATATCTTTGCTTTCTGTTCTCTTGAGGAAGAATATATTGCAAACTTATTTGTGAGCAGTGTTTTATTGCTTTTTCATCTGATGCCACTGAGCCTCTTCTATGCCTTCTCTACTCACACACAGAAATAAACCAGGAAAAAGTGGGGATGAGAAAAATTTAGCCAAACCTTTGAAACTGCTGCCTGCAAATCTAGGACTGGCCTTTCAAACAAGATGTCATTAGTCCTCAAATGTTACAGCCAACATGAAACTGTCAGACTATGAAGAAGTAATTTTCTACTCTAGCCCAATAGCTAGAGTAGAAAATGCAGTAGGGTTTTTTGAGGGAAAGAACTTCTCTTCTTCTTCCACTCCTCCTGTACAAAGTGAGTGTTTAAATTTCTTGATACAGAAATACATTTTTTACTAAGAGATACATTAATATATGCATTGATTTCAATTAACGTTCTTGGTTCATCTTAAGGGTAGGTTTACCTCCTTATAGGCAGTCATTGAGATCCAAGAAATTTTGGCAGTCAACTCAACAGAAGGAAAATTAGTCACTGTGCATTACAGTCTGGGGAGGAAAGGACCTAGAGATGTTGTTTTCTGAAACTGCCTGTTGAAAAAAAAACTTATAAAACTGTTTAAATAATGTAGTAAGATAGTGGATAAGATACACTCTGCAAGGAAGAAGAATGAAGAAAAATTAATCATGCTTAGAACTCTGGAGGTACATGTGCATGTGTGTGGATCGCTATGCTCCACACATGTATGTATTCTCTACAGACCTATATTAAATATTTACTTTTTGAATAAAGTTAGGCTCCTGCAAGCCTCATAATCACTTTAAAGTAGTCAGTCATGTTTACTCTTTGGTGAGATGTCTTTTGTCCGTGATTGTATTCCGTTCAAAAGAATTTTGTCCAAGAACAGAATGACAAGATTCAGTGGATTCTCTCCTATGTTTTCAGTGAATTCTCAAAATTTAGATGAAGACAGATGAAGTAAAGTCTTCTTGCTTTCATAGATGGCAAAGCTTCTCTTACATATGCAGTTTTTTCCCTTATTTTCCTTCACATTTTTCAAATCCAGGCTCTCACTGCCTTAATGTAGTGAAATGGCACATTAGTCAATAATTTCTCTGTAAAAAGAGCGTATAGAGAAATGTACCAGTTGCTGTTCTGAACTGCCATGATTTTCATATTTATGAAGTAAATCTTTCACTATTTTATAACATTCCTTCATGTTTTCTCAGATGTCACTGGGTTGCTGTCAAGGGATGCTGTGAGCCAGAATTCTTTCTTTCTGTTTAGTATGCTGAGTGGCTTTATTTTTGTGTGACTTTTTCTTTCGTGAATTTGTCTGATGGCTTCTGAACCTCTGTGAATTTCTATCATCCTCTTTCCTGGGAGAATGAATTGCATAACTCAGCCGTACAGTGTTGGAGGATATGCCTCCTGTATTTTGACATTGCTTCCTGATGTTTCTGGTTTTGTTTTTTGAGAGACATTGGACAGTTAATCACCTTATTCATGCTATTCCTGATATTATAATCTTTATTTCTTCTCCTGATAGGGCAATTCTAACATATTTAGACTCTCATATGCACTTGATGGGTTTTAATAATTTTGTCATCAGTTTCTAATCTTGTTTGTTCTCTTGCACTCACTTAGAGCATCCAGACCATCCAGCATTCCATGTGTTAGGCCAGATCTGTGATTGTTTATTCTACAGCATCAAGCATTTTCTATAGTTTTTTTCTTTTTCTAGGATGGTATCCAGTGAAAGTAGCACAGTTTAAGTGTATAAGAAAGTGTTTCAAGAAATGTGGTGCAGTCCAGTCACACAGAAATTTTAAAGCAAGGAATTACATGGAACAGATTGCCTCATACTTCATTAGAAAGAGCAGAGGGAAAATGCACAATAGATCAATATGAAAGTGTTATATTTAGAGCTCCAAGGAAGAGTTTTGAGGTAGACTACTGGATGGATAAGTAGTTTGAACTGTGCTATGAGGTAAGGCAATAAAAGGGAAATCCATCTGGTTTGTACCATTCCTCCAGTACTGTAGAGTCATAAGGGTGTCAAAATTTGCCAGAAGTGTAAGACAGGAGCTTCTTATAGAAGAATAATGGAGGAGGTATGAGAGAAATCCTGAATTCCTTTCTAATCTTCAGTGACAGGGTGCCAATATTGGGATTTAGGTTCTGATTAAATATTTTGTTCTCAGGAGTTGTGAATTCAAAATGTGAATAATTTTTTTCATCAAAATCAGAGGCAGAATTGATGGGGGAAAAAACTCCAATCAATCTCAGAGAATCCCAAAGCTAAGATAACAATTTGACTTCCCTTGCCTCCACTTCAGACCCTTCATCTAAATTATGTCCAGTATCAGCATATCTTTTCCTCCTTCCCTATATCTTTTTGGTGTGCACTTATTTACATGTTTATTGCAGGCCAAATTGCAATGTTTTTTCAGAAAATACAGTTCTTGTTTTCCATGCTTTGGCATAATGAAACAGGAAGAAAAACTTAATCTGTCCTAGGTGGAAGCATGATAAATTTCTTCCATAGTTGTTATCTATCCTACATATTCCTGTTTACTTAGGATTTTTCCTATCTCTAAAGAATCATTTTGGAAGAGCCTAAAGTGCCTCTTCTTTTTTTTTTCTTGCCCTTGACTGTATCATTGGATTAACACAGTGGTGTTGCCTTGTGTGAAACTGATTTGAGGAAGTATTCCAGTCCCTTAAAACTGGGGTCAGCAAAATCTATTAAGAATATACCAGAATGTATTTTAGATAAGCAAAGTTTTTGACTGCTGGAAGTCATAAATCCAAGGATTGGGATTTGTTGGGGTTTCTTTTAATTTCATCAGAAAGCATTTGTGATTTTTGACTGTCTAGTCTAAAGCAGTTGTCTGCTTCAAGACAGTTTGAAAGTGGGCATATCTACAAATCACCCTCAGTTCAAGGTAGGAAACTAGTTTGTGTCACATGTCACATCAATGTGAGTGAAGGAAATCTTTTAGACAAGTTGAAATGTTTCAGAAAACCTCACTTTCCTAGTCAGATCTCAAGAATGGAAATCAACCAAATCAATCAAAAAAGGTTAAAAAAAAAACGATAGTCTTCAACAGAATATTTGAATATATTCTGCTTCATAAGTAGGACCTTAATGGAATTTAAAAACCTCTTTTAAGAAAGGGCTTAAAAACAGCTGTCCTTACACTTTATTAAGCATGTGCCATCTTGAAAATTACTTTGAGACTTAATTTAATTTCATTTAATTTGAGATTTAATTTTTCTATTTTAATAATTTACATATTATTTAGACTATTCAGATTATTTGGTGGAGGGAATACAAACTCTGTATCTTCATGGGTGGCAATGTATTCCAGGAATGCAGAAGACCTTTTGGACAAGGTGAAGAAATTATTTGGTGAGCCCAGTGAGAAAAATGAGGATCTCAAGAACGAGGTCCGGGATAAGCTAGCAGACTACCACAGCAGAGTGGATGATGCTCGAGATCTGCTGAGAGAAGCTGAAGGTAAAATTTGGGAGGCTGATCGTTTATCTGCAGTCAACCAAAAAAATATGACCATGCTGGAGGTGAGTGCTGACAAACTTTATCCTCGATTACTTGGATTCTGATTAAAGACTGAACTTTTGCATGATTAAATATTGAAACAAAAATATAAGCAAAACAAAAGTATGATTAAAATATAACTAAGTATGATTAAAATATAACTATAGCTGATGTAATTTCACGGGAATATGTTCCTCAGAATGAGGTAGTGCACTGGCTTTTAAAAGTAGAATTGCTCCCCTGCTTTATTGAAATAATACCATCTGTTTTGTGGAAGGTACACTGGATTTATTATTCTGTGGGAAATTAAATTCGTCCCAGTATAAATAGTCATGTAAAATTCAAATCATGTACTCAATATTTAAATAGGAGTTCCGTTAAAATCTTTGCTGTCATATATTTGCTTCAAGAAAACTTAGACTTTCATCTCCCTCTCCAACCCCTGGGAAGAAGACTGAAGGGGGTATGTGGATATTACAGAGTAATAAATCAAACTCTAGCCTCAGTAGTTAGTAGCTGTTATAAATGATCTCACTCATCGAAGACGGGTCTGCTTGTGATTTAATTTAAATTGCAGAGACTTAAAGAGCATATTATACTGTACATTAACAAGCATTTAACCAAGACATAAAGAGCAGAGTCAACCTAATGAAGATAAATGTTTCAACTCTGTATCTCGGTGAGCTTTCACCTCAAGTACGATATGAGGTTAGAGTTCTGAGACCTCTGTTCTCAGCAGAGATTCTGCACTTGATTGAATTAAGGAAATGCAGTGATGGGACGAATTTAGGTGATCTCTGTTCTGTGCATTTTCTTCCCAAAAGTGAATGGATAAAGGTTGGAGAAATTACCTGCTATTTCAGTTTTTAAAATATTCTCTGCATCACTGTAGCAGAGTGCCTTTACAGCAATCCTACCCACGTCTGCCATGGCCTCATATCAAACTAATCTGTGATAATGGATCTTGAACAGGAAATTGCCAATTCTTTATTCAGAAGTCCATCCTCACCATGCAATATGCAGTAGTTTTACTAGCTGGATAAACAGGAATCCGTAGGTTACTCCAAACCTTTTATTTTGCACTAAGCAGCTATTGACATACCAGTGCATCAAGGTAGGAAAGCAGCAGAATATTTTTATAAATTTTTCCTTCATAGTCAGAGGTGATTTACAAAATGAGGAGATTACACATCTGGGTAATGGTTAAGATTTATAACTTTCTAATTAATTTTGCAGCAGTACTTCTGCCAATTACCTCTGTTAGAGAGCAACAGAAACCCTGCCACTTAGGAGGACAATACACAGCTGGGGATAGGATGACAAAGGAAAAATATCTCACATGTGCTTTATTGTTGACACTGTCTCAGCTCTGAGAGTTCAGAGGGTTGCAGAAGGGGCATTGTGGCATGGTGACAAAATTAAGTCTTATACCGAGATATTGGGATTTGAACAGTTCTAGTAAACAACTACTCTTCTTCTTTGTGTGAACTCATCCTATAGAAAAGGAAGCAAGCTGTAGAAGATGGCAGACAAGATGTTGAAAAGACACTTCAGGAAGGGAATGACGTCCTTAATGAAGCCAATAAACTTGCAAATGAAATCAGCATAGCTGTAGAGGTGAGAATTTTATCATCCTTACCTGAGAATTAGTACAACGAAACATCATTATGGAAGCAAAACAGATAATTAAACACCTAATTTTTCATGTATTTATCAATATTGAAATATTTTAGTTGCAATAATTCTTTTTTCTATTACTGTATGGCAGAAAAGCTAGTCTAGTGTATAAAAATTAATAACTTGGAGTTTAAGTGATTTGTTGGATTACATATGAGTTATCACATAATATTTTAGAGACTCTGCCATTTATAAATATGGTGTTCTGATTGTAGTACTGACTTTATCTTGAGAATTACAGATGCAGCAGACCCATTCACAGTCTCACTGCAATTCTGAAATCTAGATATAGATTTATCTGCACAAAAGCTCTGTGTAGTAAGGAAACTTCAGAATTACTTTATTGCCTGTAGCCACAATTTTAAGTCTAGACAGATCAGGGAGAGGATTGAACTCTCATTTTGCATAATATTTTTGAAAATTCTGCCTTAAAAGTTTTATCAACAGTTTGAGATCAGTGTCTTAGCTACAAAAAAAAGGTATCTTGGAGTATCATTGGTTCTGAATATATTGGCAGCATGCATTGTAACTTGCCATAATAAATGGAAATATGCTCTTTGGAGAACTGGAGAAGGAGACACAGTGAGACAGCTTTTTGGAACAGGAATGGCAAGTCTTCAAAAATCATAGTTCTTACTGAGAAGCTTGAATAAGCAAAAAGACATTGTAGTCACTCAAAGGGTCCTGAAACATGAAAGTTCTGCCACTTACTAGTTATTATTGTGGAGCACAGCAACAGTTTAATACAGCTTTGCATGCATCAATTAGGAAACAAATCGAAATTAGAGTTTATAAGCTTTTAAACTGTACAATTCCTTAATTGTAAAAGAAAAGCTTCTACTAAGCTCAAGAGAGACAAGTAGTTCTTGGAATATTGTTTATCTCCTCTCTGCTTTCCAGTCCAACCATTCCTGTTACTCTTTCTATACTAGTTCCCTGAAGTTTTAATGCATGGGTAAGTTGAGATAATAGCCCACAAGGAAAGAAAAAACACCCTTGTGTATAGATAATGCTACAGAATGCTTGCATTCAGAAATTTAAAGGCTTTTCTTTTGCCATTTTCAGTATGTAGAAGGTGTTGCAGATAAGATACAGCCAATGTCTGATCAGCTAAAAGATAAAATAGATGACTTATCACAAGAAATTCGTGACAGGATGCTTCCAGAAAAGGTGTTGCAAGCTGAGAACCATGCGGGCCAGCTGAATGAATCATCTGCAGTGCTGGATGGGTAAGGCAGACATTCACTGGTAATACTAAAATCATGAAGCAGGTTTGCAAAATTGCTTCACAGAACTTGAAGGGCATTCTTCTTCTTTGACATCTGTCACTGGGGTACACAACTAACCAGTGATGTGTAGAAGTATAAAACTATTGAGTTAGTCAATTTATGTATCTCTTGTAAACCGTTTCCTACATCTTGTGGTGTTTATAGGCTGCATGGACAGCAAACAGTGCCCTCAGATGCACCGATAACACAGTTTAACTTATCATATGTTTACTGCAATGCTGTGAAAAATATAGAAATCTTCTTCTTAAAGAGCTCACTACATGTTTTCATGCACATTTGTTTAAAAAAAGTTCTATTTTTTTCTTTTAAGATGACCATTTGGTAGGAGACTATTATTTTGATGCTAATTTTTTTACTGCTGGAAATGATGGACAGTAATAATTCCCCTACCAGCTTCAAAACACTCTCCCAGAAAAGTAGGTGTCCTGAACCAAAATGGTTAATCCAACAAGAGAAACTTCAGTTTCTATTTACCTCTATCACATTCCTAATATGAGAATTGCAATGCCCTTCATTTATATGAGCATCAGCTCTTTCAGAAGAATGATACTATATAACTCATATAAAACAAGGGTTACTTGGGGTTTTTTTTAAATTTTTGGGGAAAAAGAGAGGAGTGTCTCTTGTTTTATTGCATTCTATGCACTTAAGAAAGCAAGCCATAAATATTAAGTGTAATTTGCAATAGTAATACTCAGAAAATAGACCGTGGAATTCTGTCTGTTGGACCAGTCCCCAGCACAGCTTCAGTGTTTCATTATTTTATAAAAGCACTGCATGAAAAAAAGAATAATTTTTAAACATCGACAGCATGCTACCTTTTTGCTGCTTATATCTTTTAGATCTACCTGAAGACTTGAATATCCCAAAGAATTGTGAGCAGACACTTAACTAAGTTTTTTGTTACCAGCATCTGTAATTTTGAGGAAAAAACCAGAAATTAGCTCTGATACTTGCAAAATTACTAGGCTTCATTTACAGTGTAGTTACACTACTCTAGATACCAGTGTAATACATGATTTGAGGTGTGCATAAACTAATGATAGCTGTGGTTTCCTGGGTAAAAATGAATTTGAAAATAAATTACTTTAGTGTCACACCCAACTACATATAAATATCGGAATACATGGAGGGTTGTCATGAAGGAACTAAGAAAGGAGAGAAAATATAGACAAAAAATAAGATTGTGCCTCCTAATCAAATGTTGGCAAGACATACTTTGAGACAGAACTTTTTAACTATTCAAAAGTGACCCTTTTTTATGGGTGGTTGTATGTGCTTTGTCTCTAATGTAGGTGACAGCTTGGCCTCTAAAGAAGCTTAGGGGT